>NW_021167090.1:682245-693802 GCF_003711515.1 Sodiomyces alkalinus F11 | reverse complement strand
AAAAAAAAAAAAAAAAGAATAAGAAAGCGATACTCTTTTTCGAAGTACGGATCAAAGGGGAAAACAATAAAACTTGGAATTTCCGTTTTAGCGTCATGGTAAACATTAGGCTGTGTGACAATTAAGAGTCTCATTTGCCCGTATCTGTAGCCGCGGATGGGTAAAGTAGATAGGGGTAAATGAGACTCCCAATTGTCGCGCAACTAAATTTTACCACTACGCCAAAGGGGGAATCCCAAGTAACATTCACTTATTTATTATAAGTGCTTAAGTAGTTTAACGGAAAACTCCCGTCGGTTATGTCAATGGTCATCAAAAAGGAAAGACGTGACAAAATCCATAGAACACCACATCAAGATACAGCCATATGCAATGTTGATATCAAATCCATTTTGTCTTCACTTCTTTTTCTCTCATACGTAACCCCCCCACCCCGCCGAAGAGATTCGTCTGTCCGCTGCGTTTGGACCATTCTGTCGGTTGCCCCTGTCTTCCTGCCCTGTCGAGACTCGATTCCGAGACTCAATTCCGAGACTCAATTCCGAGACTCGATTCCGAGACTCAATTCCGAGACTCGATTCCGAGACTCAATTCCGAGACTCAATTCCGAGACTCGATTCTCGAAAGCCTAGGCATCGGTCTTGGCCTCCTTCTGAGCCGGGGCATAGGCAGCCACTTCGATCTCGACCCGCATCCCCTCAACGCCCAGCTGAGTCACACCGACACAGGTGAAGATGGGCTTGTGGGTTGTCACCCGCTTCTTGATGTTCTCGACCGTGTGCATCAGCGCATCGTGGCTCATGTCCGTGTGGTAAGACCTGACCCTGTACACCTGGGACCAACCTTTCCCTCCGGCGTCCTTGAGCGCGAGCTCCACGTTGTCGAAGGCCTGGTCGATTTCTTCGTAGAGATCTTTCTTCATGTCTCCGGTCTTGGGATTCCAGCCGCCTGTATGAGGGGGACTCACGAGTCACACCCCCTCGAGATATTAGCCAGCGATCATTGTGGCGTTCCTACCCCCGATGAACCCGATGACCCGATGGATACCAAATCCCTGAATCTTGTCTTATCCGTCCGCCACGGCGCAACGTTCCGCCAGACGAGATTCTGCTCCAGTGCTCCCTCCCTCCCTTGTTCTCTAGCCTTGACCAGACCCACATTCCATATCTCTCTCCTCCTGGCAACTATTCTTCCGAGCCATACCGGCATCTCATCGCCACCCCGATGCATACGCCACCAATAATGGGCATACCCTCCTCCAGAGGCACCCATCACGCCCGTCCCTCCATCAAGACAACCATGGAAAGCCAAGAAGACCAAGAAGACCAAGAAGACCAAGAAGACCAAGAAGACCAAGAAGACCAAGAAGACCAAGAAAGTAAGAAAATTGAAAGGGAAGGACACAAGAAAGGGAAATTCCCTTTTGGTGTAATTTCCCCCGGGGGGATCCACGCACCTTGACCGGCGCATTCGATGCAATCACCCACACGGACGGCTTGGTGATAACAATGCTTGTCCAGGAGGACCTTGCCCATATCGGGATATGCGAAGTAGCGGAGCTCCGACATTGATGCGAAGAAAGTACGAGCTTAACGTCCCAGAGACTTATTCGGAAAACTTTGAAAATCGGTCGAATCTCTTGGATTTTGGCAATCCAAGCGTCGGTGAGATGGTTGATGGCTGTGCCAAAAGGTGTAGCAGTAGCACACGAGGGTTGAAAAGATGCACGGAGAACAAGTAGATGGCACAGGTCTAGCGGCGAATCGGCGATCCTTCAAGACAACCACCTACTCCGGTAGCATCAGGTAATAATTCATTGGCGTCAGCATCAGGATTTCCATCGGTCCTTTTCTTGCGCCCCATCCCGAACTTAAATAACTCGACTGCCGAGTTTACATAAGAAGTTCCAGTCTCTTTTGTCGTTGGTGTTGCCGTCATGGTCATATCCCGAGAGCCCGCTCGTTGGTAGAGACTAGAGACATAGTTAACGTTACATGTAGCCTGCATACATCCACCATGGCAACGAACTCTCGACCTTGTCTACAAAGTAGCTCCGTCGCGGCGTCGCCGATGTAGGTATCATGGCTGGTCTATTTTTGTTGGCACCAAATTCGCCGATTTGCCTCTTCTGGTCAGGACTGGTCCAACTGCGGTCAAGGTTCTAACCTTGCTTCGGCTCTCGGTTCTGCTGTCTAACTAGGTAAAACTTGTGCGTGTTGTCTGGTACTCTGTTAAGCTGAGACTCGTGGTATCGTTGCGCCCACTCACACCCGCGGCATGGCTCAGGGCCGCGTCTTTGGGTTTGCAGGTTCTGAAAACCCAGCCGCAACTTGACGAATTTGGACTTTAGCCAACGGTCAGAACCAGCACGACTAGATGAAAGCAATGATCGATAATTGTAAAAATAACACGTCACAACATAAAGCAAAAGTCCTATGATCTGATTTGGGTGCATCGTGCATAGACGTATTAGTCTTTCTCCGTAAAAGGGGGCTGGGCTGAACATGGAGCGGTGTTGATGGCATGCGTAGTATGTGATATCGTTAGCACCAGACCCTTCTTCAGCTTTTCTCGCTTTCAGTAAAACCTCAACTCACATGCAACTGACTGATGAAAGTCACTTCGAAGTGTGTAACGAAAAGTTGATGCCAGCCGGTTCTCCTCTTACTTCTCCTCACATCATACATCGTGAGCCCTCAGCATGGCTGCCACGGTTCAATTCTTCATCGGGGAAGAGCCTTCACATCGTCGCGAAACTGTCGACATGTCAGCTTTTTCCAACTTTCAGCAGCTCAGAGACAGCGTGGGAAGGTTGTTTGCCTTTGCAAATCCTGATAGTACGTCGAGTTGCCCCGGAGCCATCTTTATTACCGCTGTAAACTACACCTATATTTCCATAGCTTCGTCGTTACTTGTTAATGACATCCCGTTTAGGCATTCGCTTCACAGACAAAAACGGCGCACCCTTCGCAACCCTCGATGATGTACGAGCCTCAAAGAATCCCGTTCAAGTTCAAGCAGCCCCTGGTCTCTCTGTCGGGCCACCTCCAGGACCCCGCGCGCTCCCTGTAGTCGGGAACCATTATGAGATATATCCGGACCCCCTGGGGAACTATGACAGACTTTTCGCCCGTTATGGCCCAGTCATCAAGACGACCAACATGGGCACGACGACATACATTACCAACGACGCGGAAATCTCCCGCCACGTCTTGCGCGAAGGCGACCTCTTCACCAAAACAACCTCGGACCCCTCACACCCCCTATTCTACATGAACGAGCAGACCGCCCTCTTCACTTGCGACAGCGCCTCGCCAGCCTTCCCGGCCGCCCACAAGTTCGTCCCCCCGGCCCTCTCCCCGCGCGCCGTCGCCCACTACACGCCCCTCATCCAGGCCGCCGCCCGCCCCGTCTTTCAAGCGCTGGACCAAATGTCCAACGGGAACCTCGCCTGCAACGTGTACCAGTACATGTTCAAACTAGCCGGCCAGCTCGTGTTCCGCGTCATGGTTGGCCAGGACCTGCGGCACTTCGAGGCCCTCGATACGCCGCCGGCCCTCGGCATCCGTCTCTTTGGCGAATACTTGAAGCTCATGAAAAAGACGTCCCTTCGCCCCAAGTGGCACGGAAATCTCCCCTTTGGCGAACCGGCGCGACTCCGCCGTGTGCGGAACCTGCTCTTCGAGACCGTCGCCGGGGAGATGGACGCTTCCGTCACGCCCGGCGGGGGACCGTTGCGCGTCGATGATCCGACGGCCCCGGCCCAGGCCACTTGCGTGGCCGACTTCCTCTCCCGAGCGAGGGACGCGAACGGCGACGGCCTGGCGCGGGATATCCTGCTCGGCAACGTCGTCGTCCTCCTTGGCGCCGGCTTCACTACCACCTCGTCCCTCCTCTCGTGGGCCGTCTACTCCCTGGTCAAGTACCCGGGGAACCAGCAGCGTCTCCTCCAGGAACTGGTCGACCGCGGGGCGGACGGCAAGAGGAGCTGGACCCACGACGAGCTGCACGGGATGGAATTCATGGACCGGTTCGTCAAGGAGGTGCTCAGGCTGCATAGCCCCAGTTTCCAGACGGCGCGCAATGCGAAGACGGATGTCGTGCTTCCGGGTGGGTATCTGGTCCCTAAGGGGTCTATCGTCATCCCTTGCTTTCCTACCATTCACAAGAACCCGGCGTACTGGGACAACCCTACCCGGTTTGACGCGGACCGCTGGGCTGCGCCGGGGGTCGCCGCCGAGGCTAAGAGAAAGGGGATCTACTCGCCCTTTGCGGCTGGGGGGAGAGGATGCGTGGGCTTCAACCTGGCTCTGTTGCAGGTAAAGATGGTTCTGGCGGAGCTGGTCTACCGGTACAGGTTTGAGGACGCGTCTACGGAGGCTGTCATCTACGATCCGGAGTTTTTGGTTATTCGTCCTTTGAACTTTTATGCCAGTCCTATTAGGAGGACTGAGTGGCCTTGTCCGAGCAAGAAGGCACACAGGGATTAAGGTATTGGTGTTGTTTCGTATACGTCTTTCGCAGAACATGCCCAAGTTACAAATAGAGGTGGAAACATGAAGATATTCAACGTCAATACATCGTTATTTGGAAATTTATGAACGTCTCAAGACGGTGAGGATCGTGGTAAACCAGGCACACGATGGGGTAACCCCACGACGTGGAAACAACAGACCCCAGAGCCCATAGGATTCTGAACTCGAGAGTTGGTCCTTCATCACGCCCAGCCTGGAAGCTATGGTCGTGTTGAGCAGGAGAGTTTGTCCTGTCACCCAGGTCTACTCAGCCCCTTTTCCCCCTATATCGTCGGAAATCTCCAAATATGGTTTGGTCCCTTCGGATCGGATGTGATGATCTTGGCACAACACGGAACAAACCGATCTGGAAGGATGGAGGGAGGATTCTGTAGCCTGGTTCCTTTCCATTTCTTACAATGATTTGTTTCTCGGCATCTTAGAGCTAATGTGACTGGTGGAGTGGTGACAAGAGGACATCCCCTGAACATTTGATCAGATGGTCAAGTATTCGCACTGAAGAACCATGGAGATATAGAGAGATCACATATCCAGCAGCGGGAGATGAATGATATATGCTTTATCCTTTGGCGAAGAACCACCGAGCTTGCTTGCATCGAATAGCTCTTCTATCTACAGTCTAGGCCTCAACTGTTTTCTGCCGCGAAGAACATCATGTGTGGCATCACAGCTTTCGTCAAGGATCCTCGGTCCAGTATCAACGGACACGTCAACGGCCATGTCAATGGGATGACAAACGGCCCAACAAACGGCCATCCTGACGCATCCCTCGCAAACAAGCTGGAAGCATCCATCGCCATCCTCAACCACCGCGGCCCAGACGACGCCGGCATCTGGATCAACCAGGACTCCAGCGTGGGCCTCGCACACTGCCGCCTCTCCATCAACGACCTGTCCCCCAGCGGCCGCCAACCTCTCACCAGCGACGATGGCGAGATCCACGCCGTCGTGAACGGCGAAATCTACGATCACGACCGGCTGCGGACCGTCTGTTCTCAAGAACACGGCTATCGGTTCTCCAGCGAAAGCGACAGCGAACTGGTCCTCGCCTTGTACAAGATTCACGGGGCGCCGCGATTCTTCAGACTCTTAAGAGGAGAGTTCTCCTTCGTCCTCTGCGACGAGAGGAACGGCCGGAGACGTGTCATTGTCGGTAGGGATCGGTATGGTATCAAGCCCATGGTGTGGACCAGTATAGAGGGCAAGATCCTCCTGTCCTCGGAAGCGAAGGCTTTCTTGCCTTTGGGCTGGAAGCCCGAATGGGATATCGAGGCTATTGCTACGTCTGGCTGGCAGCTGGATACTCGGACATTGTTCAAGGGGGTCCATAAGCTGCTTCCGGCGCACTGGCTTGATATTACCGAAGATGGGTTCCAAATTCATCGGTATTGGGATGCCGAGTATGAAGACAAGGTAAGAGAAGTTTTGTTCAGGGGTCTCAACTTTCTCAGGGGCTTGGAACTCCACTAACTCCTCGCCGCACGGTCCAGAGGAAACTCGAAACCCGCTCCCTCGACGAAATGGTCCAGGGAGTTCGCGAGAAACTCATCGAATCCATCCGCCTACGACTACGAGCCGACGTCCCCGTCGGTATCTACCTATCCGGGGGCATCGACTCTTCAGCAGTCGCCGGCATCGTGACCCAACTGGCCCGGGAAAACAACGTCAAGATCGGCAACGAGACATCCACCAAGGTCTCCTGCTTCAGCGTCGAGTTCCCCAACAGCTCCGGGTTCGACGAGTCAAGCATAGCCGAGCGGACGGCTGAATGGCTCGGCGTCGACCTTGTCAAGAGGCAAGTCAACGAGGACACGCTCGCGCGCGACTTCGCCGACACGGCGTACCACTGCGAACACCACCACTTCGACCTCAACTGCGTCGCCAAGTTCGCCCTCTCCACTCTGCCGCGGGAACACGGCGTCAAGGTCATCCTCACGGGCGAGGGCGCCGACGAGCACTTTGCCGGATACCCTTACTTCCCCGTCGAGCTGCTCCGGGAGACGGACCACGCGCAGCCCGACGCCCCCCTTTCTCGCGACGAGGAGCTCAGAGCGGCCCTCCACCGGTCCGTCGACAAGGACATGAGACAGGTGTTCCGCAACCTGGGCGCCGCGGGCGAAGGGGGTACGGACGACGACGACGACTGCCCCGCCCTAGCCCAAGTGAACAACAGCACCATGCCCTGGACGCTCCTCGTCTGGCACGCCAAGCGCCGGCTCTTCGCCCCCTGGGTGCAGGACCTGACCGCGGGGCTCGATTACAGGGACACGGTCCTCGCGTCGTACTCGGCCGACGTCCGCGCCAAGATGCGGTCCCGCTGGCACCCCCTCCACTCGGCGCTGTACATGTGGAACAGGACCACGCTGGCCAACGTCCTGCTCTCCTGTCTCGGCGACCGCACCGAGATGGCGCACAGCGTCGAAGCCCGGACCCCGTTCCTCGACCACCACCTTACCGAATACGTCAACCGATTACCCCCTAGCGTGAAAATCGCTTACACCCCTCCAGAGCAGGCCGGGGGGAACACCACGAGCCACCACGGAGACCAGGGTCCGCTGTGGGAGAGCTCGGCCCCTGGGTTGACGTCTTTTACGGAGAAGTGGATTCTGCGGGAGGCGGTGCGGCCGTTTATTACTGACGAGCTGTATAAGAGAAAGAAGCACCCCTTCTTGGCCCCCATGAAGTGGCCGCGAGGAGGTCCTCTTCATCAGACATTATCGGGGATGTTGACCCGTGAAGCTGTCGAGGGTTTGGGGTTCGTCGACTACAATGTCGTCCGGGATTCCTTGGACCGCGCTTTCGGAGAGGAGGCCGATGCGAGTGCGTTTAGGAACCTGCTCTACGTGGGTGCGTGGGTGACTTTGGCGGAACGGTTCGGTGTCCGGAAGGCCACCTGCAATGAATCCAATTAGTCCACGTGCATTCACCGGCGCTGACTCCGACCGAGATGATGAGTTGCTAAAGGAATGAGCGATCTAGAGAATAGACAGTCTAACTAGTTGTCATTCAGTTACCAGGGGCTGTTGTCGTGAGAGGTGTTGTTCACTAGAGGATGACCACGGGTCGGCCCAAAATAGCCCCTGAATCCCCAGCCCCTGAACTCCCAGCCCCTGACCCGGACTGGACCATTGAGACGGTCACTTCCGGGATGTCCCAGAATGGCCGACCCTTATGTTAGAGCCACGTTCTTCTGCACCGTTCCGCCGGGTAAACCCTAAAATCCGCAGCTTATGTTCCGGGGTGGTGACCTTTTTAAATATCCATGGTTGAGACCTCGCAGCATCCGGACTCTACATGTACTCTCGTCTCTCCACCACTCAACAGTGCACGAAGTTTGGACTTTGAGAGACAACGCCCACCATGACGGCATTGACGAGGAGCCCCTTTTGGGCCCTGGCCACGGCCTTTACTGTCCTGCAGAGGACTGCGGCCGGTCCCACTAACAGTCCTTCGGCCTCCTGCAGCGTAAAGCCGTTGCTTGTCGACTTGTCAGCTGAAGTGCCCCGGATGATGGACTTGATCAACAACACCCGTCTCCCAGACCTGCCTGTGTACCCAGGGGTTGGATCGTCGATGGGTATCGACTTGGATGTTTTGAAATCTCTCAAAGATGAATGGCTTAACGAGTTTGACTGGGAGGAGGAACAGGAGGAGATGAATAAGTATTTCTTTTCCTCTTTTATTTCTCGGCATATTCTCTTCTTTGTATCCCCCTTTTCTTACTCTGCACCCCACTGACCCCTTTCATAGATTGAACCACTACACAGCCGTAATCGAAGGCCTCACAGTCCATTTTACCCACGAGGAATCCGACGATCCCGCCGCAATCCCCCTTCTCATCAACCACGGCTGGCCCGGCTCGTCCTTTCTCGAGTTTGGCCCCGTCCTCGACGCCCTAACCGCCTCGGCAGAGACGGAATACGGGACGAACGTCTCCTTCCACGTCGTCGCCCCCTCTCTTCCAGGCTTCGCCTTCTCAGACCCAGCACCCGAGAACTGGACTCTCGCCGACACCGCGCGCATTTACAACGCCCTCATGACAAACGTCTTGGGTTATCCCACGTTTGCGGTGCATGGAACCGCCCACGGAGCCGCCGTCGCCTATACCCTGTACGAGGACCACAACACCACCACGAGAGCCGCACACTTTAGCTTCATTCCTTTCTTCCCGCCGACGGCCGAAGCGGTGGCTGCCATGGGTATTACTCTTGATCCGTTGGAGCAGTTCATGCTGAAGAGGTCGGACGATTGGGGGCGGACTGGGAACGCCTATTATCTTCTTCAGTTGAATACGGTAATATTGTCTCGAAATCATTTGATGATACACGTATCAACGAGGGCTAATAGATAGAACGCAGCCAAATACCATTGGCCTCGCCTTGTACGACAGTCCAGTGGGACAGTTGGCGTGGATAGGGGAGAAGTATATCGACTGTAAGTCGGCCTTGGCTCGCATCATCGCTCCGAGTTGAGGTGTCGCCCTGTCCCTTGGCCCCCTAGGAATCCGACTAAGTATCGACTAGGGTCCGATCCCAGCGCCGGTGTTCCACCTTCGCTCCTAACCAGGCGGGAGGTTCTACGATGTGTCTCTCTGTATTACCTGACGCACACCTTCGTGTCCTCGATTTACACCTACGCCCAGAATCCCATGGCTTTCAGGCACGCTTACACCAAGCCCCCGACCACGGCGCCGCTACTTCTCAGCCAGTTCAAGTACAATGTCGGGTTTTGGCCCAGACAGGTCGTGGAGACGGTTGGCAACTTGGTTGAGTATAGGAGTACGCTACTAAAGGATCTTGCTCCATTCCCATGCAAGTTACTGGTCCTCGGCTAATGAGTCTCTCAGATCACGAACTGGGAGGCAACTTTCCGGCGTTGGATAACCCGGACGCTCTTATTGAGGACATTAGGAGAATAGGGGACTACTGGGAACAGTCTTGAAATGTAATAGCAACTCACAGCGTCGATGGGCTAATATGCTTTGTGGCAACAATAGACATTGAGACGGAATTGCGTGTCACCAGTCCACAGGTCGCCTGTACCAATGTCCTGTCCAACTGTAGGCTCTTCTAGAACATCTTCTGACCAGACGGTAACACAATGTCATTCATTGTTTGCTGCTAGGGACGGGACGGGGATGCTCGTAGGGGGCGAGATAGGGGTAGCCAAGGTATATCGAGGTGAGAGACTCATGGCACGGACGTATGATTCCATGACCACTAAGCGTCAAGTTCTGGGCTCAAGCTTTTTTCGTTGCGTGAACATGAAGGAAAAGGAGCATAGTCCATCTTGAAAGGCTCGAAGAAAATGTATGCCTCGAGCAGAAAAGATCGGAGGACGGTGCGGCTTTGGACGGATGGTCCGGGGGACGATCCTATCGCCTCTTATATTCCAGGTCGGAAGTGAAAGCGAGTTGACCATGACAATGTAACACTGCGCCAATTTCTATACCATGGCCGACATGGACACAGCAGAGTCGTAGTAAGTCATCACTTGCTTTCTCGTACCTTATGAGACGCATAGATGCAGATGAAGCTACTGAGATGATGCAGGTTGGCTTCCGCTATTGCATCCTTCTTCCTTCTTCTGCAGTGCAGTCCCGAACCTTCAGGAGAGATTTGATGACATCAAATGCCAGAGGCCTTCCATCCGCCTCGGCAACAGCCAGCCGATGATACCAGGAGCTCGGAACCACGGAAAGTCGGACTCGGGAGACCAGTTATATCCAAGCATACATGTAGAGATAGTTTAGTGAATTGTCCTTGGTACAGGCCCCAGGAGAGCAGTTCTGTACATGTACCCCATAGAAGAAAAGCTGGAGACGATGGCCGGGCTGACCAAGTGATCACTGATCGGTGTATCCACCAAGGCCAACGTCGTGCCTTACTGTCTCTTGTCTGAGAGGCGGGTCTACTGTCGGACGACAGGGCGGGTCTTCGGAAGCAAGAGACAAATGGGTTCCTTGGTAGACGGCTGGGTCGAGTACCAAGGAGGCGGCTGGGAGTTTGAAACGCGCGGAAGGTCGTACAGAATGTCGTACGTCTCGCATTCCGATGCCTTAGCTTGGGACGTGTAGCAAATCACCAAGACCTGAGGCTGGCTCAAGCTCAAGAGCCAAGACATGGCAGTTCTCGTGCTGTTTTCTTTTCGTGTAGCCGATACTTGGGTTGTCCTGTGTCCTTCAATAGATCCCCCAGCCGGCAAAGGTTGCGGGCCAAACCTGTGTGAGTCGTCTACACAACCTCGACTCCCTCGAGGCGCGCTTCTTGAGAAGTTGAGGACGGAGTGTCACCTCGTTATCGTATCGTATAACCCCGGAATATAGCGCTGTCGTCTTTCCTCGGGGGAGGGGAGAGAATCAGGAGCCGGTGTTGTCCGTGTAAACAGGTAACAAGGCTCAAGTCATCACATGCAAGCAGCAACTTAATTCAATAATTTCTACGTTGAAGGCGAGAAGAACTGAACCTTTTGCTACCTTGAAACCTTCCAACCCCTTTCCTGGGCATGATCATGGTTCAGGGGCTTCAACTAACAGGGCGTCTGGGAGTCCGGGAGCCCGGGAGTCCGGAACACCTCCCAGGCCTCCAAGATCTGGGGCCTACAGTTCTCCGGTGTAAATACCAGCATACGAATGTAGGTAAGCCCTTGTAACTCACCTTACATCATGGCGTAACGGAAATCTGCAGAATATCGTTCCCTCAACTAGTTCCCGTGATGTCCACATGCACCCTCCACGGGCCAGCCATACTGTATAGACTCCATACCACCGTGGCATGGGGCCTGGCGTGAAACGATAATCCTCCAGAGTCCAGACCGACGTCACGACATCATCTCGTAACTTGAAGTATTCGGGAAATCGGAATGAGGCATTCAAGACTATAAAACAGCCCTCGATACTCTCCACACTCCTAGTCCGCCCTTTTCTTTCCCCATCCCCAACGTTGATCTCCCTCCAGCCCGACTCTATACTCCATTCTCGATATTGTATTCGTTAACACGGTAAACCCACTCCCTCTTTTACC
>NW_021167090.1:626823-682210 GCF_003711515.1 Sodiomyces alkalinus F11 | reverse complement strand
CTTTACACTTGCTCTCTCTTACATTTGCTTCCTACTCGACTAGTCGGGCTCCTCGTCGTCACCAAAACGCCCAGCCCACGATGTACTTCAGCAGGCTTGCTCTCGCCACGGCCTCGCTGGCCACCGTGGCCCTCGTGAGCGCCGACTTCATCCTCAACAGCGACGACATCCCCACGCAGTGCCAAAACGTGTGCGACCCCGTCCGCGAGCTGGGCGACATCTGCGACATTGACGACGGCCCCCTGGACGACCTCACCGAGGACCTCATCGAGGCGCAGTGCTACTGCGCCAACGAGAGCTTCAACGTCAACCGCATCACGGCCCAGTGCGCCAGCTGCTTGCACGAGTTCCGCGATGCCCAGAATAACCGAGACGGTATGTCTGCATGTGCCCTGCCCTCTGCAACGGCGCGCGTGCATGTGCGTACTACTAACATAACCACCCGCAGACATCAACGACATTATGCAAAGCTGCGGCTTCTCCAGCACCACCTACAACGAGGCCGATGTGGCCACCGTCTCCGGCGTTGTCGTGCAGGCTACCCGCCCTACAGGCGCTGACCAGCTGACTACTACGATTACCGCGGCCCAGAATACGCCCACGGGCGACGGTGGTCGTGATGGGGATCGCGATGGTGGCCGTGATGGAGATCGCGACGATGGTCGTGATGGGGATCGTGATAGGGATCGTGATGGGGATGGCCACAGAGGCGCTGCCCCGGGTTTCGCGCCCGTTGGCTTTGGCTTTGGCTCCCTGGGCGTGACGATCTATGTTGGCGTTGCTGCCATTGCTGGCGCTATGCTCCTCCAGTAAACGGAAACTGTTCTCAGCTAGTTCTGTTGGCCTGGTCTTTGGTCAGCATGTGTTCTTCTTTCTGAGGCTGTTACACTGACATGGGTGGTTTCAAAAATGCATCTTATTTTAGTATTGGTATCGAGGGCGAGAGATGAGCAGGTGAGGTGAGGGTTATGAGAATCATGGGATATACGATCATATACCTATTACGTTCCTTGCTGAGATCTTTTCTAGACGACGCCGTAGTAATAACATCAAATGGTAATAAGAGATGTCTAAGCATGAGATTGTCATATATAATCCGCAACAGTCTACTTGGAAGCGTCAGGACTCAAGGCTTCATGTGCACAAGGTCAGTTTGCTTGCCTACAACAGAGCATCCATCTTCCCGTGGTGATGCTAGACTACGGTAGCCTGGCCAAAGAGACTGGATAATTTATCCACCGCATTCACATCGTCGTCTTCTCAGGTCGTATCGGTATCCGTACCTCTACTACCGAGTTGTGCAAATCATTATAAAGGTCAATGAATTGTTGAGCATTTTCTTGGGTTGAGAAGGCTTTATAACACGCCCCGGAGAACTTGTCCACCTGCTCCCGAGCGTCACCCCTAAATACGGCCCATAAGGTTAGCACAGGCCTGCACGCGTGGCAACAGAGATGCAGAGAAGAGAAGAACAAATGTAGTATAAAAGACTGTTGAAGCGTACCCATATGCAGAGTAGACGCCGGGGTTCTGGCCGTTAGCAACAGCGTAGAACTTTGGTCCACGCCTTGAAGGCCCCGATGAAAGGAAATGTGCATGTAGGACGTCGCTTCGTATATCCTTGGTCTCCGAGGGAACGGCGCTGATGAAAAGAAAATCCTCGTGGCCGTGGTCTTTGAGGTAATACCTTGCGTCGTCGTATGCGGCGAAGCCCTTGAACTGGGCTTCAGAATACCCAGTTACCAAGCGCTGAGCGTGTGCCCTGGTGCGACCCCCTGTCAGTTTGGGACTCGATAAGACTTTTTGATTCCGGCACAGGTGACCCAAAGGCGGTCTCTTCTGGGTAGACTTACCACGAGGAGCATATTGCCGGTGCAAAGAGGCCCTTCGACACGGCGTAAAAGTTCTTCTTTTTGTTGTTTGGCATGGTGGCGATTAGGATGAAGACTCGGTGACGAGTCGGAGTATTAGTTGGTCAATCCTACTTCTGTGCTCGTGGTGGGTAGGAAAAGGGGGGAAACTAGAGGAGAAGGAAAACCGAAGACCGGCTGGGGGAAGATGAAGGGGATTTAAAGGAACAGTGAGGCTTGGGTGGTGGTCCGTGGACGGTGGACTCGTAGTTAACCTCTGCCTGTATGTCTCTAGACTCTCTACAGCCTGCCTATTCGAGGTTACACGACTTACACAATGCGTCGAAAAAGCACCATTACAGCCCAGCCACGTTGCCGGCTTTCGTTTTGGGCGTCTTTATTTGAGTTTTACTGGCCTCGCCTGGAACATTTTCCTTTCTTTTTCTATTTGATGTTTCTTAGTTGCCCAGTTCAAACTTGGTCATGCCCTAGTCAACTATTTGGCCCAGGATGACAACTGACTAGCAAGCACTTTCCAAGACACAGGTATAAGAACAGCGTCGATCAATATTGCCAAAGGGAACGGCAATACTTGGTGCTGTCAAGTGGCTTACCTATTTATAAATGATTATATTATATATAATATGGCTACTTAATGAGAGCCAGCTGGCATCAAATGCATGACTCTAGTGCCACGGCACAGACAGTATTCCCATATATACTGTAGTTTTTGACGACCTACCTAAGCATAAGTAGGATACATTCTACATACCTTATATTAGCATCCCAAAGTGTAGTCGGGAACGGACCGAAGCGCTCCCCACGTTGTGATCATATAGTGTAGACTGCTTTCGTCCTTTTGTGAGGCTATAAATTATGGGGACACTAGTCGAAAGCCCAGGATGGAAACAGGGTTCCGAAACGAACTTGGTATAGCGTGGTTGCTGCCTTGGATTGCCTGGGAGTACTTCAATCTAAGTACTCGATACTTGTTATCGAAGCGACCACGATACAAGGGCTTGTCCCGTATTAACGTCGACAATGTATTTCTTTCTTTGTTATATGTATTCTTTGCTAAGCCTTATAAAGAACAAGATCCAAACTATTTTCAGCTTTCAACTGCTGTTCTTCATATTGCCACCATTACCACCGCCTTCGCAACATCATGCCCTGTCCGCGACTGTCCGACTTTTGGGGGGATTGCTTGATCAAGTGCACTGTATATATTCTAACCAGTGGGGTTTATTCAAAATTCCGCAGCTGGTAAGCTACCCGACTACCGAACGCAGCGGGTTTGTCATCAATACTTTAGTTATCCGTAAAAGCTCCGTCGCCAATAATTAACCACGCGGTCCACGCCTTTCTCCCTCCCTACAACAACAGCTTCTCGAAACCCCCCTCCCCTCCACCAATGGCCCAGACATCGCCGCATCGGCCCTCTTAGCGCTCCCGGATAAGGTGCTACGCAACATCTTCGACATATGTCACCTATTCCAGGCCAGGCATAAGGTCGTGGTGGAGTCGTGGATCGGCAAGGGCTCGGACTCGATCAATGCACGTCTTCGGTTCCAAGTCGGGACACCCGGAGACTTGCGATGACATGACTGAGATGAGTTGACAAAGGTTGAACCGTAAGAAGACTCGAAGTATATAGACTTGTGTCCTGATTTTGGAAACCAGACTGCAGTTGAACTTCGCCCTGGTATCAATGTTACTGCACTTTCAACATAAGGGTCAAGTTTGCTAACAAGCAGTCACGTGAGCTGGTTACCATTTAAAAGTGGTATCGCAGTGTATGGGTGAATGCCATGGCTTTGCTATGAATCCTATCTACCCCAGAATCCATGTCCCTTTCCATGCCACCCTTTCCATGCCAGACTCTCTAGGTAGTACCGTAGCCTCGTAGGGAGGCATGTCGGTCGGAGTTGCCGGGTTAGCTCCCGCAGAGCATCTGGATACAAAAGCCATCCGGGGGCGTGCAGATGCCGCAGCTGTGGTTGCAGCAGACCGTGCCGCGACCGCAGACCGCGGGCCCGCAGGTAGCACCAGAGACACACTTGGGGCGTCCCTGTGCGACAATGCAGGTGGTTCCATCGCCACAGCGAGCAGTGTCGCAGGGATTATGGAAAAGACCGTTCCGGGGGCCGAAAGCGCCGTCGTTGTTCTCGTTGCCATGAGCCCGGGTAGTGGATTTGGGGGCCGGCAGGATCGACTCGAGAGTGGCAGGGTCGGTCGTGTTGAGATGCAGGGCCGAAGCGGGCTGGGTAGAGAGAGTGGCCATGGCGAAGACGGGGTTGACAATGATGGGGATACCGTCCTCCGAGATGGTGAAACGGACAGCACTGTTGTCCTTCTTTTCGGCGATGCCGTCACCATTGACTCCTTCAGCTCGAGGGAGGGCCGTGGTGGTGAGGGCCAGCGAAGCCCAAAGGAACATCTTGGACAGCTCCATTGTTTTGCTTGGGTTGCTTCCGGGTAGACTTGAGAGGTTTAGAACTGTGTGTCGTGAATGCCTGCGCGCGGGATTAGCTTCACTTGTTTGAGAGCATTGAGAACATTGAGAACATTGAAGGAAAAGAAACATGAACTTGAAGGTAATGAAGGAAGCAACGTGCAGGCAAAGAAAGAAGAATTGGAAACTCACAAGTTGATGTTTTGGTTGGAGTCTCGCTTGCGATGTGAAAGGGAGAGTTGAGCGTGGAATAACTGAAGGGAGGTGAGGATTGTTTACAATATTTATAGGGCAACAACAGCAGCAACTGCCTTGGTAACAGATAACGCAAGAGCAACTGATCATGTGTTTTCTTCTTTCCGCGTAAACAAGCAAGTCGCACAGGAGCTATGTTGTGTAAAGGGAAAGAACGTGTAACCACTTGCCAGTTGACTGTGCACAGTATATTGGATGAACCTGTATCTTAATCTTGGCAAGCAGGTGCCTGCCTGCCTTGTCTCTATCGTACATAAATAATGAAGAATTCAGGGGCCTAGTACTGTCGCGGCGCGAGCGCGACATGGAGCAAGCGGCCTCTCAGTGCCGAGGAATGTTCAAGGTTATGCCGGACTCTCGACTAGTTCTATCCTATGATTTATCCCACCTACGTGCCTTGGATGGGCTAACATTCCACTGGTAAGACATGGCATATGTAATAGCCCTTTAGTAGCCGAGTTGTCTTATTCGACCTGACCCCTATAAGGCTATATGGGCTGACTGCCAGGGAGGGGACATGCCAGTGGATGTCTCCAAACATGAATGCAGAGGTAACATGAACAGAAAATATCTCGTGAAGGAAGTCAGAATCAAGACGAACTGGTTAGGTGGATCGTGATGATGGGTGCGTGAGAGCTTGAGGCTTGCTGGCTTGTAGACCAGGTCCTGAGGGCTAAGGCTGGGAGTTGAGGCTGTGTTAATCGGACCACCAACCGTCATATACTTCATGTTCGTAAAGTAAGCCCCAGCCTAGAGCCCCGTGGCCGTTAAAACGTTGCATGTGTAATCCGATTCATCAGACGCTACGCCATAGGATACAGTTTGCACCATCCAGTACTCGTCACTCTTCTCTCGGCCCCCCTCTCGGCTCCCCTCTCGGCTCTCCTCTACCCTTGGCCCCCATCGGCGGGTATCTCTGCGCATACCGCCACACATCGGCATAACCGGCCGTCAAAGACAGGAAATACCGCTCCCAGTACCCCACGAGCGGCTCCTCCGGCAATATCATGCTCTGCGGCACCGTCAAATGCGCATACCTCTCGTCCCCCTCGTCCCCGACATATGAAATGTCTCCCTCATACACCCACCTCCACCGCACATCCCGCCGGTCAACAGGGTAGAGACACTCCTCCGGATACCCCAAAGCAAGCTCTCTCGGAACAAACCCCTCCACCGCCGCCTCCTCCTCCCTAGGATCCAACCCCCTCCGCCTCTCCAGCCGCCACACAGGCCCACTCCCCCTCCCCGCCGCCTCCCTAGTCAACGCCTCGCAGCTCCACCTCGCGCGATCATCGAGCCCGAGCCCCTCGCACGCCAGCCGCACGCGGACGCTGCTATGGATCCTCTCGCCCGTGTTCCGCAGCGGGTCGTCCGTGTCGCGGTTCGTCTCGTAGTCGGCCCGCATGCACAGCCCCGGCGTGCGCACCGTCGTCCCCGCCATCATCTGCAGCCTGCTCGTCGGCGCGCGCATCTGGCCCAGCCCCCACGCGCGCGCCGTGCGCCAGAGTTCTTCCGGCCGGGCGTGTACCGGGTGCGGCGCGCAGGTCGCGTCGTCGTGGTCCGTCTCGTCCCGCGTGGGCTCCCATGCTGGGTCGGGGATGCGGCACACGGTCGGACAGCCCCAGGGAAGCGGATACGAGGAAGAAGGGGAGGAGGCGGCCTTGGATCGGAGCCACGATGTGGCGAGGGAGGGGACGGACCTGACGACGGACGACAGGGACGACGAGGCGGATGTATGTGGAGGGGGGAAGGTCAGCGTCGCAGATGGCACGGCGGGGAAGGGATGCACGGCGGAGTAGGCCAGGTCTTCCATGAAGAGGGCGGTGGTGAGGCGGAGACTGAACTCGACGCCGACGGTCGAGAGCTGGTCGCACATCCAGGCGAGCGAGATGGTGGCGATCTGCTGGTCGTGCCAGCCGCCGCCTACGCCGGCGTGGTTTCCGGGGAACCAGACCTGCTTGAGGCGGGTGCGGTTGTTGCCGTCGAGGCGCTCCCAGAGGGCCGGCCGGAAGGCGTAGCGCGGTTCGTCGAGGGCCAGGGCTTGGAATGCGTTTTCGACCTTGTCGGAGACTTCCGTGTTGGTGAATTTCCACGTAAAGGAGGGTCAGCTTTCGGAAGAGCCACGGGCGGAACAGGGGAGGAGGGGAGGGGAGGAGGGGAGGGGAGGAGGAGAGGGAGACGTATTGGTCGTTAGAACCGGACAAACCGATGATGGGAGCAGGGGGCACGCCCAAGGTGCCAACTGTATCCCAAACGGCCAGGGCCTTGATGGTGATGGGGGTGACGCCGTCGGGGTGAGTGTCTCTGGTGTACCCGAGCTGCCATGGGGTGCAGGTGGTTGTGTTAGACGGGACAAGAGACAAGGACGAGACAAGGACAAGAGACACGAGACCGGAAAACGTACGGATTTCAACCAGTCGCGGTAAATGCTCTTACGGTACCTGGTCCAGCGAATCTTGGCCTCCCCTTGCTCGCCGGCATAAGGGGGCAGGTGGTCGTACAGAAAGTCGTCGAGCGGGCGGCGGGCGGAACCCATGTGCTCGATGTCCTCGAAGATGGCGTGGAAGTGTTCGAGGCCCCGGGGGGTCAACAAGCCGATGGAGGCGATCATGTCGGCCACGGAGCGGGCGGTGAAGGCGCCCCGAGAGAAGCCGATCAGGATGATGTCGTCGCCGGGGACGTAGTTGGCGCAGACGAAGTTGTACGCCTCGCGGATGACCTGTGCCGAGGTTGTGAGCTAGGCCGAGACTCGAGGGCACTGCCGCAGTGCCGCACTGGGGAGATGAGATGAGGGGAGTCGAGGACAAACGCTTTCCAAGCCGCGGCCAAACATGCCGCCGGTAAAACGATCAAGGACGTTGCCGCTGCCGACGCCGGCGTTGTAGACGATGATCTGGGGTGTGCCGTCGCGACACGTACGGCGGAGGATGCGTGAGATGCGCGTCACATTGGACTGCGGATCACCACTGGAGGCAGACGGAGAATGGTCATGTGGCGTCAGGAATAAGTTCAAGTTATACATGTAACCTTAGGGGTGAAAGGACCATCAAAAGGTAAAGGCTGGGACCTTGGTGGACTGCATGTGGACTTACCTCTTCTCGCCCAGCGAGTCCATCCAAGTGCCATCACAACAGACGATGAGGCGTTTTGGTGTGGCTGGGGGCACCCGCCTGGTGTATGGCTTGCTGGTCGACATTGGAGAGTGTACGCGTATGTTCTATTCGGCGGACGCACGTCGTTGAATAGTCGGTGCGGTCCTGGTGTCGAAAGGGGTCTGGTTGCCGAGAAGAAAGGGAGGAGCACGCAGCCGGACAAGGGCTCGCGATGCGATGTCGTGACCAAGAACGAGGATGAGATGGAGATGAGATGGCATGAAGCACAGATCTACGATGCTTTTGGTTCAATTCACCTGGGGAAACGGGAAATGAGGTCTTGGCATGGCGTCCAAGGGGTGGGTGCTCATCGTTTAGTGCTGCCGCCCCCTGTCCAGCCCTGCCCAGCCCTGTCCAGCGGCCCCAGCCCCCCCCCCCCTGTTTACGGATCCCGCAGCCTGTTCACCAAGGAAGTTGCTTTTTTCACACCATCCATGTCATTTGATCTTTGAAGAGAGCGGGATTGCTTGGATTTCTGGATGATTTTACGCTTTACCACCCTCCCACGTTCCAACAGCAGACCTTGAAGGTAAAGCCTTGACGTTAACGACTGGACCGACTGGACCCTGTTGCCTCCAGGTCGATACCCCCCCGAGAATATCAAACCGCTCAGATGATGCCGAACCACCGGAGATCCTCGTCGGGAACAACAGGGACGACGTGACCAACACCCTGCGCAGTAACACCAACAAGCTTGGTCCCATCCCCATAAACGCGCTGGGTGTATCCCTGGCGCGGGTTGTTCGCAACCTCGTGCGAGAACGACACGCCATGGATCGCAGACCACTGCTTCAGCTGCTCGTCCAAGTTGCGCCAGTGCACAAACGTGTCGTCGAGGCCGTGGTAGGTCTTGAGCGGCGGGTACGGGCCCGTGTAGCACGGGTACATGCTGCGGGCGAGGTCGGCCCACTCCTGCGGCGTCTTGATGTTCTGGCCGTTGGCGCAGGTCGGGTCGGCGCTGATGGGGCTCGAGCCGGGGGAGCCGGCGAGGCAGCCGGCCGAGACGCCCGAGTAACAGGTGGCGGCGGCGAAGTAGTCCGGGTAGGTGGCCATCATGACGTTGGTCATCATGCAGCCGGAGCTGGTGCCGGAGACGAAGACGCGGTCCTGGTCGGCGCCGTGGTTGGCGATGGCCCAGTCGACCATGTCGGCCAGGGCCTGGCTGTCGCCGCCGCCGTCGCGGGAGAGGGTGCGGGTGGTGGCGACGTCCCAGCAGTTCATGTCCTTGGTGGAGCTGGGGTAGAGGACGATGAAGCCGTGGGTGTCAGCGAGGGGGCTGTAGCCGCTGCTCTGGTGGTAGCCTTGACCGGAGCCACCACAGGGGTGAAGCTGTTGATGTTAGTGGGGGAAGAAGAAATAATGCTCGAAGAAGAAAACGTACAGCCAGAATCACGGCCGGGTTAGGAGGGAGGTTGTTCGGAATGTAGGCATGAAGGGTGAGACCGCCCGGGGTGAAGCCCCAGTTCGATATTTGTCGAAGAGAGGCATAAGCCGGCTGAAGGAGCAGCGAGGCGACTCCGAGAACCGTCGTGGCCTTCATGATGGATGGAAGCAGTTGACCTCTGGGGAGTAAAGTCAAGGACTTTGATGTCGGCTCAGTGAACGGTTAACTGTCAAGCAGAAGCAAAGGCAAACGCAGAAGCAGAAGCAAAAAATATTCCCCCGTGCTTTGCCCGTTCCCTTATTCCCTTATATAGTCAACGTCAACAACTAGAAGCCAAATGGAAAAGAGGGAAAAGCCAGAAGGAAACAACATGGAAGAAAAAAGGAAACCAGTGACGGAGATTTACGTTCCCTCTTACTTCCAACCCATCATCGGCAAATACTTTCGGCAATCTTTTACACAACCGGCCACAAGGGCCCATGTGCCCCAGATGCTACCCAATACTATGCTGGCATGGCCTCTTGACCAGGAAAAGCTCCGATCATGTCCAGATAGGGGGAACGGCGGTGGTGACAGCGGAATGCGGATGGAGGAGGGTCCCGATTAGGAAATTATGCCCAGTGCTCCGGGCTCTCCCCGACGAGTGGAAGAAGTTAGACCTCGTCTCCAGTCTTCCATTCTTCTCCATCTTCCCCAGTCCATCCCCGAGTCCCCTCCCTGCAGAGTCGGTCTTCGCAATCGTGGTTTGGCTCTGCACATGCAGACTGCAACCTCTCCTCCCTGAACCAAACTTCTTCCATGGAATATATAGTCCCGACGTCCCTCCCCCGCTCAAGGTAACATGGGCCCATGGCAGCGCAGCTCGGGATGGAAAGTCGGCTGTTTCCATGGCAGGTTACACGTATAGTGGTCCTACTATAGCCTATAGGGCCAAGATACCGTGGGATAATGGATTTAGCCAGAGACGCCACCGTGGCAGTGTGATGACAGACACATTAAATAAATGCTTTAAATGAGCAGTAAGCAGCCACTGTCAAGCCACTTGTTCTTTGTGTCTTTCCCTGAGGTGGTGGACGCAGAAGACAGGTTTGACTATTTATTTAAATATTTAAATTAAATATGTAAATATTTAAATTAAATATGTAAATATTTAAATATTACCCCTTTTCACCTTTCGACTTGCAACATCTCACCAGTCTTCTTGATGAAATGCCAGGACTCAACGACGGCAGACCCTAGTCAACAACCCCCTCCGGCAAAAACACAACATAATCCAAAGGCGCCCTCTCTATCCCATCAGGCCTACCCACAATCTTCAGCTCATCCCCCTCGGCAATGTCCACCTCTCCCAACCACCTCCGAGCCGCCGTGTGTCCGTCCAAGAATTCCGACTTACTGTTCCCCAGGTACAAGTCATAGTCGCCCTCCCAAGCAGCCACCACCTCCCCGTTGATGTGCACCTCATACGACGCCTGGCCGTCGGGGAGGTCATAGTAGTTGACGGCCAACCTGTACCGCCCAGCAGGGAAGCCAAGCGTCGTGGTAGCCGTGGCCTCGCTCGAGCCGGGCGCCGCCTCGACGGCGTAAAACCGCGACGCCGTCGAGGGGGGCGTGACGGCAACCTTCTCGTACCCATCCAGCGCCATGTCCTCGACCTCGATGCGCCAAGGGTGCGATCCCACCCGGCCCGCCTCGTCCTCGATGCCCGACAGGTTGTGGTAAAAGTAGTTCACGGCGTCGCGCCACACGATGGCGTGGCCGGTTTGGTACACGAGACGGCGCAGCATGTGCGCGTGGCGCTCCTCGTCGATGCGGCCCTTCAACGACTCCCACATGGGGACCAGCGTCTGCGCGGCCTCGGCGCCGTCGTAGTGCGCGTCGTAGAAATGCTGAATCACCGTGTTGCCCGACTTGAGCACGTGGGTGTACGGGACGTGGTGGAACCACAGCAGCAGGTTATCCGGCGTGGTCTCGATGTGCTCGAACTGCTCGGCCACCTCGGCGGGGTACTGGCCTGCGAACCCCGTGCCGTTCCACACGGTGCGGTCCATGCCGATGCTGTGCTCGTTGGCCCTCGTCCACTGGCCCCAGCCGTTGTTGTCCTGCGAGGCCGGGTTGGGGCCGTAGTGCGTGTGCAGAATGTCCGTCAGCGTCTGCACGCCCAGGTTGCCGGTGTAGTTCTCGTACATGGGCCACGAGAGCATCGACATCTCCGCAATGGTGTCGATGACGCGCCGGTCGAGCCCGAACGTCAACCGCGTCCAGTCCTCGATGACCTCGACCGAATCGCTCTGCGAATCCCAAGCGATCCGGCCGTAGCCGTACAAGTTGGACATGGCCAGGTGGCTGCCCAGCCAGTTCCGGTCCATCCCGACGTTGATCACCGCAGCGTACCCGCCCAGCTTGTGCCCGAACCGCTTCCCCGACACCGCGTCCCGGACGTACGACGCCTCGCCGTCCACCCGGAGATCGAAATCGAGAATCTCGCGCCACAGCGGGTTCAGGTAGAACAGGTGGTTCTGCTGCCCGAGGTACTCCTGCGTAACCTGCAGCTCGATCGCCATGGGCGTGTCGCGCAGGTGCGCAAAGAGCGTCGACGGCGGCTCGCGCACCTGAAAGTCGATGGGCCCGTACTTGATCTGCACCACCACGTTCTCCTCAAACTCGCCGTCGTGGTGCTGGAAGAACTCCACCGCCGCGTTGGCCCGGTCGTTGTACCAGTCCCGGTGGTCGAGGTGGTGGTCGTACACGAACGCCCGGAACATGAAGATGCCGCCGTGCCGCGCCGTCGGCCGCGCCATCATGTTGGCCCCTTCGGCGAGCGTGCGGTTGTACGTCAGCGGACCGGGCTGGCCCTCCGAGTTGGCCTTGTTCAAGAACCCGGCGAGGTCGGGCACCACCCCGTAAATCGTATCGATCATGTCGTCCCACCACCGGACCACGTCCTCGTCGAGCGGGTCGAACGTGTCCAGGTCACCCAGCTCCACGGGGGAGGCAAAGTTCAGCGACAGCGCCACCTGCACGCCGTAAGGGCGGAACAGGTCGGCGATGCGACCCACGCCCTCGAGGTTCTCGTCCGTCAAGGTGATGGGGTTGGCATTGACGTTGTTGATGACGATGGCGTTGAGGCGGATCGACGCCAGGAGCCGCGCGTACTGCGCCACCCGGCTGAGGTCGGAGCGGATCTTGTTGTCCTGGAAGAAG
Organism: Sodiomyces alkalinus F11; assembly: GCF_003711515.1. Taxonomy (NCBI): domain Eukaryota; kingdom Fungi; phylum Ascomycota; class Sordariomycetes; order Glomerellales; family Plectosphaerellaceae; genus Sodiomyces; species Sodiomyces alkalinus. The sequence goes on along the minus strand of NW_021167090.1, from coordinate 669,913 downwards.
ATGGACACGCCGGCGTACCCGCGCTCGACGCTGCCGTGCGTCGACGACGTGTAGTCCATGTTGTCCCAGTGGTTGCCCCAGCGGATGTTGGCCTCCGGGTTGTCGACGTACTCGACCGCCTCGAAGTTGGCCTGCGCGAGCCGCGAGAGGTACTCGAACGTGCCGTACAGCGTGGCGCGCTCGTTGCTGCCCAGGATCACCACGTTGCCGTCCTTGGTGTTGAAGTAGAAGCCGTCTTCTTCGAGGGAGGGTGGTTCGTCGGCGTCCAGCTCGCCGCAGGCCGAGACGTAGTTCTCCAGCGTCGACAGGAGGATGGTGGGCGTTTCGTCGCCGAGACATCCCTCGGAGTGGACGTCGACTTCTTTGCCCATGATGCCCCTCAGCCCGAGCTTGAGCTCGTTGACAGCCGATGCGAGGGGGAGGCCATCGGTGGCTCCGAGGACCTTGACTTGGGAGGGGATCGATTTCGCGTGGCACTTGGCAATCTTCTCGGGGAGAGGTGCATACCGTAGCCAACCAGCCAGGCCGTCTTCGGCCACGACGGTCGAGACGAGGGCCGTAGCCAGCCAGAGAAGATGTCGCATGGAGAAGATGATTGATGCTTCTGTAGACTGTTCAGAGTCCATACTGCGGAGGATTCCGATGAAAGACAGACAGTCTAGGTAGTCAATGGGGACCAGACGCTTTCACGTCATTTGTTTGCACATGAAAAGCATCTTGTCTTTAAACAAAATTCCCCTTGCCCACAACAGATATGCCGGCCCTGGCATCAGTCTGGTGAAGCGTAATCTCCGCATCCTCAACTGGTTCATGCCGAGCTGAAGCTCCACCTATTCTCCTGTGCTTTCGAAGATATTCCACGAACCGGGTTTGAGCGCTTGTAAGTTGCTGTCCTTTAGGCTATTCAAAGCCCCAGCGAGACCACGGATAGCGACGGGGGTGCCTGCAGATCCCCTCCTTTTAAGGGGGCGTTAGTGCACCACTGACTGCATATGCTCATAACGACGCAACTCGAGGAGCGGCACATCACATGTGCCGTTGCGGGGGAGAGCGATCAAGATGGAGATGACGGCGGGGGAGACCTTGGGGAGATGAATCAAATGATGCATGCCGAGACTTTTTGGAGACCATCGATCCAGTCAGAGACCTCGAAGCCCCTCCGTTGACGCGACTTGGAGGGGTAAGATGATCACTATTCGTGCGCGAGCTGCATGCGTTGTAGGTGGTTAGGAGTGTAGTGTTGCAGACGAGCTGGACGACACTGAGTGATGGTCCTGATGATCAGGGGGTGATCATAGTGGTCGAGATGCACAAGGCAGGCCAGTGGCCCCTGAACACTCTCAACACTCCCAGTCCCCACGGCCAAGTCGGACAAGAAATCTCCTCAGTCTCTCAGTCTCTCAGTCTCTTTCCTTCTGACCTTCATCCACGCCGCGCAAGTCGATCTCGCTGTAACTAAACCACTCCGACTTGGAGCACCTACACACGGTACGCCCCCCTCACCGCTTCACTCCCCCGCCGCCGAGGCCGCCGCCTTCCTGGCGGCCAGCGCCTCCTCCCGCTCCCTCACCGCCTCCTCCTCCGCCCGCATAGCCTCCTCCCTCCGCGCCTCCACATCATCCCTCCTCACCACGCGCCGCAGCCCATCCGACGCCTTGATCATATTATCAATACTAATGGCGTGGTTCGTCACCTGGTGCCCGATGTACGTGTACACCGCCGCCGACGTATGGCACTGCCCCAGCAACGCCGCCTCGTTGAGCTTCAGCAGCGCCAGCGCCACCTGGAACAAAAACGTGCTCCCCTCGTCCGCGCACAGCACCACGTCCCACACCCGGAACAGCGCCTCCGCGCCGAGGCAATCCGTGAACACCGACAGGAACCACTGGAACGTCAGCGCCTCCAGGTCCACCGCCAGCGCCTCCAGGTGCGCCGACAGCCGCGGGAGCACCTCGGCCACGTACCGCCGCAGCACCTGCTGGTCCGCCCGCGACGCCCGCAGGCTGTGGTCGTAGTACCCGGCCGGCAGGATCCTCTCCACGAAGCTCGCCAGCACCCAGAACGCGTCCTCGGCCGTCGGCATCACCAGCAGCAGATTGGCCGCGATCATGTTCATGCCCTGGCAGTACCCGACCTCCGCGTTCCGCCGCGCGTACGCCAGCAGCACCTCGTTCAGCTTGCCCACCCCGGGCCCCTTGCGGAAGAAGATGTTGTCCGTCAGCGTGCGCCGGATGTCCATCTGGATCTGTGACACCACCGACGGGTCGTCGTCGCCCTCGCCCCGCCCCGCCTGCGCCACCAGGTCCTGGTAGTACCCCGGCACCCGGAGCGACGTCGCCCCCGAGCACTCGGACCACACCTTGGCCCGGTACGCCACGGGGATGCCCCCCAGCACCAGGCTGCGCAGCTCGTTCCGCTTGGCCCGCCCGACTTTGCCCTTGACCCCGAGTCCGGTGATGCCGATGAGCTCGCCGTCCGCCATGATGGCCTCGGGCAGGATCACCGACGGTCGCTCGTAGCGCGCCTCGGCCGCTGCCAGCGCTGCCGCCGCAGCAGCTTCGCCGTCGCGCTTCCGCTCCGCTCGTACTTTGCGCAGAAACTCGTTCCATCGGATCGTCCGCTCCCGTTGCAGCGAGTCGTGCAGCTCGTTCATGTGCTGAAGAAGCAGCCTGACGGGCTCGGCATCCTCTCGATGGGTGGCGGCGGCGGTGGTGGGTTCATCCTCGTCCGGCACGGTGGCGTCGTCGAAATCGGCCACGGAGGTGGTAGTAGTACTCGCCGTGGTGCTCGCAATGGGAACAAATCCCCGTTCGTCCGTCGTAATCAAGCCAGGTGACCGGGCCCTTTCGACAGCGCCGCCGTCGGCCGCCGCCTTATAGCTATCCATCGCATCACTACTTTCCAGCACCTCGAGCGAGGGTCCGCTGAGGGCGGGCGTATGGGAGAGTAGCTCGGTCGGGAACGTGGCAAGCTTGAGATAATCCTGCCACCGCCTGGGCCTCTCTTCTTCGGGACGCTGTTCCTCGGCGGCAGAGACGGGACTGTCGGGGCGAGTCTCGCTGGCAGGGCTCAGATCCTCCTCCAGCATGGGCGGCGAGATGCCCGATCGCCCGTTGCTGAGCATTTCGGCGCGGCTCTTGCTGTTCTTCTTGCTGTCACGGACGAAATGGGCGGCCTCGCGCTGCCGCCTCTTGCGCCGTTGATCGTAGATGAAGCCGAATCGGTCCGTAAGGCACTCGCTATTTGCGTGCACGTTGTTGTTATTGTAGACGTGGCTCAGCGTGGGCGGCTGGGACTCGGGCGGGTGGATGGCATCCATTTCCACCGGTCCGTAGCTCTCCTGCCGCCCCGAACCCGACAGGCTGGGCGGGCTGCTCGCCATGGTCTCCCACGCCTGTGATCGCGCCGCCGGCGGAGCTATCGGGGTAGGCGTGCCAGCGCCACGGCGCAGCGCCATGAGCGCCTTGGGTCCTCCCTGGACAGAAGCGGCGCGGCTAGATTGCGTCGTCCGGATGCTAGCCGACGAAGACGAGCGCATGGTTTGGGACGTGGCCTGAGCCTGGGCCTGGGCCTGGGCCGCACTCGCCGACCGGCCTCGCCCTCCGTCCGCTTCTCGCGTGGCCATGGCACCCCCGACAACAAGCCGCATAAGCCCGACAGCCATGGAAGACGACGAGGATTTACGGTTGTTCTCGGTCAAGCCCGACTGTATACTGGAGGCGCCTGAGGCACCGCTCTGGCTCGCAACGGATCGGCTATCGGGTGGGTCAAAGAGGTCCTCTTGCAGGCCGGGACGACGGTCGGCATGAGACCCAGCGCGGACCACGGTGGCTGACCGCCGGTCGCCGCCGCCGCCGCCGCCGCCGCCATTGACGCTACTTGTGGAACTACCCCTCTTGGCCGTGCTTCCTCCCCATAGGAAATCCTTCCAACCTCGAAAGGTTCCTTTTGTAGTATTGTTCCCTGTACTGCTCTTGGTATTGTTATCCGAATCGAGGCTAAGGGAGGACGCTTTACTGGCGCGGATGGTAGAGTCCAAGCCGGTGTGGGCGAAGGTATGGTAGGTATCCTGCATAGCGTCGTTCATGAGGTCGGACAATCCGGTCTCGGCACGGGCGTTGGCGGGACGGTTGGCACGAGCCTCGGACTCGATGGCGCGCAGCCGCGTCTCGAGCTCGAGGTTGGACAGGCCGCACTGCAGGATGACCTTGCGCAGGGCTCGATCGCGATCGTCGGCCTTGCGCCGCAGCGTGGCGATCTGTGCATCGCGTTGGGCCAGGTCGGCGGCGACCAGGCGGACGAGCTCGACGGCGCCATGACGGGCGATGAGCCGTTGAATGTGTTGGTCGTCGGCCATGTGGAGGGCACCGGGTATCTTATGCGTAGACACGGGAACATCCTCAAAGAGGGCCGAACGGGCTGCTAGTTGTTGCTCGAAAATCGAAAAGGACGGCGATGGCGACGGTGTCAGCGATGGCGTCGGCGATGGCGAATGCGCGGTACTCGGGGCGTTTCCGGCGTTGTTGGCAGCGGCAGCGGCAGCGGCAGCAGTGGAAGGGAGGATCTCTTGACTCAAGGTCAGGGTAGTAGGGTCGTTAGCAGAGTCGGTTCTGTGCCTGAAAGAGTCGTCGTCGTCGTCGTTGTCGTCGTCGTCGGTAACAGTATCAGAGCCGTTATCGGATGATAGCATAGTCCGAATCGGCTTCGGAGATTCGGGAGAGAAGGAAGGGAAACTCGTCAGGGACTTGTCGGAGGCAGCTATGGAGCTGCCCGAGCTAGACACGTGAGAAGGGAATCTCTTGGAGCGAGCCCGCACCGTGGTAGAGCGAGAACGACTCCGACTGTCGCTCCGTCTGCTCCTCCTCACAGAAAGGGAGGCAGAACTGTGCCCAGAAACGGACCGCTCGAGGGGGAGGCTCGACTCGGCCGAGGAGTCCATGGCGTTGGTGTTGGTAGCTTCGACGGCAGCGGGCGAAAGGATACGCGAAGGCATAGACGAAGGTATAGGCGGCGGGCGGCGGCAGTAACAAACGTCATTGTGGAATCAACCGAGACGTCTGCGGCCGCAGCACGCGCCTAACAGAAGCCAGAAGCCAGAATAGGTGAGGCAGCAGATCGTCCAAGATGGTGAAGCCTCGCGTGATAGGGGTGGACGGTGGGGCGTAATGAGACGTCTGGGGTCGCTGTTTGTCTGGGAAGAAATGGATATGATGAGAAGATGTGTGTGATGGTGAATAAGTAGTAGAGGAATAGAGATAGAGCAATAGAGAAGGCGGCCCGAGTATAGGTTGTGCTCTAGGTGATGATGGGAGAAATGGAGGTGGAAAGAGTGGGAAGCTGCAGGCAGGTTCCACAGGATGTGTGATGATATCAAACCATCATTAAACCGGGGTGTGTTCATGCGAGGCTGAAGGACGCTGCATGAAGTATGGGTACATGTGGTGCGCGGTCATCATCACCAGAGTGTAGGTATATCTACTCTGATCTGAGCCCTCCCTTCAGCAGTCCAACGTGTCACATAGGTGGATCCTTGATGACCAATGATAGCTTGAGAGAAACCTGAACCATTGCCCCGATTACTGCCTACCTCTATATCTTATTCTGCTTTTACAACTACCTCGGCTTACCGACATTCGCGACATGTGTCAGAACACGAATATCGGTACCGGAATCGTGGTCGTATTCTTCTATAGAAGGGAAAGATTCCCTTATAGGAAGTATCTATAACTATTTGTATAGCCGAGTTAGGGCTGTTTAGAGTCGTTAGTACTTGCTACGACTGTACCCGAACTATACCCGAAAAGGTCCCGAAGTCACGCCCCGATATCCTAGAGCCTCTATCTGATAACATGCGTTCCTACATGCGTTAGGCGAGGTGTCAAACAACACAACGCCCGATACAGGAAACACAGCATTTGCTTTTTTCGCGACGAAGTACAAATTACCCCAAATTTCATCGACTTGTCTGAGCCTGATGCCATACTCCGTATTACACGCTTCGAAATCTTCATGTTTACATCACCGAAGATTAGGGCTCAGGGCTAGAAATAGGGAGGCAATCAGAAACTTCTACGGTCCGCACTGATATCAGAAAGTTGAAACCCTTTTGGTCTAATCCCGGCCCTGCCCGAGACAAAAAAGGCCAAGGTACTTTACGTCGCTCGCTGGCATTCGTATAAAGTACAGTACGTACCCATGTACCCATTACGTACCAGTCCGGGTCAGTGGGGACATGTCGGCCCCACCCGGCATTCCCGGCTCGGCCTTTATCATCAAGTGAGAAGCAAGAAGCAAGCAATTGCTGTTATACTCGGAAAGAGAGAACAAACAGCAGCCCATTCTAGGGCATTGGATTAAAATAATAAAAAATCTTTTACATGTTCATCAAGACATGGACAAACATATTGGCCCGAGTCTATGGACGTCAAAAGAAACCTGCCCCGTCTGCCGCAATGTCCGCCCTGAATCGAAAATCCCTACGAAGTAACGGATACTCAATTACGATTCAAGATGCCGAATTATACCCCCTCTTCTTCCAGCCTTTCCTCGGCACATTTTGAAGGCACATCTGAAATTAGGCTTCATCTGACGTAGTTTGATGAAAGACACCCACTCAAAGCCGTTCCAACCCATTTCCAACTCCGTCGTGCGCGGGAATACATGGGACGCTTGTATATTATGTCCAGTTATTCCCATCAATGTTCCACTTTTCTCCATCGTCCGGACGGAGCCGCAACACTTCGACATAATTCCGGATCCGATCAACCAATGGAATACCATACAGAGAAAAGAAAGGTGTGTTCCTTGCTGATCCATCCATATTCCCGTACCATCATTGAGAATCAAAAGAAAAATATAAAAAAATACTCAGAATTCTCTGATTATCTGATAGTCAAAACTAGCACTAATAGACCCGGTCCACCTTGTTATCACGGCCGAGTATTACCGGCCCTTGACTCTTGTCGGCACTTGCCCCTTGCTAGAAGTCTATCAGGAAGATATAAAGGGACGTCATCCCCCCTTCACTTATCCCTTACTCTCCAATGATTCTATTTACCCATCGTCAGACTTTGTCACTCACTTCTAACCTCTGAGAGTTCAACAATCCGAACTCTCGGGGAACCCCATCGGATCGAATTCTAAGATCCACTTGGCACTCCCTATAATTACATATCACATCCACTCTCACGTCTCGAACATCACATTACAGTCTTGACACTCAGTTATTACTTCGGTTTTCATTCTATTTGGTCATTCACTTCACCCAACATGGCTGATCTAGCCTTACCAACGCCCGGCCCGTGTAGTCACAACGACCCCGACCGGGCCGACCCCGGCTCAGGCTCCAACGCCCAGTTCGCCCCCATCATGACCAACCACACCCACAAAACCTCCCATTCTCCCCACCCAGGGAGACGCCGCCGCAGCTCGGCCTCCAGCCGAAGCCGAGAAAACACCAAGGAGCACCGCGACCCGAACCTCGACCTCTCCCTCCCCTACCGCACCCTGACCGCCGACGCCAACCTGGCCGAGTACATCACCGAGACCCCCTCCGGCACTATCCCCGGCCCCCCCATATCTCGCACCGCCACCGAGCCCGACGCCCCGCGCTACAAGCTCGTCACCTTCCAGCCTCGCGACCCCGAGAACCCGCGGAACTGGAGTTCGTGGTACCGGTGGTACTGCACCATGGTCGTGGCTGTTACTTGCTTCGTCGTTGCGTTCTGTTCCAGCGTCATCACGCCTGGTATATCTGAGCTGGCCGAGGAGTTTGCTATTAGCAATGTTGCGGCGTTGTTAAGCGTTACTGTTTTTGTTGTTGGCTTCGGCGTTGGTATGTCAACCTCGTCCCCCCCCCCCCCTTTTTTTTGTTTTCTTTTTTTTTTCTTTTTTTCCCCTCTTTTTTTGCCCTTCTTACTGACAAGACTGAACAGGTCCCATGGCATTCGCGCCCTTGTCAGAGATTTATGGCCGCAGAATTATATAGTGAGTGAAATCCCCCGGTCAATACGGCCACTCCCTCTAGTGGTGTAAGTTGCCATATGCACATCAGACACCGGGCATTGACAAGACTTCTCACCCCCAGCGGCTCGACCCTTCTCCTGGCCGTCATATTCATCATTCCATGCGCCCTGGCCAAGAATCTTGGCACGCTCATCGTCTGCCGCGCCATTGATGGCATCGCTTTCTCCGCTCCAATGACCCTCGTAGGAGGTACCCTCGCCGACCTGTGGAAGAACGAGGAGCGTGGCGTCCCTATGGCTGCTTTTTCAGCCGCTCCTTTCCTCGGCCCAGCAAGTATGCAAACACCGGTGACCAGACCCCTTCCACAGCTTTCCTCCATCTTCACTGTGACCGTTTCCACTAACCAGTCGTTTTCGTCAGTCGGTCCCCTCGTAGGAGGCTACCTCGTCGAAGCCAAAGGCTGGCGCTGGACCTACTGGCTCCAGCTCATCCTCGCCGGCGCCGTCTGGATCCTCATCACCTTCACCGTCCCCGAGACCTACGCCCCGACCCTCCTCGCCAGCCGCGCCCGCCGCCTACGCAAGGAGACCGGCGATCCCACGCCCGCCACCGAAACCGACCTCGACCTCCGGCCCCTCTCGTCCCGCCTCGCCATCTTCCTCATCCGCCCCTTCCAGCTGCTCTTCCGCGAGCTCATCGTCCTCCTCATCAGCCTGTACATGTCCGTCCTGTACGGCCTCCTCTACATGTTCTTCATCGCCTACCCCATCGTCTACCAACAGGGCAAGGGCTGGTCCGCGGGGACGACGGGCCTCATGTTCATCCCCCTCGCCGTCGGCGTGGTCCTCAGCGCCGCCTGCTCCCCGCTGGTGAACAGGCACTACCTCACCCTCGTGGCCAAGCACGGCGGCAACCCCCCGGCCGAGGTCCGGCTGATCCCCATGATGCTGAGCTGCTGGTTCATTCCCATGGGCCTGTTCATCTTCGCCTGGTCGTCGTACCCGCACGTGCACTGGGCGGGCCCTATGATGGGCGGCCTCCCCGTCGGGTTCGGGTTTATCTTCCTGTACAACGCGGCCAACAACTACCTCGTCGACTCGTACCAGCACCAGGCCGCCTCGGCTTTGGCGGCCAAGACTTTCATCCGGTCGCTCTGGGGTGCTGCCGTCGTGCTCTTTACCCGCCAGATGTACGACCGCCTCGGGTACCAGTGGGCTTCGACCTTGATTTCGTTCCTCGCCCTGGCTTGCTGTGCGATTCCTTTCTTGTTCTGGAGGTATGGGGCTAGGATCCGCGCGAGGAGCAAGTATGCCTATTCTGGTGATGATGAGGAAATGTCCGGCTCGTCTGATGAGGAAAAGGGGAAGAGTTCGGGTTCTGCCCCTCGGGGCGGTCCTTTGCGGAATGAAGATATGGATCAGGATCTGAGGAGAGCGCGGAGCTATGTTAGCAACCCATAAAGGTTAACAGCCTACATGTAGACAGCGGAAGCATTGTGTTTTCATGTAGAACATTGGTAGATAAATAGATACCTTCTTTTCACCTCCTGTTACTATATAAGCATCGATTGTTAATATCTTGTCAAAAAGACCATAAGGTACCTAGTCCACTAATTAATTGTACATGTAGGTTGTAAATAAATGTGTAGAGGCTAAGGTATGGAACCTACGTTAGTGTTCTGGGTGACACCTGCTAGCAGTCTTTTAGCAGCGGAACAGATGTAGAATACCGTAAACGGAACCGGGAAGGGAACCGGAAGTTTCTCTCCGGTTACCAAAGTCCAGAACCTCCGACGGATCATGGGATGATGGTGACGATGTACGCGATGATGGATCAATGACATCATCCCTTCCTCTCTCTTTTGTGTTCTTTAACCACCAAAAACTCCAAGACTTGGAAGTATTATGATTTCAAGTTCTTCATGTCCCCTTTTCCTCGACCCAATAAACATGTTTAGAAGCTCAACTAGAGTCCTACTTCCTATTTTCAAGCTCGGGTTCAGGCCTGGTATCTCACAGTCACGCCCACTCTCATCCAAAATGTCCGGACCCGGCCCGACTCCCGAGTGGCAGTCCCGGCCGCCGTACACAGACCCCCGACAAAGGGAAAAAGACACGGGCAAACCATTCGACAAGAAACTCGAAGGAACCTGCCATTGCGGCAAAGTACGGTACTGGCTCTCGCGCGACAAGCCCTTGGGGTCGAAGTACTGCCATTGCACCGACTGCCAGGTCATGCACGGCGCCCCCTTCCAATGGGCCGCCATCGTCCACAAAGAGGACATGTCGTTCGAGCATGGCGTCAGAGACCTGTCTTTCTACTCATCCGGGGCGAAGAAGCCGGCGCATGACCTCCCGTGCAAGGTCAGGTGTGACAACTGCGGGAGTCTCATCATGGACGAGGGCCGGAACATGTTGCTTCCGTTCCCCGGGTTGATCAAGTTCAAGGGGAACGAAGAGTGGAAGGCGAACTTTCAGCCAGAGTACGAACTACCAGCGGCCCATATCCCACATTCTTCCTGCACGTTTCCGAGGCTCCAGTCGTTTCTTTGGCTAACAATCGATACATGTAGACAACACATCTTCTATTCACGAAGGGTTTTGGATGTTCCAGACGGAAAGCCAAAGTGGTCAGGGTTGGACGGTCACAGCCAGTTGATGAGCGAATGACAACAACAACTCCACCTATATCTAGGATCTGTGACACGGTGACGATGCATAGCTAGCCAGCATGGATTTCAACGCTGTCGTTCTAGATTTTCCCATTTCCATTTGATCAAGTCGCACAGATGATATATCTATCTATACAGATTCCCTAGTATCCCTGCGGGCCAACGCTATGCCATGCCAACTCCAGATGACTTACCAAAAGAGCTCTACAGACTACCACCGAAAACTTTCCTCAAAGTACTCAACCCGCGGCCCATTGGACCCCATGCTCTCCACCACAGCCCTCCTCGCATCATCCGCCATCCTCGCCGGCCCGCAAGCCACCACCGCTAACCTTTCGGAAGGGGGCATATCCCCTGCGGCATCCTCAACTTCAAGCCGTACATCCGGCCGACCATACTGCAGCCTGACCCCCTCAGGAAGCTCCGGGACTGTAAATCCCGCGCACCCACTTCCCAGCGTCATGCAGATCTTCAACGAAACCTTCTTGCCCCCCACAAGCGGCCCGAGATCTCGCAACAGGATATCCTCTGCAAACGCAGGCTCCCGAACCGCCCAGACGATCCCCACCGATCGCACCCCCGCGTTCGACACGAGAGAGCGGAGATACGCCATCGCCACCACGATCCCGCTGCCGCCCACCACGAAAAGGACGTTCTCATACTCCACGAAGGGCCCCGTGCGTCCGTACGGTCCTTCGACGAGAACCTGGATCGAGACGGGTCCCGACTGCGGACAACGGCTCGACCTCGACGCCGCGTCTCTCAGCCGGGAAGTAAAGCCATCATACGGCCTGATCAGGAAGCCCACCATGCTCGGTTCCCCCTCGCCGCCCTCCGACCCGACGGCGAATGCCTCGTCGCCCCCCCGGCCGTGCTGTGCCGGCAACAACGGCGCGTTTTCGCCCAGATCCTTACCGCACGCCTCCCTGGCCCCCGTCGAGTAGGCCATGGTGAACGGGTGGCTTTCCCAGAACCGCTTGTCGCTCAACACGTGGAGGTAGTAGAACGTCCCCGGCTGCGGGGTGTAGAGGCTGGAGGAAGAGGGGACGGCGAGGCGGATGATGTTGCTGCTGGGATCGTACTTGACCGACGCCTTGGTGTTCCAGAAGCGGCGGTTGAAGGATAACGTCCGGGACACGCGCAGGATCCGATCGGCTGCCCATATCGTCGCGGGGATCCAGACCATCAGGTCGTAGCGGACCTTGAATATGGAAACATGGCTTTTACGCCGGCACGTCAGTCATATGTTGCGTGGTGGAGTGGGGAAATGAATGGCGGGTATCACGAACCCCAACATGGTGAGCAGAATGAAAATGGAGAGCACGACGTGTATGATAAGGAAGGTCTCATACTGCTTTCGCCTCAGCCAATATACCGCCAAGCCTAGGAGAAGGCACATGAGAATGGTTGCCTTGAATGAAGTCAGTGATATCTTCTGGGTCGTTCACAGATACAATGTGTGTGTGTGTGTGTGAGAGAGAGAGAGAGAGAGAGAGAGAGAGAGAGAGAGTAAAAGGGGAAAGAAGACCACCTACCACCTCCCCGGTCCAAAAGAAGAGCTGCGTCCACCACCAAGCGAAATACTCCCATCCGCCGTCTATATTCTGTCAGAAATGGACTTGTGTGAGACCGTCCTTCGAACAAGAAATCATGCGTACCCAGCAGAATAAGAACAGTGTAGCCGATGGAATGAACGACTGCCTGAAGGGTCGCAATCCGCGCCACCCATCGGTGAAAGTTGTTGTACGTTCCAAAGTCCCAGCCCGTCAGCCACAACGCCAGATTGTTCCGCATGCCAAAGAGCCATATCATCGGGAAGTTGGCAAACGAAACAATGCCCGTGCGGTCGGAAACATAGCGCAGAAGCTGCTTCGTCGGGGTATTGAAGCTGCATGTGGAGTAAGATGTGAATCAGAGTGTTCTATCCCCCGATGGGTTGGTGTTCCAAAAACGTACTAGAGGTTCACCGGCATGACTATATAGCCATTCGTACTGACGAAAATGTTGAGAATGAGAAAGACAAGAATCGTGAGGCTCTGGCCTCTGGGAGGGATCGTGCACCACCCAAGATTCTGGGCGCACCGGTAGCCGAACGTTGCAGGGGCCGTTATATGCCGACACACCCAGGCAGGTACTCGGTCAATCACAGTCCTCATCCTACTTTGGGACTTTTCGCTCGAACCCCGATGACGGCGAATGGCCGAGACGAGGCGGGCAGATGCACCCGCCAGGACGACCACTATCCAGAATACGGCCATGGCCCAGCTACTCAATGTCAGTGTTGATTCTCAGACCATGCGGATGCGGTACACATACCCGTAGCTAAAATGACGAGAATACGCGTAATCCCATGCATACTACGTAAAACGTGTAAGTGGATGGTCATGACGTGAGCACGGGCCGTCAGGCCAAGCGGGAATGTGCGAAGAATCACTGACAAGCGTGCCATATGCGATACCGTGCAAGGCATCCGACACAATCACTTCTTCATCAAAAGTGACTCTATCGTTCCAGTCCTGCAACGTGACCTGCCTCAACCGGGGAACCTCAGTGTCGGTATAATTGGCCACAATGTCGAACGGGGGTAGAGGCGTGTGAAGAAACCTCTCGCACGTGTCGTTCTGCGCCGCCAACTCGTCCGCCCAGCCACCACTTCTACCGTAGACCTTGAGACAGAGATACAACGACAGGTGGCGTAGCCGACTCTGGCATTTTTCTTCGAGTTTGGTAGCGTTGGGTCCGACGTCGGAGAAGTGGGTCGTTTGCAGGGCTAGCGTGCACGCCCCGAAGGATTTGGTCTCGTCGATACCGTTGCCGCCTGCTGCGAGGGCGCCGGAGCAGAGCCAGAGCCATGTTGCCGTCAGAAGCACGCGGGCGAAAAAGGAGCGGCGTGTGTTCCGCATGGCGACGGCATCGGGGACTCAGTCACAAAAGGCGAGGGCGTGTTGGTGTTGGGGAGAGGGGATACGATCCCGGTTGTGTGGGAGGTTCAGGTATGAGTGAGAAATTCACATCTTATCTGATCATCTGATAATCAGCCTCCTCGGTTGTAGACGTGAGGTTCCTATTGGTTCGGACCGTTTTGGGTTCATATATTAGGCCCCTCACTGAGGTCCACATGTGCCAGGGACAAGCAAGGCTGCTTCTTGGCGGGGTTCTGTGTACCTGGGAACGCACGCGTATATGTTAAGCTTTGTCGTAACTACTACGATGTTTAGGCACGTGTACATAAGTTGCGGAACTAACTACCTAGTCTCCTGGGGAGTAAAAGAGATAACTGCATTCTCCCTATATTAGTATCTGGAATTCTGGGAACACAGAAAGGATATAAGATCGGGGTGGGACTTCCATGGTGGCTAAGCCAAGGTCCGAGGCCAGAAGGTACTGGATACCTCGTGCAGACCCATTTCTCGGTGGATTTAAAGTCGCTCTACCGACAAGACCGAGTCCTAACTACCTAGCTAGATAAGGTAATTGAATGAGTCTGCTCCTTGTATCTTATTCTTGTTCTGGCAGCATTAAAATTAGGGCGGAATACAATTATAATGATTATGTCAAGCAAAAATAGAGTTACACGGGACCGCGAGGCCTTAATCACCCACCAGCCTTTATCTCAGTGTGCTGCAATTATTTGGAAGAGCGGAACCACGGGCAAAAAAAGAAATGGTCAGTATGAGGGTCGAACTCATGACCTTCGCATTATTAGTACGACGCTCTAACCAACTGAGCTAACCGACCACTTTCTTGATTTTCAGAATCTCTCAGGGAATAAACAACTGAGCATTACTGGGAGTCTGGGATCGCTCTCAAAATGGATTGTTATTGCAAACGTGACTTAACATGTCGTCTCATTAGATTTCATTGACTTCGCTGATAGCATCATTGCCATGCCCACCTTACTCGTATGGTCATATTTGTATGCGCGTCATGGCATGGTCTTTGGCATAACATACGACAGCGTTACATTAGTTCCGAAAACTCAAAGACATGTTGGAGGAGTGTCCGCTCTTAAGTGTGCCCCGGTTGGCATAGGGAGGTCGCATGACTTTTTAAAAAAAAAAATGTGCAGAGTTACGGACGACTAATTAGCCAAACATCAGGGATTTCCAGTCAAAATGGCCAGAGAGCTACTCCCCGATGAAACCTGTCACATAAGTCAATCAAATGCCTATTCAAAATAAACATTTTTTTTCTTCTTTTTTTCCTTTTTCTTTTCTTTTTTTTCGTTGCTTGTTGTTACGCATCACATCTCTCACTTTACCATCTCAGAACGAGCATGTGGCCACATTATACCACAAAGCGACGCGTAGAAGACACAGAAGACGATTAGCATATACCCACGACATGCCGATTCCCCCTTCAAGTAGCTGTTCGTGAAATCGTTCGACTCATGATGACATAGTCAGGCACAAAGAGCTTACCACCCCTCAACCTCCTTTCCTGGGGCGAGATGGCATCCTTCACGAATCCCAGCTTCTTGTAAAATGCCACGGCTTTCGCGTTTCTCAGGAAGCAGGTCAACATGACCTTCTCAATGAGCGGAATATTGACCGCAACTGTCTCGAGAAAGCCCATGAGCAACCCGGCCAATCCAGTGCTACGGAGAGCACATTAGCGACGTCGAAGGGGGGAGGGGTACCGGGAGAGGAAAACACAACACGAACCCACGCAGATCATCTTCGAGATGGATTTCGTAGCAATATATCACCGGTTCCCCTTCCTCCCACGTGGGCATGAAACTCGTGAACCCACGCAGAGAGCCCGATTCGTCCGTGACGAGGATGTACCGCAAGTCGGGTGATTTCATCTCAGTCTTCTTGAACGGGCTCCACCCCATAGACGAGGCCCGGTAGTCGGCACTGCTCGTCTTCTCAACCAGAGCAAAGCAGGCCGCAAGCTCAGCAGTCGTCAGGGATGGGACGCCCTTCAGTGATAGGGTGTAAGGGGCCTCGGTCCGCGGATGCGCCCATTTCGTCCACCCTTCGCTAAGAAGACAGGGAGTATTAGGCATCGCTCACGTTTTGTCGTAAGTACGCAGGTATGCACCGAGAATACCCTACCTAGGTTTCAGGTAGTTGCGGATGAAGTCCTCGTCCGACTGGCGATTCGCCGTTTCGAGGGGGTCGGTCGGCGCCCTGGGCCGCTTCTTGATCGTCATGACCGGCCTTTGAAGAACATGGAATCGCGCAATTTCAATCACAACAGAAACCGAAGTATTCCGGAAGATGTATGTTTGAATCAAACGCGCTGTCACATGATGAGAGAGAGAGAGAGAGAGCTGTTTCAACTCGCGAAGTCGCACGTGGTCGCATCACAACATGCTGTGTGCGCATGACTAATCAACCCCGACGATTTCCCGATCTATCCCATCGTCCCATCGTCACAGCGTCCAAAGAAAAAAAAGAAAAAAAGAAAAGAAAAACTACTTCACGGAGCACGCTTTGCTACGACAAAACGACACCAAAACCGTAGACAAGGCCAGTCCAACTCTTCTTTCTATCGATGTAGTCTTCCAATTGCTCTCCCATGAACCTCCTCGCAGGTGGTCGCTGGTGGCACGCGATCCGCACCTACTCCAATGCGTCGCGCAAGTCCCGCCTCGGCCGGACCATGAGCCTGGATCACGTATGTGTAGATCAATCACCGAGGCCACAAACCGCACGTATTCGCACAGGGACTGACGGTGAGAGAGGGGGTTAGTTCATCCAACGATCCCGTGCATTGGCGCTCTACAGGGATATCTTCCGCGGCACCGCCCGCATCCCGGACGATTCGACCAAGGACGAGACGCGGCGCTACGTCCGCGCAGAATTTGAGCGCCATCGCGACGTAACCGATCTTGTGAGCCGATCCCCGCTTGATTTACCCCTACCGTTTCGCAGATATCACGTTCTGATGCCTCCATGCCTCCACAGGGTCATATCCGGTATCTTATATCGACTGGCAAGGCAGAATGGGAGGGTATGCAGAGGTATATCCAGGGGTTATAACAATGTCCTATCCCGTTGTATAGTATCCTGTAGTAATGGTACATTCCGAGTCGAGGATGGGATGCATATGGTCCAGGAGCTTGCTTTGCGTGCCCTGTGGGGAAGAAAAAAACGCCAATATGTTTCGCCCCGAGTGCATTCATACAATTCTTCAACGCCCTCTCTCTTCATCCGCAGCTGGTCCATGTCGGTCTTCTCTCGCATCGAAACCTCCGCTATCCCCACGGCTGGGGCCACCACGCTTATCCTTGCCGCTGTTTATGTCTCGGGTTCGCCTTGCAGATAACGTAACGATATCCATTATGCCTCTTTCCGGCCTTCCTCCGCACGATCTGGTCCCAGCCCATCCCCCGTCAGCGTCTCGTGTTGGCCGCGAAAGCGAGGAGGCGAAAAAAAAGAAAAAAAAAATAAGAAAGAAAGAAACTTACCTTGCAATGCTCGCATCTCTTCTTGACCGAACTGTGAACCTTCATGCCCCGCGTCTGCTGAATTGTAGTCTGAACGGACAGGGCCGGCTTTGTGCTGGTCGTCGGCGCTACCAGCCGTGGCCTCGGGAGGATCGCGTGCGAAAGGGATCGGGTTTGGGAGAGGGCGGTTTGTGCGGGCTTCGCGACGGTTGCCCGAGTCGTCGCCGAGAGGCAGAGCGCCCTGAAGCAGCGCGAGAGACTTGACGCTGCCATTTTGGGGATTGGTTTCTTTTTGTTTTTGGGAATCGGTCGGGAAGGCCGTCTCGATTGAGCAAGCCTGGTGATGGACGAAGCTGCAAAAGTTACCAAACAACGACCTGGACCGGGATCTTCCGGATTTGACATATCACGTGGATGAGTGGTCCGTGCATTCCGCCCAGAGAAGCGCGATGCTGTTCACCGAGACTCACCGATGTTCCACCGAGGGTATAGGTAGGTATAACGCGTTTCACCGAGGACTTCGACTTTGACATTTACCAAGAGAACCTAATTCAATTATAAAAGTCGATTAGTCTCCAAAATGTTACTTTACTTGAATATCTAGTCTTATTTTTCTTCTAACTCTAAATGCTGCAAGATATCGACAGGTGAAGAATCCAAATCCTGAGATGCGTTCCCTCTTTTTGAGATAACCAGCTCTACCTTATGTCCCAACTCCAAACGCCCAACAACTCCCCAGGTACCTAGATGGGAACATATTCTCAGCTTCGCAGGAATGTCTTGAAAACATGCGAATCGGTACAATCCTCAAACGGATACCCGACCTCTTTCAGGAACCTCTCCAGCTCGTGCAATTCCTCCTGGGGACAGAGGATGCCGGCCAGGATCTTGCCAACATCGCCACCCGAGTTGCGGTACTGGAACAGGCTGATGTTGAACTTGGGCCGGAGCGTCCGCAGGAAGCGCTCCAGCGCGCCAGGTCTCTCCGGAAAGTTAAACATGTAGATGCGCTCGTCGGGCACGTTGGAGCGGCCGCCGACGAGGTACCGGACGTGGCTCTTGGCGAGCTCGTCGCCCGACAGGTCCGTGACAGCCATGCCGCCGGCGCGGATGCGGGCGAGGAGCATCTGCAGCTCCTCGGCGCGCTGGGACGCGGGTGCGGTCAGGGACAGGCCGATGAGCACGTTGGCGGCCTCGTCGGTCGCGTAGCGGTAGGAGAACTCGGTGACGAAGTGCGGCATGACCAGGCCGATGAGTTGGAAAAACGAGCCGGGCCTCTCGGGGATCTGCACGGAGAGGAGGACCTCCTTGCCCTCGCCGAGGGTGGCGCGCTCGGCGACGAACCGGAGCCGGTCGAAGTTCATGTTCGCGCCCGAGGTGATGGCGATCAAGGTACGCCGGGGATCGGACGACGGGTTCGCGGCGACGTATTTCTTGAGGCCGGCGATGGGGAGCGCGCCGGCGGGTTCCAGCCCCGACCGCGTGTCGTCGTACATGTCCTTGATGGCGGCGCACACCTCGTCCGTCGTCACCTGGATGACGTCGTCCACCACCTCCTGCGCGAGGCGGAAGGTCTCCTCGCCCACCGTCTTGACGGCCGCGCCGTCCGCGAAGAGCCCCACGTCTTTCAGCAGGACCCGCTCGCCCTTGGCCAGGGATTGGGCCATGGCGTTGGCGTCGTGCGTCTCCACGCCGATGACCTTGACGAGGGGCGCCATGCGCTTGATGTACACGCCAACGCCGGCAATGAGGCCGCCGCCACCGACACCGCAGAAGATGGCCTCGACTTTTTGCATGTTCGTCTGGCCGAACAGCTCCATGCCAATGGTACCCTGGCCGGCGATGACGTAGGGGTCGTCGAAGGGAGGGATGTTGATGAGCCCGTCCTGCTGTTCCCGCCGCGCGCACTCCTCCTTGGCGGCGTCGAAATCGGCGCCGTGCAGCACCACGTGGCCGCCCAGGCGCGCCACGTTCAAGTGCTTGATGCTCGGTGTGCCCTCCGGCATGACGATGGTAGCGGGGATCTTGAGTTTCCGGGCCGAGTAGGCGACGCCCTGGGCATGGTTGCCGGCGGAACAGCAGACGACGCCCTTCCAGCTCTTGGCCGGGTCGAGGTGGGCCATTTTATTGTAGGCGCCCCGTAGCTTGAAGCTGAAGACGGGCTGTTCATCCTCCCGCTTGAAGAGAACGTTGCATTCGAGACGGTTGCTCAGGTTGACTGCGGGCTGGAGCGGTGTGAGCTTGCAGGCTTCGTAGACACGGGATGCGGCACCGGCGATGAGACGTAGGTACTGTCATGGGGGAAAGGGTCAGTTAAAACGGGAAAATTGGGAGAAGAAATTGAGAGAATGTAACGGCAGGGTAAGGAACTATGACTATCTCACGTCTGGGTGGCCATCGGGAAGGAGATATTCATCGGCAACGAGGCTCTTGGAGCGGTTACGTTTGATCTCGGCAGGTGTTGTTGGGTTGGCGCTGTACTCGGTCAATGACATGCCATTGGTTTGAGGCGTCTGGGGTCTGTGATCATCATTGACCCCGTTGACTCCATTGACCGTCCCGTTCGTCATCACGGGCACAGGGTTGGGTTCTGAGGGTTCAGCCATGGTTGAGTGGTCGGTTCGGGGAGTGGATTGAGTCACGGATAAGTTCTGTGTTGACAGACTCGTCGACGAAGCTGGGGAGATTGAATTTTGGTCCCACGCGGGGCAAAATCGGAGCTTCACCTTTCCCTTGCTACAGGGGTAGGCGGTGAACATGTAGTCCTGCGTTCCGATTGGTTGTATGGTCTTGGGTCCCGATAAAACACCAGGCGATACCGCTGTCCCAGGTTATTGGTCGATAAATCCACCAATGGGATGAACTCCATTCTCACGAATCCAGAAAACCCCCCATTCATACTCCGGTGCCGGTAGCAACAAGTCGGAAGCTTCAACACGAGTGAACGGCTATTATACAGGTAATTCCAGAACAACGATAAAAAGAAATTCCTCCATGCTAGTCATGAACGCACCGGATGAGGGCATCATCTTGTGTTTCTTCCCATTCTCGTATTCGACTTTTTATTCCAGAAGAAGAGACAAATGTGAGATTGTACCCAAGATACTTCGTATACATATGTGCTTCCTTTCCCAAGGTAACCACTCCGGTGATTGGGTCTAGCTATTACGTAGATTCGTTGCACTCGCCAGGGAGAGTAGGTTGGTCATATATAATGTCAGGTATTTTGAGATGTATCTTCTGTCGTTTCTCTAAGAATACTCGCATTGGGACAGTCGCCAGAAGCACAGCACCTTATCGGTAAGGCCAAGTTGGAAGTTACGAAACAATTCAAAAGGTACATCGCAGTTCGGTCAGTCGACACCGCGTGCCGGTCCCTTGTGGGGTAGGTACCGTACATATAGTGCATATACACACTTACACACTGTCATGTACCGTCCTATGGTCCGTCCCCGAAAGCTTTGGCGTCGGATGTTGTAGGGATGCCAATTCGCCGTCATCGATTTTCAACAGACCTTTCTCCCGACCATCACGCAATTTGCCCATGCTTCTGACCGACGACCGCAGCGCATACCACGCAGCAGACACGCACCACACATAGACATATACACGATAGAACAATCGCATCTTGCCCTCTTCGATATAACGATTCAAAAACAGTCACTCCAACCGCCGCCAGACTGCTCTATCCACCATGCCGAACATCGACGATGATCCGCTCTCTTCGCGGCAGATGCCGTCGTCCTTCGACGAGAACCAGTAACACCGAGCCTGCCCCCCTCGCGCGACGGAGAGAAAGGGCGCTCTACTAACATATGTCTACCCCCGCCCGATAGCGAGTTCTACACTGAGAAGCCCATGGCCAAGATTCTGCGAAAGTTGAGAGAGGAACCCCTCGTTCCCTTGGGTATGTATGGGAGCAAGCCGCATGCTCACCCTCACCCCCCTTTGTAGGCCCGGCGTTTCATTCGCCTGTTCTTCTAATCTAACAAATTTTGCACAAACAAAACAGGCGCGGCTCTAACGGTCTTCGCCTTCGTGTCCTCCTACCGCGCCCTCCGCCGCGGCGACTCGAAAACGGCCAACAAGATGTTCCGCGCGCGCGTGGCGGCGCAGGGCTTCACGGTGCTGGCCATGGTGGCGGGCGGCATGTACTACAGCAAAGACCGGCAGGTGTCGCAGGAGATCCGCAAGCTCAAGGACCAGAAGGAGAAGGAGGAGAAGCGGCAGAGGTGGATCCGCGAGCTCGAGGTCCGCGACGAGGAGGAGAAGGCGCTCAAGGCCATGATGGCGGATCGGAAGGCGCAGGTCCAGGCGGCGCGGGCGGCGTCTGCTGCTGCTGCTGCTGCTGCTGAACAAAAGGGGGAGGAGGAGTCGAAACAAGGCCCCGGTGTCCTCGGCGCACTGGGACTCTCGGGTGGATGGGGCAAGCCACAAGAGACAGTGGACTCGGATGCTCAGGCCGAGAAGGAGCGGAAGGCGGCGGATGAGGCGGCGGCTGTGATGCGGAAGGTCAGGGGACCGATCAAGCCTAAGGATACATCGACCAAGGACGGCATCGATGATTCCCCGAAGAAATAAGAGCAAGTGTCAAAGTCCCTGCGACGAGAAGTCGTCCGAGACGGTATATCGGGGGTGGCCTGATGATTGCAGACAGAGACTCGGCTCAGCCGCCTGCCCATGGGCTACAATGGCCTGATGCCCTGATCTCTCATGTACACGTACAACCTTGATTGACGGGGTTTCATTTGCCATTGTATATTATTACAGACATAAGGACTGGCGTTTTGGGCATGAAATGAGAAAGAGAGAGAGAACTCCTATAGCTGATTATACAACACCAAATTTCGCTTGGGGATTGTCAATGACTTGGGTATCCGTAGGTTGAGTCGTCTGTTTATGAAGGTACCGAATTCAGGATGAGGTACCTTGGTGATGTCTGCAGCGGTTGGCCGAAACGAAACCACAACGGGTTGCCTCGGGTGGCTACGGGGCGTTCTTCCAGGGGTCTACGGGGCGTTCTTCGGGTCCTCCTGGGGCCCACACCAGCTGTAAGGTCACCTGAAGCTAACTGATTAGGTAATGTACTGTACCTACCTACCTACTGTACCTACCTTACTGTACTGTACAACGTAAGGTACCTTGGGTATCTTAGGTATATTAGGAGCTTCAACGGCTCGAACAGCTTCGACCCCGCCACCGGATCCGTCATTCCCAGCCCACCATCTCCCACTTACGTACCTTGGTCCCATCCGACTCTTGGGACCGATTAAGAAATAAATAGTCGTCACTTTCAACGTTCACGTCCTACGTCTTCCCGACGTGACAATCATTCTCTATTTTTAACCATCAAACTCGGAAAAGCGCCATCCACTAACTTCAATCCACCGTTCTATATGCAGAATTCGAAATGGGACAGTCGATATCCGACCAACAACCCGGCCGGCTGAGCCGCGAGGAGGTCGTTCATCAACTTGTGAGCAACCGCCGTTTCGTCCTTGACCGCTGCTTCTCGTGAAGGAAAATTGCCAGCTAACGGGACTTTCGGGGAGAATGGCAGGCAATGCGCTTCACCGAAAAGTGCTACACACCGCTCGAGCTACACTCGCTCAAGGACGTCTTCAAGAGCTTGGCCGACCAGCAAAGCGACATTGAATTCCTCAAGGAAGACACCATTGCCCGCTTCCTCGAGTTGCCCGATGCCTTCCGCGTCTCTCCCGTCCTCTTCCAGATCATCTCCTACATTGGCGCGTTCCCTTTCCTCCGAGACGCCCCGGCCGTCTTGGGGCTCGACCAGATGGTCATGGTCATCACCATCATGACGAACCGATACAAGCGCGTCCTTGCCCGTGGTTCCAGAGACCGCACTAAGCTGTTCTTCAAGAGCATGGCTGTATATGACCGGGAATCTCTCGAACTCAGGTCGGGTGACAAGGAGACGGTCAAGGATCCCACCCACGAACAACCTTCTTCGAGGAGAAGTCGGACTCGCAGTCGGAGTCGGAGTCACGTCCAGGGCTTTCGTGTCGACCAAGTTGGGGACGATGACTTTGAAGGAGAAGATGACGTTGACGAAGGCGACCTGGAGATGTCAGCTCTTGAGCTTCTCGATATCCATGAAGCCGTAAACAAGGGCGATGCCCCGTCCCATCTCATGCAAGAAGCCATGATCCCGGCCGACAACTTCAGGAAAATCCTCATGCTCCTGCTTCTCACGTCCGGGCTTGATCCGCAGGAAAGCCTATCCACCGCCCATTCTTCGCGCATTGCCACAGATCGCCACGAGCTGGAAAAGCTACGATCAACCGCCGAAAACATTCTCGCCAGCTTCATCAACCCGGAAAAGTCCCCCGGCATCCGATACAGGGACTTCAACCGCGTGATCCCCACCTGCTTCCCCTATCTCTTCCATGGATTCCATCCCCTGTTCGAGCACTTCCTCTTTTCCAACACACTCCGCCCTCTCCCCAGCCACAGCCACAGCCACAGCCAGCAGACAAACCCAGGCACCCAGGCCGCCCCGTCCATCCCCCCCGTGATACACGAACCAGTCCAGCCTCTGCTGCTGCAAGACAAAGCCGACATCCTCGACCTCAACGTCCTGTCCCAACTCTCCCTCTTCATCCCAGGCTCCGACCTCTTCCGCCGCCTCCGCCTCCTCTACTCGGGCAACGAAGCCGGCTTCTCCATGCGCAGTTTCGAAACCAAAGTCTTCAACTGGCGCGCCCCCACCATCCTCCTCGTCCGCGGCACTCGTATAGACAGCGTACCCGACGGCGCCCAGGAAGCCGCCTTCGCCGCCTCGCTGCCCCCGCGCCGTTTCCCCCCCGGGGCTACCGGCTCCGGCTCCAGCTCCGGCTCCGGCTCCTCCTCCTCCTCCTCCTCCTCCCGCCTGACCTTCGGCCTCTACCTGGGCCAGCCCTGGCGCCACACCGCCAAGGAATGCTTCGGCGACCCGGACTCGACGCTGCTCTTCCAGCTCGAGCCGTTCCACGACGTCTTCCCCGCCTCGCGCCTCAACCGGGACTACGTCGCCCTCACCAAGCCGCCCTCCAACCGCGCCCTCCTGTCCGTCGGGTGTCCGCATCCGCGCCCGTCCAAGGCCTCCGCCGCGCGCCGGCGGGACACCCTGCTCTCCCTCGGCGCCGTGTCGCTCCTGCTGGACGACTCGTTTGGCCATGCCGTCTTCAACCACGATTACACGTCCCGCGGCGGGGCCTTCCGGCCTTCGGTCACGCGCAGGTTTGACTTCCAGGAGCGGTTCGAGGTGCAGAGCCTCGAGGTGTGGGGGTGCGGCGGCGATGCGGAGGCGAGGGCGCAGGCGGAGCATTGGGCTTGGGAGGCTCGCGAGGCCGAGGCGAGGAGGAAGGTGAACCTTGGCACGGGCGATATGGCGACTGACCGTGCCTTGTTGGAGATGGCGGGCCTCGTCGGCGCGAATCGGAGTGGTGGCTCCATGGCGTGAAATTTTTGTCCGGTGTTTTTCATTCTTGTCTTCATTCCAATGTTTTTGTTCTTACTATCCGGGGGGCGGGGTTTTCAATGGTTTCTTTCAGTCCTTACTTGTTTTCCCGCCCCTTTTCACTGGAGTCATGGTAGCAATAGCGAAGTCTCGAGGGGAGCAAGCGGAAACATCAAATCACAATTCACAGCATTCAACACTCGGATCAGGAACCGTAGTCTCGTCCTTTTCTCCTTTGGGCCTTCGTGAACGAACCCTTTGAAAATTGAAGCACATATAACTAGAAGACTATTTGTTCCAAGCACAGATTCCAAGACCGACATGGACTGTCCGTAACCGCATACACCGCCTGGTCTTGACTCTTCCAACATGAAATGCTGGGCAATTAGAGAGGCCCCAAACCATTTCCCGGCTTGTTTTCCCCATGAACTCCGAGAGCTTCTCTATAAATCGGCCATTTTGATAACAAACATTAAGCGCGTAGGAAAAGGGGGTCGAAAGAGAGTTGAAGAAAAAGAAAAGGGGGGGGAGTGGGAGAGGGGGGAAGAAGGGGAAATAAGAACTTGCTGCCAGAAGAATAAATACCTTCAAGTCCTCTCATCATCCTTTTCGCACATTGTAGACTATGCAGCACCATCCTCGAGTAGCCTAGCCACAAAGGGAGCTTCTCAGCTTTCCAAGACCCAGACGAGACCATGTTGGCCTGGAGTTTTTGCTTCCACTGCAGAGTCCTGGGACTTATTCCTCGGCCTTGACCACGTCGGGCTTGGGTCGCTCGAAACAGCGGTCTCGGATGCAGATCAGGTCTTTCCGGCCGCCGTGCCCGTGGTGGTAGTCGTCATGGCCCTGATGGTGCTGATGGTGACCATGGTGATGGTGTTGCTGGCCATGCTGGAAAGAGTCGCCCTTGTTTTCCAGATCGTGGTTATGGCCGATTACTGTAGCAAGGCAAGGTTAGAAAAAGGTCGGAGGGCCTGGATGAGACGCTGGTGGCAGGAAAAGACTCACTCTCGCGGTAGTACTCGACATCGTCCTTCTCAGACTTCTTCTTCCGTTCGTTGCGATCGTCCGAGTAGACTGGCGTCTTTCCCTCATCGTACGTCTGCCTCTTGACGTATTCACCCTCATCACCGGCCACGGCAAGCTTAACCACATCGTCCGCCTGGACCTCCTCCGCGGCCAGGGCGCGCTTCTCATGATGGTGGGGAACCTCGGAGTAACGCGCATCGTGGAGCCTAAGGGCTGTTAGTTATTTTGCGAGCGTCATAAAAGAAACAGCTAACCAGGGTTCATGCACTGGCACATACTTGTGGTCATGGTGGAGATGACGATGCTTGTCGTCATGATGCTTATGGTGATGACTATGATGCCTAAGAAATGGTCAGTCGTCATGGTAATCTAGTTGCTTGTGAGGGTCTCTTGGTCTTTACCTATGGCCATCATGACCTTGGTCGTGGTAATGTTTTCCGCGCTAGATTTCACCCGATATCAGTCAAAACGAACCTTTACTTTCAGGAGGGGACCGTACAGTATTGGCGAGGTTGTGGTTGCCATTGATGGCCTCAACCCAATAGTGCTCCTCAAAGCCTTGGAATGGTTAGAATATCAAGTAATTTTTTCTGGTACGTCTCTTTGAGGAATGCCTCTCACCTTCAGTATCATCCTTGTGTTGACGCTCACGGTCGTGCGAGTACTTCCCGTCCTCCTCAGATGCGCGTCCACTTGTTTATCTCGTCAGTATTCCACACGCCAGTTATAACGGGCAAGTAGAAAAGGGGGGCGCCCCGGAGAAAACATACAAGCAACCCTGACCAGTACAGCCGTCACGAGCGCCGTCGTCATCTTTATCCTTGAAGAAATCATCATCCTTGCCGCTGCCGAAAGTGGCGCCAGCATGACCGACGATTTGCTCGCCACGGTGGAGGAAGTTGCCGATGTTCTTGCTGGCCCCTTGGGCTTCGGCTGAGCGCTTTGCCAAGCCGGCAGCCTCGAGCTCGGCCGCCGCCGCCCACGGGATGTCGGCCTCGGAGGGTTTGGCGTTCAGGACAGGCCGGGGGACGTCGGGCTGGAAGGCAGTCTCGACATTGCCCTCGTTGGCAGCCTCGTCCGCCTCGCCGGGGAACGCGGTAGCCGAGGCGAGAGCGGCAGAAAAGATCAGGGACGTGAATCTCATCTTGAGAAAAACGAAGTAGTGTGTGTGTGTGTGTGAAGAAAACGAGAGTAAGTCAACGAGGCTTGACGTGTTAGCAGACTTGAGGTGACCTGCCAAGATGAGACGCAAGACGCAACAGACCAAAGTGCTCTGGGTTAAAGGGGTGTCTCTGGGAAGGAGAGGAAGGAGAAAAAGTTGAAGAACAGGCGAGGTGAGCCCCTTCTTATTCACCTGTCGGGACCTGATCTCTATAAAAACTCGCCTCACGGCTGATGTTCTCGGTACCTGGTCGTCTCCATTACGAACTTTTCTCATGATGTTGCCGCTATAGCGTCTTGAAGAGCTGACATCTATCCATTCCACCGTGATTGCGCTAACTAAAACCTCCAGACTGTCCCAGGCTCCTAGGCATGGTCCAGTGCAAGGAAGTTAGGGGAGAAGAGGAGGGATTCTGCATGTTCTAGGTTCGAATCGCAACAATACTTAACGGTAGACGTGGGAAGAAGCGCTTATCCACCGTAGATATCCTCCAGCGAAGGCCTGTGGCGGCGAGTAGAATTGCAAGATACAGTGCCGGTCTACGAAGCCTGAAGACAACTGGAGCCAAGGATGACAAACAACTGCTAGCGAGAGATATAAATCTGGGAGAGATCCCGGCGTTGACACGTCATCTCGTGTTGGATCTGTGACCTGTCAGGAGATGGCAGATAATGGAATGGACTTGTCGGCATGAGTTTGATGAAACCTATGAATCATGGTCCATCTCCATATCGTGAAGGCCGGAGATGAAACTATGATAACATTGAAGGCAAAGCAGTCTGACTGTCTGAAGGAAGATAGCAGACGAGGCTATAAGATGACTTCAGACTCGTATTGTAAGCCATCCTAGAGAGCCGCATAATCAAGCTCCTAACGAACTAGAGAGCTATAGAATCGAATAGTGACGGACACCTCCACCCGTTGGCAGTTGGGAAGCATGCATGGGGGTCTATTTATATGGACGGGGAAAACGTCTCACCGGCCATTTAAAGACAAACTTCGTTCGGACTAGAATCAAGGGTCGTATCCAACGGTCTTGGTACTCGGATCATACTACAGGGCACTGGCGGCATCTCGCCGTGACTACCCCTGCTGTTCAGCAAGGAAAAGACACTGTCTTCAGATTGTGAGGGTCGAATTCGAGTCTCCGAGTAGGCCCTATCTTCGAGTACCGCAACTGGAAACAGTTGGACTAACTTTGATTCTTTCCGTTGCGGCGTTGCCCATTGGGACTCGGGAGTCAAACAAAAGCTAGCAGGACTGACAATGTCTCAACTGTCAGGGGTCGCCTCCGCAGGTGGGACGAACCATGAACATCAATTTGAGGCTGCAGCCTGCATCCTGCGTATCTGTTACAGGGGGTTACCCGGATTCCCGACACATGAAGTCCGACGTCCACTTACTGTTCGTTTGTATCACCGCGGCAAAGCTGTCAGATGTGCCAGGCCTTAGCGCAACCATACCTGGGATTATGGTCATGAAAGCCTTGAGAAATTGAGATATAGTTGCTGATGTCTGAGTCAGAGTGTGTGGGTGATACAGGATTCCCGAGACCCGGGCAGATATATATCATTTGGACGAATGCTAAATCGTGCTTCATAAATGATAAATCCATGAGGACCATGATAAATCCATGAGGACCATGACAGGAGGTCTAACCGTCTTAACTTTCATGAACGATGTATGATGAGCTGGAGGGAGCTATCACGACATCGTGGAGGGGAAGTATGTCGAAATATGTCAAGCATTCCACCTTGAAAGGGGGTAATTCCGAACACCTGTTGTGGCTTGAGACGGACGAAATGGCGGAACTCCGGTTTACGGGTCACGGGTAACGGGTCGGGGGTCGGGGGTCCGGGCCGGTCCGCTTCGGAACCGGCATAATATTGTTGCGCGATGTCAGAACTAAATGATGAGTCAGCGTCTTCGGGTTGGAGATCCCTCGTCCGTCCCTCGTCCCTCCAGCCACTCCAGAGTTCCAAGGTAAAAAACCACGCGACCAATTCTCCTGACTTTAAGTCTCAACCCAGTGGAACATCGAATATCTATCCCACGCCGATGGTATAGATGGTTGTGTGTTCGAGCAGTTATACGAAGTAACCGGGGCCAAAAGCCCGTGTCATCCAAGGTGTGCTCTACTCGGGGGAATAATGGCGCCGATTACGACGTAGCTTACAGGTTACTACCGGATTTCCCCAGACTCGCGACTCGGGTATTCTCGCTTGGT
Source organism: Sodiomyces alkalinus F11 (assembly GCF_003711515.1). Lineage (NCBI taxonomy): Eukaryota > Fungi > Ascomycota > Sordariomycetes > Glomerellales > Plectosphaerellaceae > Sodiomyces > Sodiomyces alkalinus. Next base: position 641,000 of record NW_021167090.1, on the reverse strand, counting down.
TCCTTCATGACAACCTCTGCCTGGAATCCAACTCGAGCTTCATCAACAATCATGACATTCGGCATTCATATTGCGTTCTCACCAAGCCGTCCCACGACAGTGGCACTGGCGCTTCTCCCCGTGGCCATCCCCGCAATCTATCTTCTATATCTCAGTCGCGTAGTGTCCAGGAGCACAGAATCATCAGCTGGTCGTCGGATCCCCCACAAAAACCAACACCAGTCGTCATCTGACTCATCTTCCTCGGCCGAGCCAACAACGACGCCCTGGAACCCAGTCTCCCTTCCAGAAGACGTGAGAACCGACGACTCCCAATGGGTGCTGGCCTACGAACGAGTCGTATCACACGCAGTATCGACATCCTCCCTATCCGTCCCCGTCCACCTCACGACCGCCACCGCCGCCGCCCCCTCTGATACTCCACCCCCCACCACCCCAACGTCCGCAGCTACATCTGATCTACTCCGGGACTACGCCCGCGCGGCCCAGACGGCCTTCAGCTGGACCCCCCAGGCTTTCCTAATCCGCTCTTCCATCCGCGACCCAGACATCCGCCGGACCTTCGACGCCGACTGGATAGCCAACCTAGACTTCGCACCAGGCGACCTGGTCAACGGCGTCTATCGCGTCTCCTACCGCGGTCCAGGCCAGCAGCGCGTCTCCTCCTCCTCCTCCTCCTCCTCCTCCTCCTCCTCCTCCCCCTCCCCCCCGCTCTGCTCTGACCGCGTCGAGCTGCTTCTCGAAGCTCCCCCTTCGTACAGAGGTCCCGTCCCACGTGCGCTGGTTGTCTGCGAAGTAGCGACGGCCCCCCCAGCGAACCCTTTTCGGGACGGGGCCGGGGAGGAGATAAGCGACGACGACGACGACGCCGCCGCCGATGAGCACCAACTCCAGCAAGTTGTTTTCGTGAACGAGACGTGGATGTGGAGACGGCAAGACGAGAAGCCCGTCCTCATCGAGACCCCTGTGGGGAAGTGGTTGCATACTCTCTTGGCTGGCTGGCTCGTCACTAAAGGCGTCCAGGCCGTGGTTAGCGGCCGGCAAAAGTCCCAGTGAACCGATGCATCAGACGAACCCCCGGTGATCCTCGGTTCTGTACAACACTTGTTTTGGTATTTTAGGCAACACGCCACTCCATCTCTAGCCCGAGACCTGGTCAGATCAATGGCTCCCATCCTTTCGGTCTTATGTATGCCAGAGCGAGCAGATTCTTCCATGTTGTTTTTAGGCATGGTCCTCGTGTAGGTAGTTAGTTTACCTGCAATGATCAAATGTTATAAATTGCCGATTGCAACTTTAACAGGATGGCTTCGAACTTTCGTCGACTGCGCCATCCTCCATCCCGATAATCTTGTCCAAGACGGAAGACCCAACTCTTTGGCTCACTTCTGTAGCAAGAAGCCTCGCGACGGTTCAGCAAGCGAAGACACATGCAAAGACTTGAAAAGGTTGTGCCCCCAAAAGGGAGCATTTTGCATGTTTCCCATACCAATAGTTACCTTAGTTCGTGCCCATATCAATAGTAGAATGATAGTAGAATGAACCACGTCCCGTCCTCTAACCGACGCAACACAGCGATGCAGAAAGAGAAAGCAAAAAATTGCATGGTCGCATATGCGGTGGGAAAATAACCATGACAAATGATAATAAGAAGAAAGAAAGAAACACTCCCAAGAATACCAAAATAACCATTCCCACCGCTGTTGAAACGCGCCCCCTTTTCGCGCCTAGTATACCTATAATTTTCTCACTCGACTCCTGATACCCCATAAAACATGATATTCCATCCCGTTCAATGCAAAAGTCGCAACTAAACTGTACATGAAGACGAATGCGCAACAAGGTTAGCTAACACGGGAGACGCCCTGCCTCCCGTTGTTTGGCAGCAAGCTTCGAGACCAGCGCCTCATACTCAACCTCATCATCGTCACCGACGCGGGCCAACGGGATGCCCAGATACTCGCACGCCTTCCTGAACGAAGCTCCCGCCGAATCGAGGGGTCCGTCCGCTCCCCCCCTGCGGCGGCGCGAGGCAGCAAACTCGTCGTACGCCTCTTTCGTGGGGAATGCGGCCATGAAATCCCTCGCCGCGCCTTTCCACGACACAGGAGGTCTCGTGGGCGGAGCCGGCCCGCTTGGTTCGCGCGGCAGGTTCGATTCGGCGGCGTCGTCCGGGGTGCCTGTCGCACCGCCGTTCACAACCGTGACCTCTCGGCTGTTTCGTGCCGTCTGTTCCCCGTCGCCGTCCGGGTCGTTCCGTGGCAGGCGCATGGCCAGCAGGACGTACTCGGCTCGCGTCATGTGGTCCATGACATCGTCCATGTACCGTCTCACTTCGTCCTGGGGCGCGACTACGCGATGCAGGTGTTCCAGGTGGCGTCCATTCGGGGCGAAAAGCCGAATGGTGACGGGCTGGTAGTAGTCCAGCTTCGCATCGCCCCCGTATTCGAGGCGGCTTCCTTTGCGTACGATGAGGAAAGAGGCGAGGACCTGCTGGCCCCCCGGGAGGTATTCGAGAATGCTGAATTTCGGAAAGAGGTAGCGGTCTCCGTTGCCTCCTGCAAACTCGAAGGCAATGGCAGAGACGTCGGGTTTCGGGGCCGGTGGTGGGCCTTTCGATCGAAGGGCTTGCTGCGGAGGAGGTTGAGATGCAGGTTGCGAAGGGCAAGGCGTCGGGGCAGCAGCCGGTTTCGGTTTCGGTTTCGGGGTCTGGCCACTGGCCACGCCATTCACGGCGGCGTTTGTTGGTGCGGGCTGCGGGTGTGGAGGCTGCTGCTGGTGTGGAGGAGGCTGCTGCTGGTGTGGAGGAGGCTGCTGCTGCGGTGGAGGAGGCTGCTGCTGCGGTGGAGGAGGCTGCTGCTGCGGTGGAGGGGGAGCTGATTGCAGACTCTTGTGCAGTTTGTCCAACAGGGACTTGAGGTCGGTGGCATCGGTGAAGCCGGGCTGGTTGTCGGCAATCCTGCGAACCATGGATCGGATCCTGGCGTCATCGAGGGCGTTCTTCACCAGCGCCACCACCAGCGGATCGCTACGAGGAGGCGGCAAAAGCTCGCCGGACTTTTGGCCGGGGTTTGTCGCCAGGACAATATCCAAGATGGCCCGCACCTCGTCTGCGAAGTACTTGACGGTCCTGCCATCAACGAGCAGCCGGTCAGCCGACGGGCCTTGCTGTCCGCCTTTCTTCTTGTACTCGACGGTAATCTGGTCGATGATGCGTTGGAAAGTGGTCAGCTCATCCGGCTTAGCCTCCCCGGCAGCCACTCTCTTCATGAGATCGCGGAGATGGCGGTCCTCGGAGGCCCTCTCGGCCAGAGTCATGATGATGGGATCGGTGCCGGGCGGCTTTGGAGTTCCGCCGGATCTGGTGGTGCCGAGGCCGGGAGTAGGGGTCGCACTCGAGGGCCGAGAATTCGGCGCGGTTATGTTTGACGGCCCAGATACGGAACCTGGGTGGGGTGCTGCGGAGATGGCATTCGAAGGGGTGGTGGGACGTGGGCCTGCAAGCCCCGTAGGAACTGGAGAGGGAGACGTCATGTTTGGCGGGTGTGCTGGTGCAGGTGCTGGCGGAGGTGCAGGCGCAGGCGCTAAAACAGGTCCAGGAGTCGTTGCGGAGCTACGAATTGAAACGGGGGCGTACGTCGAGGCGGGTGCAGGCGCCGGAGATACCACGGGCGGCGCTGCTGCTTCTGCTGCTGCTGCTGCTCCTGCTGCTGCTGCTGCTGCCGAGGAAGGAGGTCTTGCCGACTCCGACTCGGGAGGGTCGGGCGAGGGGCCGGCGGTTTCGGGGAGATCGCTCGCGGTCGGGGCTTGTGGATTCATCGGTACTGATTGGGACATGGGTGGAGGCTGGGCTGGGCTCTGAGGGGCCGGTGTGGGCCTCGGTTCGGTCGAAGATGGGGGCGCAGGAGTCGAGGGCTCCGTCTTGGGTGTTGGCGGAGGAGGGGGCATGATGCCGTTGGGGGGGCCGTACTGCATGATGGGGCGAAACGTGGCCTGTGTGGTGGGCGTCGAGCTGGAAGCCGTGGCGCCAGCAGGTTTGGGGTCTTTGACAGCCCACATGGTAGCCTCGAAGACGTGAGGTTCGACGGTAATGGTCACCGGACCGAGTTTATGCATTGAGTCCTTGGGGGGGTTGTCGGGCTCTTCGATGAAGACGCCCTTCTTCTTAATAGGTTTTGCCCAGTATTTCTGAAAGATGCCCTCGGCAATCCATCGTTGCCGGGATCGTTGGAGGGATTCAGCTAAAACACCACTATATGGATGACGGGTTAACAAGCAGAGGAGAAGAGGGGAGGCAAGAGGGGAGGCAAGAGGCGAGGCAAGAGCGGAGCCAGGAAGAGGAGGAAAAAGCGCGACTCGTACCTTTCCTGTATGTTCTGGTAGCTCTTGATAGAAAGGTCCTCGGGTTGTGGCTCCTCAACGGTGGGAAGAGGCTTGGCAGGGTGGATGGACTTGGGTAGACTAGGTGGAGGATCCGAGGTCGCAGTGGGCGCGGCCGGCGCTGTGGCTGTGGCTGTGGTAGACAAGGGCGTGACAGAACGACGATCTGGAGGCGTGACAGTACGTTTTTTGGCGATATGCTCGACGCGCGCAGAGGCCCGGGCGGGCAGTTTCCTCTTCTTCTCCATGATCGTGTCGTACAGGCCGTCGACTAGGATGAGATTTGGGTGGACGTGGAGGATGGCGTCGTCATCATTCACGATTGACCTGGAGTGATATGTCTATACGCGTTCGAATGCTCGTGCAAAGGTAGCGTAAAGATTTCGAATACGATGGAGTGGTGAAGGTAAAGGTGGGAAAAGCTCGACATGGAGTTGAGGGGAGATGAAGATGGGAGATGAAGATGGGAGATGAAGACGGGAGATGGGAACTGGGAACTGGGAGAAATGGAGTTGGGGGAAGGAAATTCCAAATTCCCAAGCTGGCATCGGTGCCATCAAGCGTGTACCGTGAGACGAGGAGAGAAAGTCCAACCCAGCCGTCTCGACGCGACATCGCCAATGAGAGTGAGGCTGCTAAAGGTTAGGACCTTTTTATTGGTTGGATGATTGACCTAGAGAGAGAACTTTATGTGGGGAAGTTCTTCTCGTCCTCTTCTGGTTGGTGGATACTGCAAAGTACCTTGGTACACGTACAGCGGGGAATGTCGAAGGTACCTAAGGTACCTTAGGTCTTGGGTACGGAGCATCTTGGCCTCGGCTTGACCTTACCTACGCAACGTCAAAGTCTACAAACCGGTTCAGGGACGTTATGTAGTGTAGCTCGTTGGCTCAGCTACCTATATACGTGTATAATAATACTAATAGAAATGAGTAGAATGGAAAATTAGCTCAATATACCCCTTGGAAATTCTGAGGCATTGTCAAGCTCTATGTATCAGACCCTTTGGCTTCGAACAAGGGTACTTTGGAGTATCATGTCGTCAAGATTGAGGCTCATATTATGTAATCATCCCTCTTCCTGGCCCCAACAGCAGTGGAGCATCGGAGGCACTTTTGTTGGCCAGGGACTGGGATACTGGACCTTATGTTTCGGGTTGACAAATCCGGTTTAGCGCGCTCTCTCGGCTGCCTCGGCCAAGAAACCTTAGGTACGTACCTTGCTCAGTAATTTCGTCTCGGTGCAGACTCCGTACTTCATCATGAAGAAGGCGATGTCATCGCTTTCATCTTTGAGCGACGACGTTTGTTACGAAGTACGGGACAAAATAAATGCATCCACAGTAGAACCGACTAAATACTCGAACATAACTTGACCGTGGCCATGCCTGTGGCCCTATCCCCTATCCTGAGGACGGCCATCTGGGCTGTGGTCGCCCCCTTTGGGTTTTACTGCAGCCTCCTCGCCCTGGGCTCGATTCCTTTCTTTCAGCGACAGTAAGGAAGGCGATGACGCTCCGCTCCCATTTTTATTTTTTTTACAACTCCCTGTCTCGCCGAGAACCCATACTTATTCATGTCGTCTCGGCTTAGTCTCCTCTATCTCCACCGTGTCAACGGACTGTGGTTGCGAGATATCAATGAGCCGGAGTTATTCGGCTTCGCTAGTATGCCCAGTCCCTGTACTGTTCCTTTCGTCGAGAAGGCTGGTTTCTTTCGAAACTGACGCCACAAGCACCGCTCCCCTAGAGGGACAAGTGACTCCCTTCTTCCTGACGACGCCCGATAACGAGAGCATCTACTCGTGGCATATCACCCCGCTGCCGCTGTATCTCCAAAATGAAGAGGCGCTCGCATCGCAGGAGCCAGGCGTCGCACCAGACATCACAGCAACCGAGTCGTTTCGGGTTCTGAAGGGTGATCCAAAGGCACGAATTGTCATCTATCGTATGTCCCGGAGCCCCTCCTCTGCCGCCCGTAGGCAGGGACCATGACATGGAGACGAGACTGATGCCTGCAATTGCTGACACCTGTCTCTAGTCCACGGTGTATGAAGCCAACAATCCTGTTCTTTTTTTTTTTTTTTTCTTTTTTTTTTTAGAAGTCTTTGGGTGACATATTGGCGAGGGCCCTGTAGTTTGCTGATCACCCCATCTTCAGAATGCAGGGGATATCGCCCAAGCCCATCGTCCAGACAGTTACCACGTACTTACCGACGCCTCGCCCTACCACGTCATCGCCCTCGACTACCGCGGCTTCGGCTACTCGACCGGCACCCCCTCCGAACCGGGCCTCATCCAGGACGCCGCCACCCTGATCGACTGGGTCATCAACGTAGCCGGCATACCGCCAGACCGCATCGTCCTGCTCGGCCAGAGCCTCGGCACCGCCGTCGCCAGCGGGGTCGCCGAGCGCTACGCCGCCGAGGGCGTCGAGTTCGGCGGCATCGTCCTCGTCGCCGGCTTCAGCAGCCTGCCCACGATGCTGGGCGGCTACCGCATGGGCGGCGTCATACCCGTCCTGGGACCGCTCAGGGCCTGGCCGTCCCTCCTGCGCGTGGCCGAGGGGGTCATCTGGGAAAAGTGGCCCTCGGCCCAGCGGCTGGAGCGCCTCGTCCGCCTGACGAAGACGCGGCTGAGATTGTCTCTCGTGGCGGCCAAGGACGATGCGGATATCCCCTGGGTGGAGAGCGATAAGCTTTTCCGCGCGGCGGCCAATGCTACCGTTGACGGTGGGTTGGAGGAAGAGTCTTTTGCTGCGTGGAAAGAAGAGAGGACGATCCGGAACCGGGATGACGCTTTTGTCACGACCCTGACGGCGGAACCGAATATTGTCATCCGGCAGGAGCTGTTTCCCTACGGTGGTATGTTGGCTGTTGGCCATTGAAAATCGAATTCGGGAATTACGACTGCTGACTATCCGCTACAGGACATAACGCAATAATGGGTCATGCCCCCGTGGCACTCGCTGTCATGAGATGTTTTGATCTCGGGGGAACAGTGTATACCGAGAAGACGTCGAAATAGACCTGGAGCAGTGGAGGATACAGCAGTGGAGAATCGTGATGAAGTTGCGGCGCCTTACAAGCAAAAGGAGGTCCCGATTTGTATCCTAAGCGCACTGCATTCTACTCCTTTAGATCCTCAATACTTCGCAATGATATGATTGATACTATCAAAGGACATAGCATTAATGAGGTAAACACCACGTCGAGGGTAACACTCAAAAATGTACCACTACACCAAAAGAGAATCTTCTACTTGACGTAGGTACTTTTTGATGTTATATACGCTAGTTCAACATCGAGCGAGGGTGACGAGTTATCTCAGTAAGCTCAGACCATCCGGGGGGGATGTGGCGCAGGCATGTAAATTATCGGTGAACGTATATATAGTCTGAGCTTCCTTACGACCAATCATATTGCTTTATTCCATTCTATCTACGTTAATGTGGGTCACGGCGTGTGGCTTCTTTTGCGCCGCCACCAAAGCAAATGGCTGCCAGTGGCTTGCAGCTGACACGAGACGTCATTTCAGCGGAGTGGTTCTTTCCCGCACAGGACCGTCCAAGAGCCCCGCCATTCACCACACATTACGGCACGAATAGTTGCTTCGATCTACCATCTCGACAGGACCAGGCAACAGAATTGGACATCCGGTTTCGGGCGTCTATCGCGCAGATCTCCTCACAATCCTTAGTTTGTCCCCCTTTTTTTCTTCTGCCATCGACCACACGCGACAACGAACCCGCACCTCGCGATGCCCGCTCAAGAGTCCAAACCCGTCGACCCCGCCATCGACCAGGCGGAGGAAGCTTTCGAGAACGCCGTCGAACAAGCCAAGGGAAAGCAGCCCGAGGTCGAATCCGACGAAGAAGGCGACGACGACGACGACGATGCCCACGACGCCTCCCCCTCCTCCGCCGCCGGAGCAGAGGAGGCCGGCAAGAAGAAGAAGAAGTCCAAGCGCAAGAAGATCAAGGAAGCCCTCACCGGCGGTCCCAAGCCCTCCGGGGACCCGGAGCAGGACCTCAAGAAGGCCATTGGCGGCCTGACGTCCCAGCAGATCCAGGAGCTCCTGACCCTGAACCCGGCCCTCGCCGAGGAGCTGGGCGCCGCCACCGGGTCGTCCAACTCGCCCGAGGACACGGCCAAGCTCCTCAAGAAGCTCAATCTGCAAGACATCATGACGGGCCTGGCGTCGAGCGGGAAGAACGTCAAGGATATGGCGAGCTACAAGTTTTGGGGCACGCAGCCTGTGCCCAAGTTCGGGGAGATCGAGGGCCCCGTCGAGGAGGGCCCGCTGCGGGTGCAGAAGCTGGAGGATGTCCCGACGCAGCCGCCTGCGATGATTGCCGGTTTTGAGTGGGTGACGATGGATCTCGAGGACGAGGGGCAGATGAAGGAACTCTATGAGCTTTTGAATGGTCACTACGTCGAGGACGATGAGGCCATGTTCCGCTTCAACTACTCGACCTCTATCCTGAAGTGGTATGTTGGTCTTTTCTTTTTTTTTTCTTTTTTTCTCTCTTTTTATCAACCCTTCTTTCTCATCCCCGCCACATGATATACACTGTGAACTACATTAACCCCCCTATCAGGGCACTCATGGCTCCCGGTTGGAAAAAGGAATGGCACGTAGGCGTCCGCGCCTCCCAGTCCCGCAAGCTCGTGGCCTTCATCTCCGCCATCCCCGTCGACCTGCGCGTCCGGGAGAACACCATCCGGTGCTCCGAGGTCAACTTCATCTGCGTGCACAAGAAGCTCCGCGGCAAGCGGCTCGCCCCCGTGCTGATCAAGGAGATCACCCGCCGCAGCAACCTGCACGAGATCTGGCAGGGCCTGTACACGGCCGGCGTGGTGCTGCCCACCCCGATCAGCACCTGCCGCTACTACCACCGCGCCATCAACTGGCAGAAGCTCTACGACGTCGGCTTCAGCCCCTTGCCGGCCAACAGCAAGCCGCTGTACCAGGTCCGCAAGTACCACCTCCCCGACCAAACGGCGACCCGGGGCCTGCGGGAGATGCAGCTGAAGGATGTCGACGCCGCGATGGAGCTGTTCCAGAAGTACATGGCTCGGTTCGACATGTATCCCATCTACAACAGGGACGAGTTTATCCACTGGTTTATTCCCAGCAAAGACGTTATGCCGGAACAGGTCGTCTGGACATATGTCGTTGAGGTGAGGGTTTTTTTCTTCTTTTTTTTTTCTTTTTGTTTCTTTTTTTCCTTTCCTTTCCTCCTCCTCCTTCTTCCTCTCCTTCCCCACCCCAGGACACGTGCTGACAAGCACTATAGAACGACAAAAAGGAAATCACAGACATGTTCTCCTTCTACTGCCTCGAAAACTCCGTCATCGGCAACCCCAAGCACCAAGTGGTCCGCGCCGCCTACCTGTTCTACTACGCCAGCACGGTCGCCTTCGACGAGCCCTTGGACAAGGCGGCGCTGAAAGCCCGGCTGAACGCCCTTATGGGGGATGCGCTGATCCTGGCCAAGCAATACAAGTTTGACGTCTTCAATGCGCTGTCGCTGATGGACAACGGCCTCTTCCTGGAGCAGCAAAAGTTTGGCCCCGGCGACGGCCAGCTGCACTTTTACCTTTTCAACTACCGCGCCAACCCGATCGCGGGTGGCGTCGACAAGAGGAACCGGCTGGACGAGGATGCGCTGAGCGGTGTAGGCCTGGTTATGCTCTAAAAGCTGGGATAAGGAGGGTCGAAGTTGGGAGAAGAACAACAAACAAGGCGAAGCGGTCCCGTAAATACATACCCCTTATCAAGTCGAGTTTGACACTAGAAAACAAAAAAAGAGTTTTTACAGAAAGCTCTAATGGCGCATACCCTCCGTTCTAACCGCCAGTCTCGCCAGTCTCTCCACGCTTAGGTCACAGGATTCTTCGGCGCCTCCTCACACGCCGTGACCCTCTCCTCCAGGAACTCGTGAAGCCACGCAACGTTCTGCATGACCGGCGCGTGGCCCATGCCCTCGACGACGAGCCCGACGCCCGGCTGCAGCGACTCGATGAGTTTCCGGCCATGCTGTACGTCGATCATGACGTCGGCGTCCCCGTGCACGACGGCGATGCGGTGCCTCCCGACCTTGTCCCCCAGTTCCTTCAGCTGCTCGGGGGACTTGTGATGCCAGGCGGCGGCGGCGAGCTGCATGAGGAACCCGGTGCGGGTGTACCTCCTCGCGTCGAGGCGCTTGTTGAGCTCCTGGGCCTGGAAGCGCTGAAAGTTGGAGTCGAAGCGGAGGTATTCTCCCCCTCCTTGTCCTTGTGCTTGTCCTTGTCCTTGTCCTGGTCCTGCTGCACCTGCACCTGCACCTGCATCGCCCTCGGGAACGACTGGTGGTCCGCAGCGCGGGGTGACGCCGGGAACGGGCAACTCGGCGGCCTCGTCCGGGGCATGGAGCCATTCGTCGGTGAAGAGCTTGAGGGCGGTGTCCTCGACGGCGCGGCCGACGGATTTGGGGATGAACATGCCGATGCGGTCGCGCAGGGTGGCGAGGGGCGAGCTGGAGGTGTCCATGCCCGCGGTGGTGCAGAGGAGGGTGAGGGAGGCGAGGCGGTCGGGGATCAGGCAGGCGAGCTCCTGGGAGATCATGCCGCCGAGGGAGATGCCGACGAGGTGCAGGGAGCGGGGCGCGGACCAGCCGACGTGGTCGATGACTTCGAGGGCGTCGCGGGCCATGTGGGAGGTGGAGTAGCGCTGGATGGGGGCGGAAGACTGGCCGACGCCGCGGTTGTCGATTAAGAGGACGGAGTAGGTGTCGCCGCGGTCGTGGCCGAAGTGTTTTGTTTGGCGTTGCCAGGAGGAGGAGAGGCCGGCGAGGCCCATGATGAGCTGGTTGGTGGTCAGGAAAGAAGAAAGACAATAGAAAGGGGAAAGGGGAAAGGAACTTGGAAACGCACAATTAGCTTTCTTGGTCCATTGCCGTGGATCTCCCAGTAGATGTTGACGGGCCCTCCTCGATCATTGGCACAGGGAAGAAGCCCCTTTTGGTGAGGCTCGAGATTCCAAGTCACACCAGGGTAGGCGGGGTGGCTTAAGGTCTCCTCGACCGTGGGGAAGCGATTGCTAATTCAAGCATGTCGACAGTCAGCCGCAAGTCGGATTGGATCCACCGTGAGGTGAGGTATGGGACATGGGGCATATACCCTGCGACCATTTTGAAGATAAACCGTGGGTTGAAAAGCTGCCGGATGAATTTGACTTGTTGATGTCTGTGATTCGACGGGAGGGCGATGATGGGATTCTAATTTCGTCCTCCGTAGGTGGCGTAGGTGGCGTAGGTGACGGGCCACAAGGGTGCAAGTCGGCGGAAGTTTGAGTTTCCTCCGGCAGACGCGTAGCACTAGCGATCGATTACTTATACGATCGTTGTGGTCGTTGTGATGGCGGACGTTGGGACGCCGGCTGACTCTCGAGTATGAGTATGAGTATGGGAGTAGGTTGAAGTTCACAGTCCGGTCTGTGAGGAGTGAGATTACGATTACAAGCATAAGGTATCGAAGTACAAAGTGATGAAGATGGACGTCATGATGTAGCTTATCAATGCTAGGCTAAGGTACACGGTTTCCCGCTTATCTAAGGTATAACGGGCAATGCCTCGGCCGAGATCAGGCTGGGGTACGTACAACGTACAGTACGTACAGTACGTACTTATTAGCCACCGCTCACGCTCTAACAAGCGTTACCACCTGGAAATAGTACGTGGTGGATGATTCATCACCTACACCGCTTTCCTATTGCAGCGCGTACTTGAGTACCTTAATCAGCTTGGGGCCCTCTATCTCCCCGTCTCCCCTGCCCTGCCCTACCATCTCTCTCCTTCTCTTCTCTCGTGCTTCATCGATCATCACAACATTTTCCCACCCAGTGTAGTGCCACAGAAGCACAATTCGATGTAAATTATCGCTTTCGACGGACTGTTCGCCAACTCGTCATTGAACATATTCACTCCTCCGCTCAACCTCTTCTTGCTTGATTCGTTTATTCCCCCATCAGTCTCCCTAATCCTCGTTCTACGCATAATGTTCCCCAAGTAGGGCAACGGGCAACGGTCTCTCCCAAACAACATGTGGCTCTCCCTGCCATCCACCGACAGCTACAGCTTGACACGCCCTCGAATCGCCGTCGCCATCATCTCAGCCGCCGCAGCTGCGTCTCTCGGATACTACATATACCAGTCGACTCACGTCCCCGGTCCGGGTCTTCATCGTAGCAATGCCATACGACGCCACGCCCGCCGTGCGCGAGGAGCCTCCCTCGCTTCCGACACTCCCCAGCCCCAGCCCCCCGACGAGGATGCGCGAGACGACCAGCCACCCCAAGACAATAACCCCGCCGTGGAGGAGTGGTGGGAGGAGGCCGAATCCATGCCGCCGCCAGCGCGCGCCGGCTACAACCTCGTCAGCCTTCTCTTTCGCGTGTCGGAGGATAATGCCCGCCGCAACGCTTGTGTCCACCGAGGTTGCGGCTGCAACTCGTGCAACATGATCCCCATACGCGGAATCCGCTACCGCTGCGCCAACTGTGCCGACTTTGACCTCTGCGAGAACTGCGAGGCCCAGGGCGTCCATAACAAGTCGCACATTTTCTATAAGATCAAGGTCCCCGCGCCTCCCTTCGGGCCCCGTCAGACGCAGCCCGTCTGGTACTCGGGCGACCCGGACACCTGCGTCAGGGTCCTGCCTCGCGTCCTCATTGTCAATCTCTCCAAGGAGTCCGGCTTTGAGCGGCCCGAGATCGAGGCCTTCTGGGAACAGTTCTCCTACATGGCAAACACCGAGTGGAGGGACGACCCCGACGGCTTGCAGCTGGCCATGGACAAGAAGACCTTTGAACGCTGCCTTGTACCGCTGGGCCGTTCCCGCCATGCCACCCCGAACCTCATCCACGACCGCATGTTCGCCTTTTACGACACCAACCACGATGACCTGATCGGCTTCTCCGAGTTTCTCCACGGCCTGGCCTACCGAAAACGGAAAGACAAGCTCCGACGCATCTTCCAAGGCTACGACATGGACGGCGACGGGTACGTGAATCGCCGCGACTTCCTTCGCATCTTTCGCGCCTACTACGTCTTGTACAAACACATGCATCGCGACATTCTCGACGGCCTAGACGACCAGCTCATGGCCAGCACCGAGTCGCAGCAGCTCATCAGTTCCCGTCAGCCCCTCAGCAGCCTCTTCGGCCGAGAGGGCCGCGTCCCGCGTGCTGACGGTCCGCCTCGAACCCACGGCAAAGTCTTCCATCCCAGCGGCGACGTCGACCTGGAGGACGATAAAGTCCCCGTCGTCACCGAGGACAGGGGCGACACGTCCACGAGGGACGACGTCCTGACTCGCCTCTTTGCACCCTCCCTCTCCAGCCCTTCTGCCGTCACTCCCGGCACCTCGGCTGCCATCTGGTCTGGACACGTCCGCTCTCCCGATAGCGAGCCGGACACCTCTTACTGGGACGCGCTCCTCGACCCGCCCGGCGCGCTGGACGATCTGCCCTCTCTGCTGGCCGGCACGCGGAGCCAGGCGAACGGCCTGGACTTGGACCTCGAAGCGGAATCGACGAGTGCGGAAGAAGATGACGCCGACGCCGACGCCGACGCCGCATCAACCGACCACTCGGACGACGACGACGCGGCAGCGAACGAACCGGCCGGTAGCAGCAGCAGCAGCAGCAGAGCCAACCAGAGCCAACAACAACAACAACAACAACAACAACAACAACAACAACAACAACAACAACAACAACAACAACAACAACAACAACAACAACAACAACAACAACA
>NW_021167090.1:573410-626813 GCF_003711515.1 Sodiomyces alkalinus F11 | reverse complement strand
CAACAACAACAACAACAACAACAACAACAACAACAACAACAACAACAACAACAACAACAACAACAACAACAACAACAACAACAACAACAACAACAGCCGGGTCCCGGTCTCGGCCCGTTCGTTCACGACATGCCCACCGAGAGCCAGCTGCGAGCCCAAGTCATCCGCCACCGCCGACAAATGGCGCCCCGCGTCGACAGGAGACGGCGCGCCGCCGCCCGCCAGGCCCTGCACGAGCGATGGCGACGGAGGCACTTCTACCTCGACGAGGAGGAGGGCGGCACGGCGCCCGATGGGTGGGACGAGAGCGAAGACGTGCTCGCCAGCCTCCCCGGCGTGCCCGACCGCTCCTCTTCCGCCCCCCACGCCAAGGCGCCCCAGCACCACCACCACCCGCCCTTCTTCCCACGGTCCCGGTCGTCCTCCAAGGTCCGCTTCGCCGAGGACATGGACGACAACATGGACGTGCGCTCCAACCCGTCGACCTCGTCGCGCAGCGTGCCGGAGCGGTGGGGCGGCTTCGAGATCCCGGAGGAGGAGCGCGACGCCGGCAAGGAGATCCTCTACCAGATCACCCAGCAGGCCTTCAACGAGCTGCTCGACGTTGTCTTCAGGGAGAAGGAGGACCTCGCCGTCCGCGCCGCCGAGACGAAGGAGCAGCGCGAACTGCACCGCGAGGTGTTGGATAATTTTGACATTGACCTCCACCTCGAGAACGCGGAGGAGGAGGAGGAGGAGGAGGAGGAAGAGAAGGATGCCACGGCGGAGAGTCGACGCGGGGAGGAGGCGGATCCGGAGGCTGTTTCGCTCCTTGATAATAACGGCAGCAGTAGACCCGTGAGCGAGCGGACATTGGAGGAGCTGTTGGACGTTACGGGCTTCACGGTTGCGGGTGGAACTTTCGCGGAACAGTCTGGGCCCGCCGACGAGGTCCGGGGGGGTTCCGAGGGCAGGAACGAGGACACATTTCAAGAGGTGGCAGAAAGGCCAGAGGCAGGGGAGGAAGAGGAAGAAGGAGAAGGAGAAGGAGAAGGAGAAGGAGAAGGAGAAGGAGAAGGAGAAGGAGAAGGAGAAGGAGAAGAACGAGGAGGAGGAGGAGAACAAAAAGAAGAAAAAGAAGAAGAAGGCTATCGCGATCCCACCATGCCCCAGTTCCGTCCGAACAACGACAGCGACCTCACAAGAACCCCCCCTGCCGCGAAACCGGCCCCCGGGAAGACGTTTTCGGCCGAGCCACAGGTCGCCGACGACGGCGAAGAAGAGCAAGAGCAAGAGCAAGAACCGCCCGCCAAGTCCAAGACGGCCGTCTCCGTCTCCGTGCGGGTGCTGGCGGAATGGAAGCGGCTCGATCAAGCGGAGAAGGAGGCCGAGGAACGCGGCGGGTGGGGGAAGCTCAGCTATGAAGAGTTCGAGGCCATTTACAGACGGCATGAGAACCCCAAGCCGGCCGGCAACCGGTTGGATTACCTGGGTAGCTGGGTCGATTTCTGCATTCCCTAGTGAGATGATGGGATGGGGGGTTATATCTATACTAATACTCACACACACACATGCAGAGGGTGGCGAGAATAGCCGTCTTGTAGTCTTACTGTAACGATAAATGTCCGTACATTAGTTTCCTTTCGGTCTACTCTCTTCATTATTGTCTTCCCGTAGAGAACTTTACATGATTACTCCGTGCAGATTCCTTTTCACTCCTCACTCGTAAGCTCTTTTGGCCATTTAGCATACTCCCTATCATCTTGACCACAACCCCCCTTTTCCCTCTCTCTCTCTCCCCATCTCCGTCTCTCAACCCAGACAACTCCCCTTGCTCCAATGACTCGCCGCCCGGATCCTCTTCCCATAAGCGTAAAAAACAAACGGCACAGGGATCAGTAGACAGGCAAAGCCGCCAAAGATACTCGCCCCGGGCCCCACACCAAGGTTGTTATACAGCGGCCCGACCGCCAGGGGGAAAGCAGCAGCGAAGCAACTCCTTAGGAACGTATTCGCCGCCACAGCGCTAGCAGCATACAAGTGGAACGTGTCAACAAGGTAATTCAGCCCCGCCTGGAAAACGGTGTTGAAGCCGCACCCGGACAGGTACAGGCCAATGACGGGGACGATCCAGGGCGCGGCCTCGGGCTCGGCGGTCCACCCCATCATGAACTGCCCGCCGGCAAGGAGGACGGACCCGAGCATCATGGGCGGGAGGCGACGCTCGGGGAGGACGCGTTCCCCGCGGGCCTTGAGGGCGCGGTTGTAGCCGACCTGGTTCACGGCGTTGATGCCCAGGCCGGTGACGGCGCCGAGGAACTGGGCGAGGAAGGGGAGCGAGCCGCGGACGCCCAAACCCCAGCCGCGGCGCTGGGCGAAGATGATGGGCACGGCGCCCAGCTGCATGTACATGACGCCGTAGGTGAAGCTCGTGTACAGGGCGATGAGGGCGCAGATGGGCGTCGCGAGGAGCTGCAGCGGGCGGATCAGGAACTTGCGCGCCAGCTCGGCGGGCGTGACGTCCCATTCCTCGAAGCGCGCGTGCAGGGCCCAGTTCCCCGTGGTGATGCGCAGCTGCCGCGCTTTGCGGACCAGGAGGCTCGGCGGGTAGGTCTCGTCCACGAGCAGGACGGTCACCGCCAGCACGAACGCCTGTAGGATCCCCGTGATGTATTCCGTCCATCGCCAGCCCAGGGACGGGTCTTGCGCCACGGCCGACGAGGCGATGGGTCCCAACGTCGGCCCGCCTACCACGGCCAGGGCGTACCCTGCCATGGCGTAGCCCCGATGGGCGGGCGTATAGAGGTCGCCCAGGACGCCGCCCGTGTTGGTGACGGGGGCCGAGGAGAAGACGGCGCCGAAGAACCGCGTGAGGAGGATGGTCTGTAGGTCTTTCGCCGTGGCCGTGGCAAAGGAGAAACACACGGCGATGGCCATGGGGGTGAGGACGGCGACGCGACGCCCGTATACTTCGGAGAGCGGTGCCCAGAGTAAAGGGCCGAGCCCGAAGCCCAGGAGAAAAAGAGTGGTGCCGAGGACGGCGACCTCGTGGCTGACGTCGAACTCGGCGGCGACCAGGTGGGTGCCGGACGAATAGGCGGAAGACGCCCAAGTGGCAGTCATGGTGACGAGGCCGTAGAGGAGCGTGGTGGTGGCTTTCTTGCGAGGCGGCCAGTTGACGGGACGGTACGGGTCGTCTGGTCCGTCAAAATCGACGAGATAGTCGTCAGTGGTGGGACAGCCGGCGAGCGGATGATGGAAGGGGGGCACGGGAGGTCGGGATCGAATTCTCGAAATGATGGACTCCCCGGAAAACCAAGGAACGAGCCCGACACCTTCGAAACCGGTCGAATGGGCCGAGACTTGAGATGCTGACAATCTCCTTGACCGACATCGTGTCAGCTCCTCTTCGGATGGTCGATGTCCATCGTATTGAGCAATCCCTTCAACGCTACCGACGCTCGATGGTCGTCTTGAAGACGAATAGCCGTGGGATGTGGCCGATGGTCCGGACGAGGAGGAATCGGACGCCTCCGGTCGAGAGGAGCTGCCTGTAGGGGGAGGTAGCTGTTGCTTTTCCGCGTGAGAGTCTGCGAACGGCATGATTCCCTAGCGAGGTCATTCGAGGTTCATTCGTTCATTCCTTGTAAGTAAATACACGAAAAAAAAACCAAGACAAAGAGGGTCGTAATTATGGCGTATATGAAATAATAGTTGTCGTCCTGGGATATTATCATGTATTTTCCCCCCGTCATATGGGGATGGACAAGCTGTAGTTGGACTTTGACATCCATTTAGTCCATCCCGGGCAATATAAAAGATAAGACATGTTCCCTGGGTTGGAGAGATGGTGACGTACGGGACTTGCAAATGACGGCTTTGCATCCGATGTCGACTCGAGTCAAAGGATGGGGAGGGAAGGGGAGTAAAGGGGAGTAAAGGGGGGAGTAAGGGAGGGTTTGGCTAAACTTGACTCGTACGTTGTGGTGTCGTCAATTTGGCAGACGACTCGACTCGACTCGACTCGGTCTTTTCCTACCTGGTAATAAGAAAAAGGTTAGAATTCCGTCGCCACTCGTTCGATGGACGAACGAATGAGAAGGCAAGCCGGAAAATCCCCATCAGACGAAGGCGAGAAACCCAGACGGAAAGAAAAATCATCGGCAAAAATGGTATGGAAATTCGTGGGTTGAGATATATCGTTTTTCCCGTCGTCGTCCAAGCAAGAAAAGAAAATCCCGGATCTACTCGTTGAGTCTATGAAAAAGAACGCCCCATAGAATCCCTATTCTCCTCCTCCTGCAACGGAAGGAAAAGTGAGGAAAATAAAAAGAAAATAAAAAGGAAAAGGGAAAGCAAACAAGAGACTGATCGTCGACCTTCGTGACTGTTGAGTGTATCCGAGATGAAGATGAAAAATAAAGGACCGCAAGGTGGGAGTGAGCAATGATGAGCAAACTTTTTCGCGTGCCTTCTTTTCCCGCAATACCTCAAGTTAATCAACCAGGGCCCATCTGTTTCCCCCATGTTGGTTAACTCTCTAGAACCGAACCGTCCTTTTGGTGTTCCGAATTGCCCGGACCCCAAGCAAGCGCTCTTCATAAAAAAAACCTTGTCCGTAGACGCGTCCTGTCGTAGCTGCCCAGGTCCATGACCAGTATCCGTGACCAGACCGCAATTCCGTGCGACCAAAACCATCATCATACGCCATGTCATGTGTATGCATGCTTTCTCAGTCATCACCTCTTCTCATCCCGGCATCCTCAACAATCGACTGAAGCCTGGCGTCCGCGTTTATCGGGCCGACATGGCCTTGGTGACGAGCCTCTTCAGGGCGAGCTCCTGCTTCTTAAGTTCCTCGGCCGAGGCGTCGTCAATCTCGAGCTTGGCCATGGCCTCGCTGACCTGCTGCTCGATCTTGTCCTTCTGGCCGCGCTTCAGCTTCAGGGACAGAGTGGGGTCGGAGATGATCTCCTCAACCCGGCCAATGTACGACTCGAGCTGCTGCTTGGCCTCGAACTTCTTGCTGAAGGCCTCGTCGTTGGTCTTGAACTTCTCGGCATCTTTAATGGCACTCAGGGTTAGCATGGACGATCAGGAGGCGAGACGACAAGTCGTCTGAGGGGAAAAGAAAAAGAAAGAAAAAAGAGCTTGCGTGAAACATACCGGTGATCATCTGCTCAATCTCAGTGGACGACAGCTTGCCGACCGAGTTGGAGATGGTAATGTTGGCGCTGCGGCCCGAGGTCTTCTCCGTCGCGGTGACCTTGAGGATGCCGTTGACATCAACCTCGAAGACACACTCGAGAACGGCCTCACCAGCACGCATGGGGGGGATAGGAGCCAGGGTGAATTCACCGAGCGAGGTGTTGTCCTCGCAGTTAACACGCTCACCCTGGTACACGGGGAACTGGACAGTCTGCTGGTTGTCGGCGACAGTGGTGAAGGTGCGCTTCTTGATGGTGGGGACGGTCTGGCCGCGGGGGACGACGGGCGCGAAGATGTTGCCTTCCATGGCAACACCGAGAGAGAGGGGAACGACGTCGAGGAGGAGGAGGTCGGCGGTCTCGGCCGAGGTGGCCTTGCCGGAGAGGATACCGGCCTGGACGGCGGCACCATAGGCGACGGCCTCGTCGGGGTTGATGCTCTTCTCCAGCTTCTTGCCGTCGAAGAACTCGGACAGGAGCTTCTGGATGCGGGGGATACGGGTGGAGCCACCGACAAGCACAATCTCTTCGACGACGCTCTTGTCCATGTTGGCGTCCTTCAGCACCTGGGCCACCGGCTCCAGGGTGCCGGAGAAGGCCTTGGCGTTGAGCTCCTCGAAACGGGCACGGGTGATCTGCATCTGGAAGTCCTCGCCGTCGAAGAGCGAGTCGATCTCGATGGTGGCCTGGGCACCGCTGGACAGGGTACGCTTGGCACGCTCGCAAGCCGTCCGCAGACGACGGAGAGCGCGGGGGTCATCGGAGATGTCCTTCTTGGTCTTGCGCTGGAAGTCCTTCTTGCAGTGCTCGAGCAGGTTGGTGTCGAAATCCTGGCCACCCAAGTGGGTGTTACCCGCGGTGGCCTTGACGGTGAAGACACCGCCCTGGATGTTCAGCAGGGACACATCGAAGGTACCGCCACCGAGATCGTAGATGAGGACGTTGCGCTCCTTGCCAGACTTGCCAGAGCCGAGACCGTAGGCGATGGCGGCGGCAGTGGGCTCGTTAATGATACGGAGGACGTTCAGGCCGGCGATGGCACCGGAGTCCTTGGTGGCCTGACGCTGGTTGTCGTTGAAGTAGGCGGGCACGGTGATGACGGCCTTCTCAACCTTCTTACCGAGCTTGGTTTCGGCAATCTCCTTCATCTGTTTTGGGGGGAAGTGGAGTTAGCACATGACGGCACACAAACAGTTTTTTTTTTCTTTTTTTCTTTTAATTTGTTCCTTGCTTTCATGTTTCAGGGGGGCAAAAACAAACCTTGGTGAGGACCATGGCAGAGATCTCCTGGGGGGAGAAAGACTTGGTCTCGCCGAGGTAGTCGACCTCGACTCTGGGGGAGCCATTGTCGTCAATGACCTTGAAAGGCCAAGACTCCATATCCTTCTTGACATCAGGGTCATCGAAGGGGCGGCCGATAAGACGCCTAACGACGAGAGTGGGATGGTTAGTTTTTTTCTGCTTTTTATTTGATATTGTTTTCTTGGTTTAGACGAAAGTGTGGTAACCAGCTGAGAAGTCACATAAAATGAAAGCTGCACAACCGCAGAAAGGGAAAAGGCACTCACTTGACGTCGAAGACGGTGTTCCGGGGGTTCATGGCAGCCTGGTTCTTGGCGGCTTCACCAATCAACCGCTCCTTCTCATTGAAGCTGACGAAGGAGGGGGTGGTGAAGGAACCCTGCTCGTTGGCGATGATCTCAACATTGGTGCCCTCATAGATGGCAACGCAAGAGTAGGTAGTGCCTGTGATATGGAGTCCAACGTTAGAAGCATTCTTTAATATTGGCTATGCCGATGCAATGAGGAAAAGAACAGGGGACGAAATTCAGAGGCCCAGGTCGGTCACCGCCTTCGCCTCAAAGCCGGGCAGTAACCGCCACGGGCGTCGACGTCGCTGCCACCCCAGCGCCTATTTTCAAACAAGATGAGATGCAAGAAAATAAAGTGAAGAATCACATACCGAGATCGATGCCAATGGCACCATCGTAGAGTTCTTCCGCCATCTTTGCAAGGTGTGTTTGTTGGGAGGGAGGTGGAGGTTGGAGGGTATGAAGGTGGGAGGGTTGATCGGAGGAAAGAGAGGCGGCACGCGGGGTCCTCAAGAACACTTTCAAGGGCCCTCTTTCAGAAATTTTTGGCCGGACAAAAAAATGGAATTTTGGCACTGAGAACTTTTTGCATGGGTCAATGCTAGACCTAATGTAGTTTAGTGTGTTTGGCCCCTGGTGGGACGGGGCTCGGCTATCTTATCGCTCCTTTTTAAACGAAAAAAATGTTTCCTAGCCTGCTTTTTCCCCACGGCTTCACCGAGTCCTCCATCCTGTCACCGAGTCAGGCCGCTCTTGGGGAGACTGCTAATAAGGAAACATCAACATCGGACGGCTCGTTTTCCCCCTACAATTACCCTGTATCGAACGGACTACGCATGGTCTACGTACCTTATATGCCTTGCCAATATAAGTGGGTTGCACGTGGTGAGACAAAGCATCTATTTTATAACCGCCCCGAGACTCGCTCCCTAAGGTACTTCGCATAAAAGCAAGACAAGAACAAAGGGAAGAAAAAAAGGAAGAAAAAAGGAAGAAAAAAGGAAGAGAAAAGGAGGGGAAAAAGGCAGTCAAACGTCCGAGGTGAACCGAGCACTTTGACCTTCGTTCGACCTTGACCTCCATGTAAATGACTCCAGCACTCCCAACATCCAGATTACCATCCCATGCGCCGTCATGTGGTTATTTCCTCCAAATACCAGACCACCATATTTTCTCCACCTCAACTCGCCCCAGGTTGGTCAAGGTGGTGATGTTTGTGATGGCGAGCATAATCATCCAGACGACCCAGGCGACAAGTACTACCCCAAAAGCGTGCTTGAAACCCACCCGATAAAACTCCCTCCTCTCCCGGCGATGCTTCATGAGCTGAGAATACCCCCGTAGGCCGACGTTGCCCGTATTCGCATCCATCGCCTCGTTCTCGATGCCGTAGTAACACACGCAACGCACCGGGTGCAGAACCGAACGCACGCGCCCCCCCTTGGCCGCCGCGTAGCGCTCGACCCGCGGCGCGATCGAAACGAGGACCCTCCCCACGTGGCTGGGCGGTTCCCTCCCCAGCCTCCTTTTTTCTTCATCCTCTCTCTCCACCCTCGAGACGGACTGCTGGAAGATCTCGCTGTCGCAGTGCTTGTAGGTCGGCATCCAGCGCTCGCCCGGGGCGGCCCAGTCGAAGACGACCACGGACGCGGGGACGCGCCGGATCTGTACGGCCAGCCACCCGGCGTGAGCCACCACGTTGTGGATGCTCTGGAAGAGCTTTTGCGGGTTGGACCTTCGTCGAGAACGGCGCCACGAGGTGCTGATCCATGCGTACGTGGGATAGAGTTGCATGACGATCCGGTAGGTTAGGTCATCGACTGCCGCCCAGAACTGCGAGGGCACGTAGTTGTTGCGTTCGAGGAACATGTTGATGTATTCCGCCCGCATGGTGGCGCGTTTGAATGCTGGAGCCCGTGTTAGCGAAGGGAAGCAAAAAAAGAAAAAAGGAAAAAAAGCAAAACAAAAAAAAAGAAGAGGGATTGCCTTAACCAAAGAGAATGACATACCGTCTGCCGATACCAAGTCCCTATCCTGGTTTCGTAGGATTTTGGCCTGATCCCGGCTGGCACCGAAAAGGAGCTCATCAAAGGCGTGCTCATGCAGCATCCTCAATACAACGGCAACAAGGACATGTCGCCTCTCCCGACGCGAGGCCAGCAGTGTGTCCCACGGGGACTGGCCGACGGGGTGAGGCCGAGCCACCGACTCGACGTACTCCTCCAGTGTGTAGTCGTTTTCTATGACATGTCGCATGGCCCAGGGCGAGACCGAAGCCCATCGCTCCTCCGTTATGGCGAAATTCACCTCCTCTGCGAAATGCCGGTGGATGGCCCTGTAGGCGTAGAGGAGAAGCTTGCTGTACTGCTCTCGGACGAAGGAGTCGTCTATCTGGCTTGCCGGCAGGGCCCAGACGCACTGCAGTCTGTCGACCTTGAACGCTTTCAGCGTGCTCAGTGCGACGTTCGGGTCCTCGTCGGGGTGCCGTATGAGCACATGCTGTTTGGGTTGCTTGGATGGTTCTGTCCCGTCCTGCTCATCCCCATTGTTGTTCGCCTGGCCCGAAGAGGACAGGTTGGTGTTTAGATGGAGGCCACTCGACGGCGGCTGGACAGTAGTAGGTCCGGACATGTCTTCACGACCAGTTCCAGACAATACGTACGTGGGGAAAGGTCTGTTGTGTCGGAGGGGTGCAAGGCGTCATTCAAGGCGTCGTTCGAGGTCGACCGTCGGTGCTGTGAATCATTGAATACTATGTCCCGGGACCAGTTGACGACAGATTACGTTCCGCTAGGGAAAACGGAGGAAACATTGGGTTTATTAAACACGAAAGGCGTGAAAGGCCGCAGGCAAAAGGAAGATGAGAGAGTCTTTGTGTGGATATTCTCGAGTTGCCCAAGTCATCTCTATCAGAACAATGACTCCTCCGAGTCAGACTACAAAGTAGCCATCCAGGGTGCGAATATTGAATGTGTTTGGTAAGAGGAGAGGTCCGGAATTCGTTGAATCGAGTGACAATCAAGACAAAGAAAATCCGACGTCTTCTTTGATGTCCATTCCAGAGAGGCCAGGGGGGGACGGAACCGGCAATAACCTCGAGGACAAAGATAGAAGCAATGGACGCCAGGTCCATGGTCCATGGTCCATGGTTGGCCCATGAGATGGCAATAGCCACTACCTTTCGTTTCTCTCCCTCTCCTTCTTTCTCTTTATCTCACCTACCTAGGCCCATCTAAGAGAAGGGGGGGGAACCCCATCCTTGCATGCAAGGCACAGCAGAGCTACAGGCCCAAATAAAGAATGGATAATAAAGAAAGGAAGGTCATGTATTCATATTTGGCAAAGACTAAGGTAGGAAGAGCTGGCATGTTCGAAATCCTTGTCGAATGAGACTGTCGATAGGAAACGCTGAAGGAGTTGGTCCTTTGTTACGGGAGTCTCTTATAGGAACAAAGGCTCGGCGGAAGCCAAAAAAAAAATTCCATAGACAGAAGCTAAGAGGTCTGACTCCGCTGGCAGGGTGACGATCAGAGAAAATGAGATTTCTCTTGAATTTCGCGAGACATTGTCGGAGGCAGAAAGGGAAAGCCATGGATGAGGTCGAGATGTGTCGGAAGTACATGTAGGCGTAGTAGGCGTAGTACACTACCTTAGTGTACAGGTAGGCGTAGAGAGATTACAGGGATTATGTGATACACACATGCAACCGAATATTAGTCAGCGAGCCGCCCCTCGTCTTCTCTTGCGCTCCATGAAACCACTAGTTCAACTTTTTTTTCCCCCTCGCAGCAACCATCACCAGCGACTGCGACTTCCTCGACCTTCTCAGAACGCATCGTTTATACGGTACCTGACAGGACTTACCTGCTAGGCCATCACTCCGACAAAAAACTGACTGCCTGGTGCAAGTCATTCTTATTCTCCCGCCAGCACAAGGAAGGAAGTAGTGGATCTACCTACCCTCCGTGTCATCTTTCTCACCCGCACGCACCGCAACTACCACCCACTCAACGCTTAGTCCCACGACTACTACTTTCCCGGCCTCGCGGATCTTGAAATCCTCCCAACAAGTCTCCGTTTTTATCTTAACTCCTGATTCTGCCTGCTTCTGCGTCCACTGCCAGAACCTACCAGGCAACTGCTCAACAAGACAAGACTATTCCGAGATATATATCTTGCGTGCCCTCTCGTTCTCCGATCCGAACTCCATCAGCTTCGACTATTCCCCGCTCCTCGACAAGCTTCTCTCTAGAATCCCACGCAAAATGGCTTCCACAGCTGAGATGCCGGCCGCTGAAGGCCCCAAGATGAACGAGCAAGTTGATCTCACCACCATCCCCGTCTCTCCCAACGGCGATGGCCCCGACGCCAGTACGGACAACGATATCAAGACCATCTTTCATGACAAGGATAATTTCAATGTCAAGCACCCGCTCCAGAATAAGTGGACTCTCTGGTATACCAAGCCTCCGAGTGGGAAGGTACGTGTCGTCCGTTCCATACCCTCTTAGGTATGATGACGCAGCTAGTCTAACATACCTTTCTCTAGGGTGACAACTGGAACGACTTGCTGAAAGAAGTCATCACCTTCGATTCCGTGGAGGAGTTTTGGGGCGTTCAGGTACGTTAGAGCACCTCCTCGTTACATTACAACCAAAGAACGGTCCGCCCTTCGATGGCTTCCTCTAACTCTTCTTCGCTATCTAGAACAACGTTGCCGCCGTCTCCAAACTCCCTCAAAAGGCCGATTACCACCTCTTCAAGGCCGGCGTCCGGCCCGAGTGGGAAGACGCCCAAAACAAGCACGGCGGAAAATGGTCATACCAGTTTAAGAGGCCACACAGCGTTAACATCGACGAGATCTGGCTCCACGTCATGCTTGCCGCCATTGGCGAGACGCTCGAGGACGTGGAAGACGGCGAGATCATGGGCGTTGTCGTCAACGTTCGCAAGGCCCTTTTCCGCATCGGTGTCTGGACTCGCACCATAGGAAAGAGCATTCCAGGCCGGGGCGATGGGGACGTGGCGGGCGGCAAGGGCCGCTCCCCCGACAAGGCCAAGAAGATTCTCCTGGACATTGGCCAGCGTTTCAAGAGCCTCCTCGACCTGGGCCCCGGCGAGCTCGTCGAGTTTTCTGGCCACACGGATAGTGCCCACAGCGGTAGCAGCCGTGCCAAGGCCAAGTTTACCGTGTAAGGGAGGTTGAACGACAGCCCCCGCTGGCTTGCTCGTTGAAACTCCCTTGCTTCCATCATGTAGCGGAGGCCTGGGGACATGTAGTATGAATGATTCCGACGGAAGCATGACATCCATACCCATTATCTTTTTTTTTTTCCTTTCTTTTTTCGCTCTATCCACGTGGATTCCATTTCTGAAGCCAGCCGTCGCTTTAGGGTGTTGGCTGACGCTGGGGAAACTTTGGGGCACCCAATACCAACTTTGTGTCTGTCAACTGCCTCGCTAAATTTAAGCGACGGTTGTTAAAGACAGCAAACAACGGTGTCCTATCGTGCGGTGGCTACTGGGGGTCTAATATCTGGCCGTGACGCAGGGGTTTTCACGGTTACACGTCTTTTAACGCTTTTTGGTCAAGGCGTTTCGTTTGAACATTTTGGCCCGGAATCGTCATGACGCTCTTTGGGGGTGGGATAGCACAAGCGGCAAGATGATATCGAGTAAATGAAATTCGTGCCCATGTTTCGGTGATCACGCTTGTCCTTGTTTTCTCACGGGGCAATAAACACTGGTTGAATTCCAACTGCACTAACGACCCTTCGTGTTGTATCCCGGGAATGTTCTAGGGTGGATGAAATGAGTATGGTTTCGCCGCGACAAAGGAATGGAGAAATAACGCCATGAAAAGCCAACACCATGCATGCAATGTCTATATCCCCTACAACCTCTTTCTTTTCCTTCTCCCGCCTCACCGAAGCAATCACAGCTCGTCCTCGCTAAAATGATCGGCAAACACCTCCTTGACCAGCTCCTTCTTGTTAATCTTCCCCATGGCATTCCGCGGGATATGGTCGACGACCCTCAGGACCTGCGGGATCTTGTAATTCGCCAACCGGTGCCGCAACGCCCTCCGCATGTCCATGGGCGACCACCGCGCGCCCTCGGGCACGACGTCGCGGTTCAAGATGACCACGGCGCCGACCTTCTGGCCCCATTTCCCCGAGGGCACGGCGACGACGGCCGCCTCGGATACCTCGTCGAGGGAGAGCAGCTCCCGCTCGACTTCGAGCGCGCTGACCTTCTCCCCGCCCGTCTTGATGATGTCGGCGCTCTTCCGGCCGAGGATGAAGTACATGTCCCCCTTCGCCCAGGGCTGGGCGCCTCCCTCCCCTCCCGGCTGGCCTGCGCCTGCGCCTGCGCCCGAGACGGCTCGACGGACCGCGACGTCGCCGGTGCGGAACCAGCGGCCGGCGTCGCGTTGGGTGTTCTGGCTTTCGTTTCCGGTGCCGTTTCTGTTGGTGGGGCTCTCGTCGTCTGGGACGAATTCCTTGGCCGTGGCGGCCGGGTTGCGCCAGTACTCTTTGAAGATGGTGGGCCCGCGGAGCTGGATCTCGCCGGGGCGGTCGCGGCCCTCGGGACCCTCGGGGAGGATGGCGCCCGTGTCGAGGTCGGCGAGGCGGGCTTGGACGCCCGGGAGGGGCCAGCCGACGGAGGCGTCGACGCGGTCGGCGACGCGGAGGCCGCAGGAGAGGGCCATGCCTACCTCGGTCATGCCGTAGCGTTCGAGGAGGACGGTGCCGCGGGAGAGGCGGCGCCAGGCGTCTTTGATGGGGGTGGGGAGGGCGGCGGAGCCGGAGATGGCGAGGCGCATGTGGGTGGGGGAGACGGCGTCGCGGGCTGCTTCGGATAGGTCGGGGGGGAGGTCCTTGTGTGAGCTGAGGAGGCGGGAGTAGACGGTTGGGACGACGGTGAAGAAGGTGATTTTCTCTTTCGGTGGGGTGGTATTGCTGTCGTTGCTGTCGTTGTTGTTGTTCTTATTGTTCGGCTGAGGGGATGCGACGAGAGGTGCGGCGAGTCGGGACCATACGACAGACGGATTGAAGGGGAAGA
The DNA here is from genome assembly GCF_003711515.1 of Sodiomyces alkalinus F11. Taxonomy (NCBI): domain Eukaryota; kingdom Fungi; phylum Ascomycota; class Sordariomycetes; order Glomerellales; family Plectosphaerellaceae; genus Sodiomyces; species Sodiomyces alkalinus. Next base: position 612,970 of record NW_021167090.1, on the reverse strand, counting down.
GGAACTCTATGGCGCTGCCGGCGAAGAGGGGTGTCAGGAGGGCGTTGACGGTGCCGTGGATGTGGTGGAGCGGGAGGACATGGAGGAGGTGGTCTCGCGAGGAGTATTCCCAGGCTTCGATGAGCGAGCGGGCCTGCGCTGTCAAGACAGATTGGGGTAATAGGACGCCTTTCTATGATATGAGATGATCAGTATGAAGAAAGATACTTCGAAAATGACCTTCAAGATGGCCAGTTGGTCACTTTGGTCATTCGTACCGGTCGGTTCGTCGTTCCCGACGTATAGAGCATCATGCCCGCACCTCCGAAATCGACATCTTCCAGCTCGATCTTCTCATGGGGGCCGCCGCCGAGGTGTTTTCGGATTTCCAACTGCGCCGGTTGGTATTCCAAGCCAGTCGCAAGCACGTCGCGAGCTCTGCCGGCGAATTTGGCTGAATTGACGACAATCGCTGCCTGGCTTTGGTTGATTATGTACTGTAACTCGGCGGCGGGGAAGGCTGGCGAGAGGGGAACGGCAAGGGATCGAGCGGCGAAGGCGGCGAGTAGTGTCACTACGTACGCGCAGAGGACAGAAATCAGCTTTTTGGTGGATATTCTTCTTATGTGTTACGGAGAGAGTGTAAGGCATGGCTTTACCGACGTAATCGTAACTGTTCTCTACCAAGAAGGCGATGCGCTCGCCGTTGAGGCTCGTCTTGCCCGTCGCGGACAAGAGCTGGTCTCTCGTCCGCGCGACATCCCCCAACAGTTCCCCGTACTTGAATCTCCTCCCGGATAATGAGTGTACGACGGCTGTAGACTCTGGTTCATGGCCGGCAATAGCCTCGAAGAGCGGCAGCTTCGGTAGAGTCGAAGTCATTCTGCTTCTGCTGCTACTGCTGCTGAGGCATCGAAGACCGAGGGGAGGGGGGAGACCGGCGTGGACGGGGCGGACCACAGCCATTGGGAAGATAAAGGCTGACAGGCATCTACAACAGGCTGCTGCAGGTCGTCGCGTGGCGACCCGCCGCAATGGTGGGAAGGCGAATGAAGACATGAGGGGGTGCTGGGACGGTGGGATCCGATCATTGCGGAAATGTGTGCCCGCCCGCAACCCGCCGCCATGGGAGCAGCGTTCTTCTGGTTTTCTGATGCCCCTCAGTCACGTCACGTGGGGTCGGACCTATGACCTATGATCCCTTAGCCTAAGGTATCCGCTGCTGTACCTTCGGAGAACCTACGTTCACTGACACCGAGTTATAGGGCACTAATAATAAATATAGCGCTAAAAGGGGACTTTGGACCTAGCGTAGGTACGAAGCATAGAAATTCGCGTGAATATTAGGTCATTAAGCTGCCTTCTACGCTTCTAACTTGAACGATCTTGATATTGCCTACCTTATCTATAAAAACAAGTTGAGAATCCAATTAACTCCCCTGCTCCTCGATCTTTGACTCTGTATACTTATCTCCTTAACCTGCACTCTCCTGTCTCTGGTCCCTACTTGATTCTCCCTCCAGGCTCTCCTGCTCTCCGTCATCCTGGTGACGGCTCTCCTGTCCCCGGTTTTCCTGGCCCTGGCTCTCCTCCTGGCCCTGGCTCTCCGCCTGGTCGCTCTCCTGCCCTCTACCATCCTGCTCCCGGCTCTCCTGCTCTGCGCTCACGTGCACCCAGCTCTCCTCTCTTAACTCTCCGCTCTTTTCCCTCGGCTCCCCGCTCTCCGTAAAATCTGATACCATGCGGTCATCGTCGACGGCTTCGCCCGACTCTTCGACCACACGCATGGTCTCCAAAGCCTCTGCGATCCGCCCCAGGATGGCATCATCAAGCTGCAGGTTTTCAGCATCTGCAGCAAATGAAGCAAACCGTTCCTTCCAAAACTCCCACCTCTCGATGCCCAGCGGGTCTATGTCCTTGCACAGCGAGCCCCCCTTGTGAATCCGGAGCATGTCCTCGCCAACCTCCTCCTCCGGGGCCATCCAGCCGGCCGAGACGTCTGCGCACTGGATCATCCACTCGCTTGCCACCCACAGCCAGCATTCCATGTCGGGCCCTTTCTCTAGCGGTTCCTCGAGCGCCCGTCTGATCTCCCAGAGGCCATACATGATCCCCGAGTTGAAGCTGCGACGCGTGAGCCGAGCCATGAACGAGTTCAGGTTCTTCCACTGGATGGCTTGTTCGGTCAGGTCCTCATCTCCATCCTCATCCCAACTAAATGGACCTGGAAGTCATTAGCAAAGAGATCCCTGTAGTCCCTAGAGAGACGGATCAAATTTCCGCTTCATTACCGATCCAATTTTCCCTTATGGCCATGCCGAAATAAGGAAGATTCGCCCATAAAAGCATCTGTTGGTAGAGAGATCGATTTCGTCAGCCCAAAAATCAAGTACACAGAATAGGGCCTGCGTCTTTTCCTCACGTCATTTCCCTCCACCATGCTACCCTCCCAATGGCGGATGATGTCCAGGGTCTGAAGAAGACTGTCCTGCCAAGGATGGTCTGGCGGGATACAGCGGACAACACCAATGAATATGTCCCAGACTGACCCGAGGACATCGGCTAGGTTTGTGGCTTTCCATTCCGGAGTGGTCGGGAACTGAAGTGTGGCCTTGAGAACGTTGAGGATAGCCCGTTCCTGTTGTCTGCTTGGAAAATCGCCTATCGCGTAGAAGTTCTCGACGGATTGGAGACTGACATCCATTTTTCTTTTGAGGAATTTTCGATCGAGCAGAGTTGATAGTCGCAACTTGCAACTTGCAGGAAGAGATGCGGATGCGGGGCATTTAAGAGCTGGTTGGCGGCCTGGCATCTAATAATTCAAGTTCCCTCACGGCGCTTATTATTCATCGGCAGTGGAACATTTCCTGAATCGAATACAAACTGCATTTGGAGTGTTGGTGCGGGCTCCTCCAAGTCTCATGGTCATATGGTCATGATACGACATCCAGTCGTCATGTCGGCCAATGCAAAGTGAAGATGAAACAGGAAAGGAAAAGGTGAGGCCGCATCGGTTGGCCTTTTGCAATCGGCGCGTTGGCCGTCGACATAGATGTGCTACTGTGAACAAGGCGGACTTATGCTTACCCGGCGTGTTGGCTGTCGAACATGGATAACAGGGCGGCCTCATGCTTGCCTCGGCGCTTATTATCACAGTCGCCCGCGGCCCTCCTGCAGCCTCGCACCTGGCGCTTCCACCATGTCGGCTAGCCGCCGTGCTGCTCGCCTCCTGGTCACCTTCTGGGTGTCTGGGACGAGCTTCAAAACGGGAAAGTAATCCTGCCAGCCAGAGAGCCATGGCATAGTATCAGCTGGACATATAAACCAAACACAGCCTCTGACTTCAGATGTTGCTTAGACCCAGCATGTTCTCCATCGTGGTACCTTCTTCTTGTCATCTGTCTTAGGCACATTCCCTTTACAAAGTCTATTCCCGCTGTCTTTATCATGGGCCTCTTTCGTCGTTCTAAACATTCGGGCTCTGATGAAGTAGACGGATCTGGTAGAGGACGTTCACCAGCTCCGACGTCCGGTCCTCGAGCTGGGCATTCGGGCTCAGCTCCAACCCCACCAGCCGGATCTGGTATTAGTTATGCGGGCGTAGCGGCATTACCCCGACCGGGTGCTGGACATTCTGGCTCAGCTCCACCGCCCGGTTCGCGTGCCGGGTCTTCAGGCTCAGCTGCACCCCCACCAGCTGGACCTGGTGATGGGCACTCCGGCTCAGCTCCACCTGGGTACACACCTCCTGACCGGACGCACACAAACTCGTCGCATGTACGTGTTCACCGAAGCCTGGCACTCTCTTTCCTCGGTATAAGTGGAACACTAACATTACCCACAGTATAGTTTCGATGGAATCCAGTGGATAAAAAACGACCCCGATGCTCAAACCTGGATGTACGCAAGAGAGGCGAGAGCGCAACAAGCTGGTCTGCCTGCAGGTCGGGCGCCTCCGGGCACCAAGTATCCTTCAGCTACTGGAACACAGAAGAGCTTGAACTCTCGACTCCAGGCACTAGGACCCGTAATGGGCCTATGTGGCTTCACCATCCACTTATTCCTGGCACCTCAACTCCCTGGACCTCTGGGAGGCCAGGAGGAGTCCGGAGCATGTACACCGCCGGAGACCCAAGTACATTCGATGTTGCGTTCCATGACCCGAGAAAGCCCCGCACAGGACCGTTTGAAGCATTTACGCTGGCGGAATACCGCCCGGCAGTTCCGCCGCCGCCAACCACCTGATTGCAAGCTTTTGTGGTGGACAAGCTCTGTGTTGTCCTTGTTTTTCTTGAGCCATTGCACCACTGTCATTGGGATTGTTACTGTCGTCGTTGTCCTTATTGTTCTTAATTTTGATTAATGTCTACCAGGACTTGCGGATTTCTTGAAGCCGGGAAGGGAGGATCCGTCCTCAGGGAAGTCGCGGCAAGTGTGCAGACGGCGTTTGTCCAACCATTGTCATTCCGGGAAATCATATCTGATTAAATTAGCGCATCTTCAAAGAGTCTGATGTTGTTACAGTTATAGCCTCCTGTTCCATATCTCGGTCGTCGTTTAAGCCTCAAATTTAAATAGCTCACTGTCGTCCCGATGTGTCTCTAGTCCACACGAGAAGCGATGGCATCGCAAGCAGCCCGCCCCGATTGCCTACCAAACGCGGCCGAGTTTGGCGAACTGCACCGACTCTTAAAGGCGATTGGGGAAGATTGGCCCCAGAAGTGAGTGTCGGCTCCGTTGCGGCCCGAGTGGCTGTGGGATGGATGTATCCGTAAGTTGATGAGTGGAACTGCCGATGATCTGTGGTATCCAAATGATGAGAGATGAGCAACGGACAAGGCTGGATCAATTGACGTGGTGGTGAGTGGGAGGAGGTTGACCATGAGTTAAATACCTTAAGTAAGGTAAGGTACCTAATTACTTGGTAAAGTACCCAGGTAGCTTAGGCACCTTATCCATGCCACAGGCGCTTATCGATAAGAAACAGGTCCCACCGCTCTGTCTGATAAGGAATTGCTTGGTATCAAGTCGCAACTTTTTTTCAACTGCGCATTTACCTAACCCAAGTCGAAAACCAGCGACATCCACGAAACCATCAGTTCGACGACATGGCCTCAGTGTACAAAACCGTCACAAGCGATGGCGCCAGTGCCAAACGCGATGCTAAGGCTCCTGGCGAAAAGACTCGGCAGGAGAACAAGCAGAGGGTTCTGATTCTTTCATCAAGAGGTGTCACCTACCGGTAAGAGTGACCGTCAATAGAATGGCGCATCCTGAAAATCTTGGACCTAACGCTGGTCTTCTATACCTAGGCAACGACACTTTCTCGACGACCTCTCCACTCTGCTTCCACACGGGCGCAAAGAATCCAAGTTCGACTCCAAGAAGAAGCTGTACGTTCTGAACGAACTTGCCGAGCTATACAATTGCAACAATGTGAGCGCCGCCATTTACTCTCCTCTCGTCTTCTGCTCCCGTCTTAGCAGTTGCCGTGTTATTGCTTCTCTCTCAAGAAAATGAAGCTGATGAAAGTCTCTAGGTGTTATTCTTGGAAGCTCGGAAGCGCGAGGATCTCTACATGCATTTGTCCAAGGTGCCCAATGGCCCAACTGTCAAGTTTCACATCCAGAATCTGCACACCATGTCAGTTTTCTCCCCCCCCCCCCAACCATCTCGCATTCAGACTGCTGACTGTTGCACGCCATTACAGGGAAGAGCTGAACTTTACAGGCAACTGCCTGAAGGGCTCGCGGCCGATCCTATCCTTCGACGCTGCATTCGATCAAGACCCATCTTTTCGGCTTATGCGCGAACTCCTCACACACGTATTCGGCGTGCCCAAAAACGCGAGAAAGGCCAAGCCATTCATCGATCGGGTCCTGGGCTTTAGCATAGTCGACGGCAAGATCTGGGTGCGCCATTACCAAATTGCCGAAGAAGACGCAGCAGGGGCTGCGGAGAAGAACATTTCGCTTCTTGAGATCGGGCCTCGTATGTGGCACCCCCTCCCCTGGGAGCAGCAATACTCACATTTCAACTGTCGGAGAAAAAAAAAAGAAACTAACATGTCTTTTTTTTCTTGCGTCCAGGTTTCTGCATGACGCCGATGATTATTCAAGAAGGGTCATTTGGTGGAGCTATCATATACGAGAACAAGCAATACGTATCCCCGAACCTGGTCAGAGCCGAATTGCGGAGGAAAGCTGCTAGGAGGCACAGCGCGCGGCAAGCGCAGGTCGTGGAACGCGAGGTCAAGAAGGGTAGGCTTCAGGGAAGCAGCAAACCTGATGCCTTGGACTCGAGGAAGTTGTTTGCTTAAGGTAGTAAATAGGGTGGGACGAGCTGCCACCATTGGCGATTAAAAGTGGTCTATTTACGCAGCGGAATTGGACTTGACTTGGTAGCATTCGGACATTTTCGACAATTATCGGTGACAACTCGGGCATAGGAGTGAAAGCGGACGGAGGCGGGAGGCCCAAAGGCACTGCTCTCTTCGCCTGCATGGCTCGTCCGATGACTAAAGTGACCCCTTTTCCCTTCCAGGATATGAGAACTTAGGCTTCTTACTAAGTATCTGTACTACAACAGTAATCTCTGTGCATCCAGATGCCTTATGGAGTAATTAAGGTACTTGGTGGTAGGTGGGTATGTATTCACTGGCCTCACCGACTTGCGGCCATTGGAGCCCAACACCCTTCGCTGTCTTCAATGCAATGTGCAGTTTGGTACAATATATTCTGCTAGTCTCTTCCAGAAAACACGGCAGAGAAATACTCAAATGACTAGCCGTCTTAGTAGTAGTCGGAATGATATCTCCCAATCCGTTCGTCATGGGCATAGGTACGGCTAAAGAATTGCCGATCAAACCACCGCATCTCACTAAGGTAGGTACCTTAGTGTGTGGACACAGTGACAGCTCAGGAGGATTCCGGCGTCGGAAGGGGGGAGGGAAAGCCAAAAGACCAAAAAAGCCCACCATGCCATGACAGGTCATGCCATGGCTTCTTCGTCTTCCATGGACGTGGAGGTTCCGGAGCGGTGCAACCCGGCCGCAGACACAGACCGCACACTGCAGACCAGACCGCCCTTGTCCCCACTGATGCTCCCGACCGCGAGGAACGATAGGGGCCGCCCTCACCGCTGATTGGGCTCGCGTGCAGGTACCTAAGGTACCTGATGCAGCCAAGCCCCTGGAGTCACAGCACAACCACACAACGCGCACACACACACATCGGCGGTCAGCACCTCTTCACCGAAGTTTCGGTGACCCTTTTTTTTTTTTCTGTTTTTTTTGTCCAACAACCACAGAACGGGCAGGGCAGGGGCTGGAAAACAAGCACAGCCCCGGTGTTGAAAAGGGCCCTGTTTTTCTGTCTTGGTATCTTTTAGTATCTTTTTCTTCTTACATTGACTGGTCTGTCTTGTCCGGGTGCTTATCAAATCCGTATTCCTGGATGTAAGCCACTGGTCCCCTCCCCCAAGCTCTCTTCTTCAAGCCCCTCCTACTTTTCCTCTAGGTTCCCTTCTACTTCGTACTCTTCTTCCTTTTCCCCTCCGCCATCACACTCTCCAAGAATCCGTTGGCTGTTCTTTACCTACTCTCTTCGCTTACACAAGGCCACCAGCTACCATTGAAACGTTGGCCCCGAGGGTCACATCGGAAACCAACGCTCTTTCAAGGACCATTTGTATTCCGCCATTTACGCCTCTTTTCCAATGCTTCGAAGATACGCCCTAGGTTTCTCCTCCAACGCTTCACGGCCCTTCTCCGCCATGTCGTCGTCTGCTACTCCCCTCGAAGATGCCATCCGCAGCAAGGTAAGCTTATGTCGACTCGTCTTCCCCTCTGTCTTACTCCTTCGGTGCGAACCACGCGAGGTCATGATGATTAACAAAGCAACCCACGTGGCATCCAGATAACTGCAGCCCTCTCACCCTCAGTCCTCGAAATATACAACGACTCCCATCTTCATTCCCACCACAAAGCCATGGTGGGCAACAGCTCCAGAGAAACTCACTTCAGGTACAGCCATTTCCCCCGGTTCTTCACCCCCCCTCCCCCCATATTCTCTTCATTCTTGACATCTCAACCCGGAGACTAACACAGGCGCCCCCCCAGACTCATCATCATTTCCGACGCCTTCCGCTCCAAGATGCAGCCCGCCCGCCACCGCATGGTCTACGCTCTGCTCCGCGAAGAGATGGACCGGGAAGGCGGCATCCACGCCCTGCAGCTCCGCACCCTGACCCCGGAGGAAGAGGAGCGGCAGAAGACCAAGGCGGCCCGTGCCGCCGAGGAGAAGAAACAGAGCCAGGAAGCCCAGGCGGAGAAAGAACACTCCGAGACCAAGGCCGAAGCTGACTCTGCGACCGCGACTGCGACTGCGACTGCGACTAAAACCAACACTGATGGCGCTTGACGAGACGAAAATGAACGAAGTGCGACGCTTCCGATTGATTACAACATGTCGGCGACATTTTTCATTCTATTAGGGGCTGCAATCACGAATAAGGGTTACGACAACTTTTTTCTTACGAGCAACATGAAAATACATCTTTGAAAAATATACACACTGGACACAAGAAAGGTCACTGTGTGGAATAGCTGAAAGAAGAAAGAAAGATGAGAACGGGGGCATTATGTGGATGGTCGGACAGAATGCAAGGGCAAAGACAACGAGGAAGACACGGAATCATGGACCGGCGCTGGGATTTTTCTCTTCTTCTCGGGGGTGTTGGTGGTTGAACCATAACTTGGTTCGACTTTACACTCGCCCCTTTCATGTCCGTCACTATGCTTCCTTCATTTCAACTCAATTCCACAACCGAAAAGGAGAGGGGGAAAACAAAACCAGAAACAGAAGACAGAAACAAGAAAACTAACGACACTCGCACTGCGGCGCATCTAGACAGGGTTTGCCCAAAGCAAATACACTACCGGACTTGCTTGGTTCTTTTCATTCATTTCATTCTTTTCTCTGCTTAGGATTAGTGGGATGGATATTGTGTATTGTACAAGCTCCGGCTTCTCTTCTGCAATGCTAAGAATGCCCATATGCACAGAATGATTGCATCTCCAAACAGAACCCGACCGTCCATCCCCGAGTCTTTTTCCTGAACGCCCAGCCAAATCTCTGTAAGGGTATCAAATACTTCTTTTTTTTATCAATATGACGCCGACCACAAGTAAGATCACTATAACGCCACCCCATGTCGCTGCTTATGGGAGACAAGGGGCCGAGAAATCCTCCAACCCCACAGTATATCGAAATATCAAAGCAAGGTTACTACTGTCTGGGAGGAGCAGTAGAAGACGCCTGTCCCGGCAGGCGACCCTCTTCTTTGAGCTTCTGCAAGTGCCGCCGAAACCTCTCCTGGCGGCTTTCTTTCTTTTTGTTCTTCCGGACGCCGCCTGCCTCCACTGTCAAGGTGGAATAAGCGCTCGACGCTGGGCTGGGTCCACCCGTCGGAACAGCTCCGCGGGGGGGCAGGGTGGTGCGTCGGGTCGCCCGCGACGCGCCCTCGGGAGTTGTCAGCGCGAAGGACGGAGGTAGCACTCTCGATTTCGCCTTGATGGGGGTGTGATGGCCGGGAGGGGGGGGAGGCATGGACTGTCGGGTTCTGGGTTGATGGCCGTCGTGTTGAGTTGTCAGTCGGCGGCTGTCTGGGTCAGGTGGTGGCTGTTGTTCATTGGAAGTATTTTCCGGCTTCTCGGCGATGGGCGCCGCTCGATCGGTACTTTGATCCCCATCTTCGTTGGCTACAGTCGTCGAATCACGCTGTTGCCGGGCATCTTCCATCTCCACAGCAGCTTCAGAGCTGTCCCTGTTGGAATCTACCAGGTTGATGACGGGTGCGGCATCTCCCGCCGTCCTTGGCACATGCGTATCCTGGACGTCCTGGACGGCCAACTGCTCCTCCGCATGGAGTGGCAATGGGCGCTCTCGGAGTGGTTCGGCAGATCCCTGGGGCCGTGACGCAGGACGTGATGTGTCCGGTCCAGCCGGTGGCTTCGATGCCTTTGTCGCGGCCGATTCAGACGGGAGTGCCAGCCCCTTCGCAGTCTTGGGAGCCTCCTCCCTGGGTAAGCTAAATGACTTATCCACAGTCGGAGAGCGAGAAAAGCCTAGAGCCTTCCTGGCCTCGTGGTACTCCTTGGCATGGACTTCAAAGACACGGCTGAGATTCTCGTTGGTGACGATGCCTTCCAGGTATAATGGTCGAGGGATATTCTCGACATACCATTCCATGGCGTACAGGGGAGGATCGTCATCGGTCTGTTCGATGTAGCGGATGTAGTCGTCGCAAAATATCCTGATGAAGTCATCATAAAGGAAAACCGGGAGTTTTCGCTCCCGCCGAAGGCTTTTGATGGACAAGCATGCCCTGACAAAGTCTCCGAGACTTCCCCTAAAAGAGTCGTAGGCAGACCGAAACGCTTCGAGCGGCTCTCTCCAGAAGGACTCGTCCAGGTTAGGCTCCAGCCGTGTTGGATCCCTTTCCGTGATTGTGTCCGTTTCCGTGATACGTTGCGCCACTGTTGGAGAATTCACGGACCCAGGAAGATCAGAGCGAGCCGGTGCGTTACATTCGTCGTTTTTGGACTGCTGCGCCGGCAAAATCTTCTCGCACGGTTCAAGAACGGATTTCGCAGCCTCTGGCTTGTCAGAGGGGACTGGTTTGACTGTTGTCCTGGGAGGCGGAAATGTGGCGGATATCGGCGAGGAGGATGTCGACATGGTGGGATTTGCAGGTGTCCGAGACTCGGCGGGAATTCCTTGGCCTGGATTTGGCGTCCGTTTGACCGTGTTGGACACGACACAGCCAGGGCTATCATCGAACTTGATCCTCTTCATAGGACGGCGCCTCCGAGACGGGTCTTGCTTAGGCGGGCTTTGCGCAACGGTGTACGTGGAAGGAACCATGCTTCCCTGGCCACAAGGGGGGGTGTTCGCGAAGGTTACCTTGCCTGCGATGGACACTGAAGTCTTGTTGATGGGTGGTGTCGCGCGGAACAAGGCGTCAGGAATTTCGGCCTCGAGTTCGTCGGGGACAGAACTGCTGGGTGGAATCAGGGTGGCTAGAGTCCGCTGCACGAGTGGCGAGGGCAGGGGAACATGGGCGGCTTGGGATTGCGTCTGAGCAACGGAAGCAAAGGTGCCCAACTTATCAGGGGTCGATGACGGTTGAAGATTTCGCAGCGCATCTTTCGGCTCGGGCAGTGGCGACTGTGACAGAATGACATCTGATTGCCAGTTTGAGATACGGTTCTCGCCCATGACAACTTGTGAGATTGGCTTCCGAGCATTTGTGTCGGTTCGTTGCGGTGGTGACGAAGTGGGGAGGGCTTGGCTCAAAGCGGTTTCCGAATCTTCGCTGTCGTCAACTGGTTTCTGGATATCTGCTGGCGGTGGAATAGGCCTTGGTGGTGAGGGGGGCCATGATGATATCGGTATTCCTTCCGATGACTCGGACGACGAAACTGGTGAAGAGGCACGATTCTGCCCTTCGTCGTGGCCGTCGTCGATGGCCTTGCGCTTCTTGGACGAGGTCGCTTCGGTGGAGGCGCTTGACGAGAGGGGCTTCTGAGCAGGCGGAGGCAAAATCCTAGCCTTCAAGTCGTCCAAGACGGCCGGGGGGACGTTGAAATACGGCTTGGTGGTATTGACGGAGGGGTTGAACCACGAGTCTGGGCGATCTAGCAGCGCGCGCTGATCACCTGGTATACGGAAAAGTCGGCGGGGTATAAAGCTCTGTTGGCGGATAGCATGGTGAAGAGATGACGCGGCTGTCGTCGAACTGGTAGGGGCCGCGGGAGCCATGATTTCGGGTACTGCGAGTACCGCTACTCAGGGGCCGTGACCAAGTCCGAGGCGGCGGAGCATTGATGTTGTAATCAAAGGCCCCAGGCATTCGTTCTAACGGCTATTGCCTAAGAAGCTATTCACCAGCTTCATTAGCAAAAGGGTAAAGCATGGGAGAATCAAGAAGCTTCAGGGTGTTGTGGTGAGGTGGGGCGAGGAAATGTACAATGTACCTAATGAATAACTGAAGGATGAAGAAGCGTGACAGGCGCGACACAACGCGCCTCAACCTTATCAGTACATGTAGTTAAGGTACCTGAGGTACCCAGTACCTAGGTAAGGTAAGGTACATAAAGTACCTACACCCAAGGTACGAAGTCCTCCTCCACAGGTACCTAAGGTATGGTACTATGAAGGTAAGGGTAGGTACCTACCCGGGTTTAGGGGGGTATAGGACAGAGCCCGATAACTCTGTCAACAGTCTTAGAACATTATATCGACAGAAATTTCTCTGTCCTGGCTCTGGTCAGAGCAAAAGTCTCTATCCGAGCTCTGACCTATAAACCCCCCCTCCCGGGTACCTAGGTAGGTACCGTCCAAAATGGGGACCTTATCGATAAGATTATTAACCATGATCGTGGATATAGGTACTATGATGGGCTTGTAACTCGTCCTTTGTCCTCTACTCCTTGAACCAGGCATGGAAGTATTAGTATTTTAACACTTCACACTTCTAATCTTCCGACTTCTATCCATAGCCACGACTACATATCTTCTAGTCGACTTGGTCTTGTCTAGAGACTAGTAGGCAGTTTGATCAATTTTCATCCGAGTTTCCCAGCATTTCCTGAAGATCTGAAGATGGCCCCGCTGTGATATGACGTGGGCCATCACGTGCTATTCCCTCAAGCCGAGTACCTTCGGTACGGGTACTTTGTATGGATACACGTCAAGTACCTTACAAAGTAGAACTCGCCAAGTCCTCATGATCTCCAAACGTGCTCCAGGGGCCCAACCAAAGTATATATACATGTACACCTCCACATGCGCAAATGTCCTGTCATGTACCTGTGACAACAGGCATCCATCCACTCCCAGTGAAAGCCCGGTCTTGCTTGGAACTTGAGGACCATCTTCGTCTTCGACCTTTCCCACCGACTTTACCTGCAGATATGCCCTTCTTCGTCGCACTTTAAGACGCATCGGACTCCAGTTTTCCACCCTGTTTCGTCATTTGCGTGCCTCCGTTGCTTCACATCATAACTCGCCAGCATCTACCTCAGCATCATCGGCCTCTTCGAATCAAAAGCTGCTCCCTCTCTCGATGCGCTTAGATACTCTGCGAGCCCTCAAACGAAGAACCATACACGAGAATACTGCATCTCAAGTTCTTCGACGTTATACTGCTTGGAACTCTTCTTCTAGCGTGGGTAATCTGGCCACCAACGGGCTTCCACATCACTGGTGGTGTAGAGGCGCGTCTACCAAGATGACTTGAACACCCTCATTACATGGACGACCTCTCTCCGCCTCGATATCGACCCAGTCCTTCCCAGGCGCATCAGACAGCTTTGTCCAACATGTCATCCAATAACCCACATACTTCCGCATCCCCATCTCTTATGGTGTCCTCGGCCGGCCGAAGGAGCCGTCGTGCTTCAGTTAACTCGATCTCTGCCGCATCACACATAGATAGGGAACAGCTCGCCCAGACCTTGGACAAGATTCATTCCTCAGCTGCTCAGACCGACTCTTTGACAACGTTTAAGGACCTGTCACCGCCCCCGCCGAGCTCTCTCCCCGCTAGTGAGAGTAAAGGCCTAGCTGGCGACCTTGTTCAGGGTGGCTTCAGCGGCCTGTATAACCGGATTCGAGAGGCAGTGGGTGTCGCCGCACCCTCAAAGGCCCAGGAGACGCAACAGAATAACGATGAACATGGACGCACAAATGTACAAGGGGCCTCCAAACCGTCCACGGCGGCGTCGTTGTCGCGTGGCGAGGCGGGGGATTCTGCCACTGTCGTCTCGGACGGCCATAGTCCGACTCATCCGCCGCAGTCTTCCAGGGCGTCAACATCTACGGTGTCTGCTTTAACCGCCTCCCGAGCGGCAGGGTCAAACCGCCAAAGCCTGCAACCGATGGTACCAAAAGCCGCACCGACAGTGGCCGTCACCTCCGACCTGGCACCTCCAGCGATGCATCGAAACTCCAACCAAAGCCTCCCGCGCTCCGAAGATTCGTCAAGCCGCCGATCATCCGTCAGGGAAAGCGTCGGAGCCAACGACCCCCGTTCTGCCGTGGCCGTATCGGGAGATGCGAACATTCACGAAACGCGAGATTCCGACCTTGCTTCGGATCGGAGACTGAGCGCTTCCCGGTCACGACGAGGTGATGGCGCGAGCCTCCATGGTAGCACCGATGTGCCTCTCAGTCCGGCGAAGGATGGCACACCTTCCCTACCCCATCTACAGACCGACCTGGCGCAAAGACACGCGCGCACGCCTTCGGTTGTCTCCGGCAGTTCCTCCCTCTTCGCCGCTCGGCACCCCCCTGCAATCGATCGTCTGAGCAGATCACGGTCCCCGGCCTATCCTCACTCCAGGAATTCTTCTACCGATCGCCACACGGTCGAAATGAGCCCTATCAACGCCTCGTCTCAAACCCCCATATATCACGATTCGTATTTCTACGATGCTCAGTTTCACCAGATGAGATCTGGCGTCATGTCCATCCCCGACACGATCCAAGACGGAATGACGCCCGAAGAGCCGAATCGCAATTTGGAGGATCTGCGGAAGAAAATCCTGAGCAAGGAGTTCTGGATGGCCGATGAAACCTGCAAGGAATGCTTCTCTTGCGGCCAGCCATTCTCGACTTTCAGGAGAAAGCACCACTGTCGCGTGTGCGGCTTCATCTTCGATTCGAAATGCACCTCCATCATCCCCGCCCAAATGTTCGGCATGTCGGGCACCCTGAGGCTCTGTAAGCCCTGCCTGAAAGTCATCAACCAGCGGGCCGAGGGGATCGCCTCAGACGATTCTGAGGATGACTCTTTCTTGCCTGCCATATTCAGACCCAACCAGTCCAAAGCGCCCCCCAAGGTCACCGAGACGAATGCGAAAGGCGAGGAGATTAGCTACGTAGGGCGCATAGAGGATCTGGATGGTGCAAGGTCCGTCTCGACCCCAATGATGGCTATTCCGGCGACTCGGCGGATCGACGATTCCAACAGAAGGTCGGCTATTCTGGAGATCGACGCCCCGGAACTTAGCCGGCCGAGCTCGTCCCGTTCTCTCAAGTCCATGACCACGGGACGGCCCCATTCCGCTGGCCCCGGTCACAGGAGGCATCACTCGAAACACAACTTTTGGTCCAAGTTCAAACCGAACCCCGACGACAGTGCGCCCTTCCGGAAAGACATAAACGAAGAGATGGCCCTCAAGCCGCGATACACTGCCTTTCACGACGACAATATTATTGACCCGGACTTGGCCGCGTACATGTCTGACGAATCCAGCGGTGATGAGCAGATGAGCATCTCCGCCACCATGGCAACGAGTGACTTGCAACCGTCGAGCTTCGATCGCGACAAGAGCAATTTCGGTCCCTTCGCTGGTGCCGCTAGGAAGCTTCGTCTGCGCGGTATGGACGAAGCCCTGCCGGGTAGCCCCCTCGTTCATGCCCGGCCTGGGCGAAGACGAAATCTGAGCAACGTTGGTGGGAATAATATCCATCACATGCGCTCCCCCAGGCCCCGCTCTGGCGTGTTCAAGGGGTTCTCTGTGTCCAGCGACGGCATCTTTCAGCCGGATGGCGGTACGGCGGTCGAGGCCACCAAGCTGACGCGAAGCGACTCGATGCTGGAGAATAAGGAGCCGCAAATCGAGCTCAACTTGTCCAGCATGCTGCATGTGAAGAAGCTGCTTCACCAACTCCTGGAAGACTCCAGGATACCGAATGCGCACGCGTGGGAAAAGGCCCTCGCCCCCATACTGCTCCGGTGCACCGACGATGTCGTGCCCGACATCCGTGCCGGGGACGACATGGACATCCGACACTACGTTAAGCTGAAGAAAATCCCCGGGGGCAAGCCGGGAGACACCTGCTACGTGTCGGGCGTCATATTCACCAAGAACCTGGCCCTCAAGAGCATGCCCCGCCGAATCCTCGACCCTCGCATCGTGCTGGTATCTTTTCCCATCGAGTACCAGCGCCACCAGCAGCAGTTTATGAGCTTGCAGCCCGTCATCGACCAAGAGAAGGAGTTCTTACGGGTCGTCGTGAATCGGATCATCAACCTGCGCCCGCAAGTCCTGCTCTGCGAGAAGAGCGTCTCCGGCGTTGCCTTGCAGTATCTCTCCGAGGCCAACATAGCCGTGGCGTACAATGTGAAGCCGTCGGTCCTATCGGCCGTGTCGAGATGCGCCGAGGCAGATATCATTTCTTCGCTCGACCGTCTGGCCCTGCAAACCCAGGTCGGCAGGGCGGCAGGGTTCGAGGTCAAGACCTTCGTCAACAAGAACTATCCGGGCAAGAAGAAGACGTACATTTTCCTCTCGGGATGTGCGGAACAGCTCGGATGCACCATCGCCCTGCGCGGCGGCTCGACCGAGATTCTGGCCCGGATGAAGAGGATAACCGAGTTCATGGTGTATGTTGTGTATAATCTCAAGTTGGAGACTTGCTTGATGCGGGACGAGTTCATCCGACTGCCCTCGGAGGAGGAGCTTGCATCTTTGCAATCGTCAGGGCCTCTACAGACCGAGGCCAGCCTGAGGTCCGTCGCCGCAGTTTCCGCCGCCGAACCCAGCCAGACGGGGGCGTCCGTCTCGCAACCCTCGCCTTCGGAACCCGAGCCTCCCTCGCAGACTAGTCTCGATGTCTCGCAGAGCGGGACCACTGGCGGCCATTCACCCGAGCAGCCGGAAGATCAGCCCCCCGTCGAGTCTTCTTCGACAGTATCCTCCCTCCACGGGCCCCACGCCGCCGGTGCTTCGGTCGAGACACCCGTTCCGGAGGACGTACCGATGCCGACTTACTACAGCGACATGGTGGCGAGATATGAGACCAAGATCTTGTCCGCCTCTCCATTTGTCAAGTTTGCGCCGCCGTATCTCCTGATGAAGGCGCGAGAGCAAGAGCGGAAGTTGGTGTATCTCAAGCGCCTGCGAGACCAGGACGTCTTTGAGGAGCAGGCGGACCCGGAGAAGAGACCGCAACGGTTCCAGGTCATCAAGCCCGAGATGGTCCATGCCATCGGACAAAGGGCACCCCGGCAGATTATGGAAGTTCTCCACGCCGTCCACGACGCGGAGTACGACAAGGCGTTGCATACCTATCAGACCCAGACGAGACAGTGGGAGAACTACATCCAGGGCAACATCGACCTGTTCGATCCGTACTCGCATCAGAACATCGTCGTCCTCTACTCGGTCATCTGCACGGAAACCAAGATCCCCTGCGCCGAACCTGGTCTCATCGCCATCTCATTCTACGACGAACACGTCGATGCCCATGGCAGCATGGACCCGGATTGCACTCTGGGTCAGTACATCGAGGACCTGTGTCTGGGCAAAGATTCGATCTGCATGGCCAACGGCTGTGATCGGACCATGACGGAACATCACCGGACATATGTGCACGACCGAGCTCGCATCACCGTCTTCGCGGAGCCTGCCGCCACAGCTCCCAAGCACATCACGGAGGACATAACCATGTGGAGCTACTGCAAGGTGTGCAAGAAGGATTCCCCCACCATGCCCATGTCGGACAGCACTTGGAAGTACTCGTTCGGCAAATACTTGGAGCTGCTCTTTTGGTGCAAGGGGCTCAGGCTGCACGAGAGTACGGGTTGCCCGCACGATCATCGGGAGCAGATCAGACTCTTCCAGTTCCGCGACACGTGGATTCGAATTCACTACGACCCTATCGACCTCCTCGAGATCATCGTTCCTCGTGCGAGGATCACGTGGAAGGTGGACTATGACCTCAGATTGAAGAATGAGATGTTTACCAAGATCGAGACGCGTTGGGTCCGGTTCATGAGCTCTGTGAAAGTGAGGCTAAAGAGCATCCGTATCGACAGCGTCCTGCCGGAGAAGACGGATGCTTGCATGGCCGAAGTCGAGAGGCTCCTGAAGAAAGCCCAGGAAGACCAGGTGTCGTTGATCCGCCAGCTGCAGGACACGTACGTCAACTCGAAGTACTACGAGGTGATCCCCTTCAATGCCATCGTCAGGGAGATGCTCGAGAAGGCCGGGGAATGGGACGTCGCCTTCACGCAGTTTGAGGCCGACTTCCTGCCGGACAAGGACATAAGACAGTTGACCATGCTCCAACTCAAGAAGCTCTTCACGGACAACGAATCGAAGGATTCTCTTCCGACGACGGAGGGCAGCGCGTCGACGATCGACACGGGGGACACGGACGAAAAAATGGCTACGCAGCCAACGGATTGGAGCAATGCGAGCTTGGGCGGAAGCAGCGCCCCCTCGAGCAAGAGCGCCGAACAGGGCCAGGCGAAAGAAGACGACGTGGAGGTCGAGAAAACCTCGGCCGAGAGTACTTTGGAAAGGGTCGAGCCCCTGGACCTTGCTACGTCCGGTTCGCCGCCGAACATTAGTCCGAGTCCCTTCGGACCGCCGGTCAAGGTCGAGGGGGTTGGTGACAAGGAAGGCCAAGGCAAAGCGGACGTGGCCGGCGAGGAGGCCTCGGCGGATAGTCAAGCTCTCGTTCTCGCTTCCGCCGGCCGTCCCGTGGCCGAGGACGCTGCGGGTGCGGGTGCGGGGGAAATGACCCTATCCCAACGAATCGAGCAACTACGGCGTCAGCACCTCCTGGAAGGCAGCAAGGAGTCATCGCCTGCGCCTACACCTACACCTACACCGGGCCAGCAGCCGTCTCCCGCCCCCGAGACGCCAAGGCCGACGGTCCGTAGGGCGGGCCTAACCGTATCACCGCCGATGGTGCGGTCGGCGTCACATCCTGTGAGGACTCTGCAAAAGCCGCACCCCATCGACAAGGGCATCGCGACCCGAAATCTCAAGGCGGCGGGCCGTGAAGGCGGGGGCGAGGCTGCGGCGGCGGCGGTGGCGGTGGCAGAGGGGCCCCTCAGGGTGGAAAACAAGAGACTCTCGGAACGGCTCGGCCTCGGGGGCGGGAAAACGAAAACGCTGAGGAAAGCGCCGCCGCCGTCGTCTATTCCCCGATTAGTTCAGAAGAAGAAGGAGTCCAGGGTGTCGGCTATCGCCAAGCACTTTGAACAGCTGAGTCGCGAGTTTGAGAAGGAGAGGATGCGGGAGGATCGCAAAAAGCGCGCCGCACGACAGCCTCGGGCCTTCCTCCCGCGAACGTCCACAAATGCCATTGTCGAGGTGTACGACGACGTGGACGATGCTGTTCAAGAAGCAGGGCCGTCGGATGACGAGCCCGCAGGCGTGGCAGCAGCGGCGGCAACACGCGGGACAGCGGGGGAAGATGGCAGCAAGCTTGGGCCCCATTCCCAGCCGCCATCCGGGGCACAAACGGCTCCTGCGACGCCGGTGGCGGAGATGCAGTCGCTGTCCCCGGAGGCCCAGGCAGCGGGCGAGCCGCTTACGGCCGTGGCAGAGGAGGAGGAGCAGGAGGAGGAGGTGCCAACGCAAACAGGGGCCGAGGGCGAGGGCGAGGGCGAGGGCGAGGCGGACGACGCGGGCACGGTCAACACCAGCCAGGGAATCTTGTCTGACAACGAAGGCGGGGCGAGCGACCACGACGATATCCTGGAGGGCATATTACCGGACGCCGGGGAGCTGGCGGATGCTCTGGAACCGAGCGGGGAGATGGCACTGGACCTGGCCAAGCACCAGAAGAGGAGCTTGATGAAGTTCCTGAGCAACTTTTGGGCCGAGCGTTCGGCGAGCTGCTGGCCCCTTCTCGACTACCCGGGGAATCCCGGCGACCACATCTTCATCGACTCGGACGTGATCGTGCGAGAGGACGAGCCCAGCTCGGTGATTGCGTTTGCGCTGAACTCGGGCGACTACCAGTCCAAGCTGGCGGAGATCCGACGGCAGTGGCAGATTACGATCCAGAAGAACCTAGAGGCGAACCACAACAACCACGCGGGGGGCGCTGGCGCTGGGGCTGGCGCTGGGGCAGCGAGCGACTCGAACAAGTCGGACACGGACACGGGGACGGGGACGGGGACGGGGACGGGGACGGGCGGGGAGCCGACGGTGGACGAGGCGGAGCTGGAGAAGAGCCTGCTGCGGTCGACGGGGACGCACCTCAAGTGCCAGTTCAAGGAAGGGACGGCGACGATGCTGTGCAAGATCTTTTTCGCGGAGCAGTTCGACGCGCTGCGGCGCAAGTGCGGGGCGGCGGACCGGATCATCGAGTCGCTGTCGCGGTGCCTCAAGTGGGACTCCAAGGGCGGGAAGACCAAGTCGGTGTTCCTCAAGACGCTGGACGACCGGCTGGTGCTCAAGGCGCTGTCGCCGGTGGAGACGTCGGCGTTTGTGCGGTTCGCGCCGGCGTACTTTGGGATCATGGCCGAGGCGCTGTTCCACGACCTGCCGTCGGTGATTGCGAAGATGCTGGGGTTCTTCCAGATCATCATCAAGAACCCGGCGACGGGGGTGGAGATGAAGCTGGACCTGCTGCTGATGGAGAATTTGTTCTACGACCGGTCGCCGAGCCGCATCTTCGACCTCAAGGGGTCGATGCGGAACCGGCGGATCCAGTCGACGGGGGAGCAGAACGAGGTGCTGCTGGACGAGAACATGGTGGAGTTCATCTACGAGTCGCCGCTGTTCGCGCGGGAGCACTCGAAGAAGCTGCTGCGGGCGTCGGTGTGGAACGACACGCTGTTCCTGGCGCGGCAGAACGTGATGGACTACTCGCTGATGGTGGCGGTGGACGAGGGGCGGAGGGAGCTGGTGGTGGGGATCATCGACTGCATCCGCACGTATACGTGGGATAAGAAGCTGGAGAGCTGGATTAAGGATAGGGGGTTCGCGGGCGGGGGCCGGAACCGACCGACTGTGACGAGTCCGAAGGAGTATAAGAGTCGGTTCCGGGAGGCCATGGCGAGGTGTGTTCCCCTCTCCCCCCCTTTTCCCCTTTCTTCCCCTTTTCCCCCTTTTCCCCCTTTCTTCCCCCTTTTCCTCCTTCTCCCGTCTTGTCATTACTGTTCTCAACCACTTCTTTCTCGTCCCTTATTTTCCGCTACCCAACCATCTAACACAACTTCTAGGTACATCCTCCAATCGCCTAATTGCTGGCATCAGTTCCCTTCTCCTCACATGTCCAACTCGTCTCGGCTACGAATGGAAGAGGAGTAGAGAGAGACGACTCGAGGCCTTTGTGAAAGACGGAGGAATGGCCTACATTTTCAGGGGAGCGGATAGGATATTACAACTAATCAAGATTAACTGGACTCGGGGGGAAGGCAACAAAGCTTTCTTGTGTAATGCTATAGAGCGGGAGTATTATATTATATATATATAGCTGGACAGCACGGTGTAGTTTGGTGTAACGGTTGCTTAACTTCTTATGCCGAAACAGATGGCATCCTGGGTTATTCTTGGGTTATTCGGCCCTACGCTGCCGGCTCTGCCGAATTCTATATAATCAAAAAGAGTCGTGATGGGTTGCATACGTATAGCCAACAGCGACCTTGGGATTCCCGGGTCATGTCAGAGTATGTGATCGGTCTGCTTCAGTTGTTGGCTGGTTTGACGTTTCCTTTAAGGCCTTACACTGAGGATAAGGCGGGTTGGTGTCTGCGAAGCCGTGGCCCAGAAAGAAGGTCGACGGTTGAGGGTCGAGTTGACAGCAACAGAGCAACTCACCGGAAGCTTCCTTTTACCAAACATTTTATATGCAGTTATATTCCTTTTTTTTATTTTAAGAAAAATCCATAGAGAAAAAAAGACAGAGACGTCCCATGTCATTCTGGCTCACCTCGGTCAGCTTCACCTCGGTGAGTCTGCGATCCACCATCCCTTGACCGAGACCCACAAAACCTTCACTCACCTTAACCTCGAGACTTCATCAGTACGTACCTTAATTCACGTCTTTACTTCTCACATCTTTATTCACTCCCACCCCCTACCTGTTCACCTCGGATCCTTCAAAACCAAAACCTCTCGAAAAGTATATCCGAATTGTTCCCACATGAATCGAAAGGTATCTGGACAGCAACAAGTGTCAAAAAGCATCTTCAATGTCGGTAGATCTCAACTGGGAAGCCCTCACCTCGGGTCCAGATGGCGACGCGCTCGCCCTGAAGATTCGCGATTTCATCCACGCCAAGTTTCAGACGGTGCCTCTACCGCGCTTCATTAAATCTGTCAAGGTACACGACTTTGAGTTTGGCGTAATCCCGCCGCGTCTAGAGTTGAAGGATATTACGGATCCCCTCCCGGACTTTTACGAGGAGAACGAGGAGTATGAGGAGGAGGAGGAGGAGGAGGAGGAAGAAGAAGAAGAAGAAGACGAACAACCCCAACAACCACAACAACGACCGCAGCACCATCGTCAGCGCTCTCGCCATAGAGATCCGGTCAGACCCTCTTTCAGGATACATGCCGCCCACCACACCGGCTCCTACTCTCCCATTCGCGGACAGACCGCCGCAGGCGACTTGACGGCCTCCTCCCTGCTGGGAGTCTCAACCCCCGGCATCCTCGGAGGCGCATCCAATCTCCACTACTTCCAAACCCACCTCGCCGGTCCAGCCTGGTCAGGCACGCAGACCCCACTAGCCGCCGTGGCGGGGGCACACCATTTGGGAGGAGCCACCGGATCCGCCATCTGGGCCGGGGGGGGCGCAGCCGCCTCCGCCCCGTCGTCGCCGGCTCGCAGCCCCGGGACGCCGAGTCACAGCCGCCAAGCCTCGCAAAGCTCCATCTCCCTCGGCGGCGACTTTCATACCGGCAGCAGCAGCAGCAACTCCGGCTTATTTCCTCCATCGTCTCGGCAGCTGCGCGAAAAGTCGAGCGTGTCGACCCTTGCCCCGACGTCCGTGAATACCTCCCGCCCCCCGACGAGGGATACAGCGCACCTTGCCGCCGCGGCTGCGAAAGCCGCTTCCGCCATCGCGGAAGATGAATCCGACTACGACGACGACGCAGGAAGGACGACGAAGAGGAGGAGGGGGAGGAGGAGGAGCAGCATCAGACGAGGCAGCAGCGGAGGGCAGAAGGCGCAGCAGCAGCAGCAGCCTCCTCCTCCTCCTCCTACGACCAGGACGACAGGCACGCAGAGCGACGACCCCAACCACCCCGGCCCCGGCCCGAAGCAGAGGGAACCCCGCCCGGAAGACCTCCAGGCCGTCTTCCGCATCCGCTACGCCGGCGACATCCGCCTGCGCCTGACGGCCGAGATCCTCCTCGACTACCCGATGCCCAGCTTCGTCGGCATCCCCGTCCAGCTGAGCGTCACGGGCTTGACCTTCGACGGCGTCGGCGTGCTGGCCCACCTCCGCCGACGGGTGCATTTTTGCTTCCTCAGCCCCGAGGACGCCGTGGCGGCCGTGGGCGGCGGTCCGGGGGCCGATGACGACGACGACGACGACGATGACCATGTTGGCGAGGACGAGGGCGGGGGCGATGACCCCGATCCCGCTGCTGGAGCGACGCAGCGGGGCGGTAGGGGCGGCAGAGGGGGGAGGCGGTTCGCGGGGTTGCTGCAGGAGATTCGGGTCGAGAGCGAGATTGGGCTGCGGGATGGCGGCAAGCAGAGCCTGAAGAACGTGGGCAAGGTGGAGAGGTTCGTGCTGGAGCAGGTCAGGAGGATATTTGAGAATGAGTTTGTCTATCCCAGTTTCTGGACCTTTTTAGTCTAAGGCAGAGAGAGCATAGCACATTTTTACTACACAATATTCCAATTCACGACAAAGTACTCTTGAACCCTTGATACGCCTGCTGAATGTCAAGGTCCAGCTCGCGCGCCTGCTCCTCCGACAACTCATCCGTAGCCTTCATCTGGTTCAGCGTGATGAGCCACTGGACAATCTTGCCACGGTTCGCAAAGTCGCGGTCCGTCACCTTGTTGACCGACTGGATCACGTCCGTGAGGAGGGGGTGCAACTGGTCTTTAGAGAGCAATCCCAGCTTGATGGCATCGAGGAAGGTGATGAACTCTTGCGTCGCTTCGAGAATCAAAGTGCCGCTTGTCGTCGTGCCGCCACCGCCACCGCCGCCTCCGCCCCCGCCCCCACCGGGGGTAGCCGAGGAGCCCGAGAGATTTCCGGAAGGGGTTGTCATGACTGCTGTGGCGGGCATGCCGACTCGGATGCGTTCTGTTGCGCGGGGGACTTCGAGCTAGAAGGTCGAGAGAGGGGGAGTGAGCGTATGAAAGGTAGGGGCAGAAGGGCAGAAGGAATGCGAAGGGGCAAGGGAGACGAAAGGCCAAACGTACATCCCATTCCGACTTGAACTGTTCCAAGCTACCGAAGGCCTTGGACACCGTTTCATCGGTGAGTATGGACTTGTATTGCTTCAAGGATCGTTCGCAAATCTCCGTATAGTCGGCTTCGGGGATGGCATCTTTAAGGAACGCCTTTTCGAGCTCGTCGAGGGTGACGATGATGCTAAACAGTTCGGCTAGTGAATCTTGGAGGTCTCGTTCCGCCCGTGTCTCTGCAAGCTTGACTTCCTGCGGAGCAGAGAGCCCGTTAGTTCATTAAAACACACTGCCAAGATGGAGCAAAAGGACAATTGACTTGCTTCATCGAGGTTGATGGTGGCGGATAATGTCGTGTTGGGAACATAGCTATGCGGCGTCGGCGCATAGGGCTGCCGGGGCATCATCTTGGTATTTGTTCTCGTTCTATTTTGCCCTCGAATGGCTTCATTGTTGGGGGATACTGGGTGATTGAGAGGAGGCAGAGAGAGGGAGAGAGAGAGAGAGAGAGAGAGAGAGGTGGAGGAGGGAGCTCTCGGTCAACAGCAAGTACAACGTAGAAGTTCCCTATCGATCTCGGTGAAGGAGCAACGTCAGTCACGCGGGGCAGAATCTCACTCAACTCACCCCCACACAAGGTACCTTACCTTAGGTACACACCGCTCGAGAATCCCCACTCCATCCACTATCTTATCGATACGACAAAAACTGAGGTGATAAGGAAGGTAAGGTACGTACCTCACCTGCAAAAAAATTCAGAGTTCCTCCAGTTCCGATTTCTCGCCTTTCTTCTTGTCCATCATCTCGAGACGCGAACGACCAACGCAAAGCAAACAAATTTGACAGCAGCGCAAGTACACAAACTTGCTGCGCTCCCGTCGCCCAAGATGCCTCCCACCAAGAAAAACCTCAAAGCTACGAAAAAGTTCGAGAAGAACCATCTAACCAAGACCCTCGACAAGCGGAAGCAAGGCGTCAAGGTCAAGCAACGCCTCCAAATCAAAGCGAAGAAGCAGTCGAAACGGGCCAAGGATGCTGCCTTTTACAAGGGCGAGCAAGAGGACAATGCGTCCAAGGATACGACCAAGAAGGACGCCAAGGTCAGCCAAATGAGCGTCGACGACTTTTTCAAAGGCGGATTCGAGATGATCGGCAAGGGGAATGCAAAGTCCAAGGGCCAGGCGACACAAGCACAGCAGGCGAAAAAGTCCGGCAAACTGGGCAAACGGAAACGAGATGCGCCAGCTTCCGACCATGAAGACGCCGCCGAGGACTCTGCCGACGACGACAGCATGTCGGATATGTCGGTGGAGGAACAACTCGTCCCGAGCGACAGCGACGAAGACGACGACGACGATGCCGGTAGCGATGCCGATGACGACGCCGGCATGAGCAAGAAGGCCATGCAAGAGCTCGCCGAGAAAGACCCCGCCTTCTTCAAGTTCCTCAGGGAGCACGACCCCGAAGCTCTCGACTTTGACGAGAACGCCGATCTGGCCGAGGTCGACGCACTCAGCGGTGGCAGCGACGACGAAGCCTCCTCAGACGACGACGACGACGACGACGAGCAACCCAAGAAGAAGCGAAAGAAGGAAAACGCCAAAAAGAAACAAAAAGTCGACGAAAGTGCCGCCCCCGATAACGAACTCACCAGGAAAATGGTGGCCAAGTGGAAGGCGTCCATGGAGGAAAAGAAGTCGCTGCGCGCAGCGAGACAGGTCGTCCTGGCCTTCCGGTGCGCCGCTCACCTGAACGAGGACGACCCCGAGAACGCCACGAGCGCTCGCTACACCATCAACAGCCCCCAGGTCTTCCACGACATCCTCATCACCGCGCTGAATCTCGTCCCCGAAGTCATCGCCAGCCACCTGCCCGCCAAGCAGTCCGCCTCGGGCAAGGTCTACGTCTCGACCGACACCAAGAAGTTCCAGACCCTGTCCATCATGATCAAGACCTACACCGCCACCGTCATCCACCTGCTCGGCACCCTCTCGGACGACGCCACCCTCAAGCTCACCATCAGCTCCCTGGAGCCCCTCCTCCCCTTCCTGCTCTCGTTCCGCAAGCTGCTCAAGGTCCTCGTCAAGACCGTCGTCAGCTACTGGGCCCGCCCCGCCAGCTCCGAGACCACCAAGATCACCGCCTTCCTCGTCCTCCGCCGGCTTATCGTCATCGGCGACGCCGGCCTCCGCGAGACCACCCTCAAGGCCATCTACCAGGGCTTCGTCCAGAGCGCCCGCGTCACCAACCACAACACCCTACCGGGCATCAACCTGATGAAGAACTCGGCCGCCGAGCTCTGGGGCATGGACCAGGGCGTCGGCTACACCACCGCCTTCACCTTCATCCGCCAGCTGGCCATCCACCTCCGCAACAGCATCGTCCACAACAAGGACGCCGCCTTCCGCATCGTCTACAACTGGCAGTACACCCACTCGCTCGACTTTTGGTCCACCGTCCTCGCGGAGCACTGCAGCGCCGCCCGCATCGCCGAGGCCGGCAAGGAATCCCAGCTCAAGCTGCTCATCTACCCGCTGGTCCAGGTCACCCTCGGCGCCGCCCGCCTCATCCCCACCGCCACCTACTTCCCGCTCCGCTTCCACCTGCTCCGCGCCCTCCTCCGCCTCTCCCGCGCCACCGGCACCTACATCCCCCTCGCGCCCCTGCTCCTCGAGGTCCTCGATTCGGCCGAGCTCCGCCGCGCCCCGAAACCCGCCTCCCTCAAGCCCCTCGACTTCCGCGCCGCCTACAAGGCCCCCAAGGCCTACCTCCGCACCCGCGTCTACCAGGACGGCGTGGGCGAGCAGGTCGCCGAGCTGCTGGCCGAGTTCTTCGCCGTGTGGTGCAAGAACATCGCCTTCCCCGAGATGGCCCTCCCCGTCACCATCCTCCTCAAGCGGTGGTTGAAGCGCGTGCGACGGGGCGAGACTCGCGGGCCCCCGTCTAAGAACGATGGCAAAGGAAAAGGAAGGGGCAAGGGCAAGGGCAAGGGCAAGGGCAAGAGTGATAAGAGCGGCGGCGGCAACCGCAACGCCAAGGTGTCGGGCGCCATCGTCCTGGTGGTGCAGAAGCTCGAGGCCAACGCGGCCTTCATCGAGGAGAAGCGGTCCAAGGTCGACTTTGCGCCCAAAGATCGCACCCAGGTGGAGGCTTTTCTGCGGGACTTTGACTGGGAGAAGACGCCGCTGGGTGCCTATGTCGTGGCGCAGCGCAAGTTGCGCGCCGAGAAGCTCAAGATGATGGAGGACGCTAGGAGAGAGGATGACCGGCGGAGACGTGAGGAGGAAGGCGGGGATATCGAGTTTCAGGACGAAGAAGACGACGCAGGAGAAGAGATAAACGGAGCAGAAGAGGACGAGGAGGAGGATGACGACGGGTTCGATGACGACGAGCTCGAGGACAACGATGACGATGACGACGAGGCGGAGGATGGGGCTGAGGAGACAGACGAGGAGAGCGACTAGTTGTTTTTCCTCTCCTCGAAAAAAGTGTATCTAGACCTGCCATCGTCTTTGTTGCGTCCGGGTTGTTCTAATGGTATATACCGCTGGCGTTGCTTTGTCCGGCTCTGGTGTCTTTCCTTCTAGTTTCTTTACTTTCCGTCCTCCTGAGATGAAGCATGCCGCCCTCAACAATCGTTCAACAATCATTATCCATCATGACGATCCCCTGATAGCTACCGTCATCCGACTCTACGTCAAACTCCCGCTGCTGCTTCGGCCGCTCCGGTAACCGCCAGCTATCAGATCGGACATTTGTCTGCCCATGTCGCTGAGCAGGCGAAGTCTTCTCTTCGGCCCCTGGTGAACTTGAGGCCCCGGTTTTCTTCCCCAGCGAGCCCAGATCAAGCGGGTCGTTCCCCCGAGAAGAAGCCCAAGGAGGTGTTTCCGGCTGCTTGGGGGTGGTCGCAGCCGAATGAGAACGAGATGGCCTCTCATCTACCGAGGTATGCACATTACTACTGCCCGTCGCCCGCCGCGGTGGCAGGGTGGGGGGCGACGACGGCCCGTCACCTTGAACAATGCCACCACTAGACACTCCGCTTCCGGTATCTCCTTTCACAGCTCGAGCCTCGCGGGGGAAATCGTCCCGCGACTCCCGTTCGGCGCGGTCGAGGTCCTCGTCCCGCTCGATGGCCTCCTCCCCTCCTTTCACATCCGGGAACCCGCACCGCGTGAGGATCTGGGCGATGAGGTGCGGGTAGCGCAGGTGGCCGGCGACCTCCCGGCTCAGGTCGAGGTTCTCGATGCCGTGGACGTCGGTGATGGGCTGCAAGCCTGCAATGCCGAGCTGCAGGGAAGTGGTGCGGTAGAGAAAGCCGAGGATGTAGTCGTTCTCGGAGTAGACGTTGAAGATGCGGCCGGCGACGACGGAGCGGAGAACGTGCCAGTGGGCCGTGCTGGAGGGCGCTGGGGCGCCGATGAGGACGACGGTGTCGACGAGTCCGAAGGCGCGGCGGTCGGCGAGGGTGCGCAGGCAGGAGTAGATGGCGCGCGCGCCGAGGGAGTATCCAATCAGGGTGACGGGACGCTCGCCCTGGGCGCGGTTGATGAGGGCGTCGGCGAGGACGTGGCCGGCCTTCTCGGAGCGGTTGCGGGCCAGGCTGAAGGGGTTGTCGATGTTGGAGGCGGCGCCGAGGAGGTAAGCGGGCCAGAGAACAGCGCGGAGGGAGGCGAGGACGGTGTTTTTGAGGATTTCCAGCTTGATGTACCTCCAGGCATATGAGGTGACCAGCTCCTCGAGGGAGGTCCCGAGGGCAAGCAAGGCGTCCATCTCGTATCGCAGGGCGAACACCTCGGATTCGTCGCCAAGGACGCGCCAGGGCTTGGTGACATCGGCTTCCTCTCGGAGCCAGCCGTTGACGCCCACGGTCACCCTGAGCCGGCGATGCTCCTGGTTCTCGGCAGCATCATTTGTTCTTGTCTTTGTCCTCGCCGACGCACGGACGGCGGGCTTCTCGTCCCGGAGCGGAAGAAAACGAAAGTCGTTCACCTCCCGGGCGTAGGCGTCCATCATCTCACCCGTCATTTTAGCACCAAAGGCTCCAAATAGCGTGCCTACCAGGGCACCATTGGCCCAGAAGATACCGAGAAAGGAGGCCACACCGCCGAGGCCGAGGCTGCCCATGATACCGCCGATGGCGCCGGCGACGACGGGGGCGGCTAGGCCTCCAGTGACGCCGATGACGGCGGCACCGGCCACAGAAGCGAGGCCAACCTTCCAGAAGCGGGATGTCTGGTTCTCCTGGCGACGCCTGGCGACTTCTGCCTCGCCGGACATTGCATCGGGAGAGGGGGAGGCGCTGTGCTTCCTGTTCCCCGAGCCGTCATTATTATCATTGGCGGCCGAGGACTGCAGCATGAGGTACTTGGCAATCTCGGTCTCCTCGGCGATCAAGAGGGCCAGAGGCAGTTCGAGGGACGAAGCGAGATAGAGGGCAAGGACACGTGAGTGAGCGGCATAGTGGCCGGTGGAGAGGATGACGAGCAGCACGCAGCTGAGGACCTCACGCCTGTCCTGTACAGGAATGGTGGTGAGGCGAGTGGGCACCGGGGGATAATGCTGGCGCAGGACGGAAACATCTTTGGCGTTGGACGTATCCGAGTTCTCGGTCGTCCCAAAGCTGAGGAGGTCTTCTTCTTTTTCTCCTTCTTCTTCTTCTTCTTGGGACCCGAGCTTGAGCTTGGCTACTTCCTCCTGGCGTTTTTTCCGGGCTTCCAGGATCTTATTGTCCTCGGCAGCGGAGACGATGTCCTTGAGCTTCTTCAGGACTTCTCTCCGCCAGTCGTCGAAGTGGTTCAGTGCATCTTGCCTGAGGTCGATCAGTTCAGCATTGGGCGGATCAAGACGTTTTCCGAGCTGCAGCTGAGATCGCATAGCATCTATAATGTCTTGAATGAGAATGTACAGAGCCTTTCTCCTGGCCTGGTTAAGGACGACGAGGATCTGACGAGGGTCGGCCGCCAGTGGTGCCATGATGGATGTGACTGAGACGTTTCCTCATTGACTGTCGAGGCTTACGAGATGTACGAAACACTTCCCTTTTTCTTCGTCTCTGCAACTCCAGAGTTGAATGAAGATGCTTTAGGGAGGAAAGGCTCGAAGGTGTATAGTTTGATATTGAATAGGTCTAAAGGAGGAAGATGATGATGATGATGATGGATGAGGGGATGTTTTGACGTTCTCAGCCTGGAAGGCAGGAGGAAGCAAACAAGATACCTGAAGGTTGTACTCTGGCTGTACAGTGGTACCTGAACTACCTTACCTTATTCATCGCCCCCAGAGGGCCTAGAAGAACCACATGCACTTCGTACCAGGTACCGGGACGGATAATAAAGTCGGATGTCTCCGAGAAAATTCAGATGATCTACAGGAGTACAGGGGTACAAGGGGAGACTTTGAGCAAACAACGGCTACCTTACCTTACCTTATACTTCGTACGATACCTATGCGAATTGAAAGGCAACCGTCTGAATATTTATCGGCAGCAATGGCCAAGTAATTCCACAGCCAAGCAACAAGGCAGGCACATGCTCCGTGCGCTGACGGGGGAAAAGTTCCTTGACCGAGATCCCTTGCGCCCCAAGGAATCAAAGAAAGGAAAAAAAAAAAATTGTTCGGAGTAACACCATTCCAGACCGGGTGATTGGCTAAAGTCGATCGACAGGCATTGCCTTTCTTTAATATCTGTATAGAGTACATATACTTCATACCGACATGAAGATTGATAAACCGACAGCCAATGGATGCTGATGGAAGCGAAGGAGCAAGTGGCCCCTGAGCACGACCCTTGTTGATCTTGCTGCCTTTCTCTTGTATTTCCATTTTATCCCTCCACATTCTCACAACTTTCTCCCGACGTAATTATTACTGGGTAATAAGCAGTCGAAGTTGTCGACCGACAAAGAGATGTTCCCAACATCCTTGGCCAGGTCCTGTATGAAGTACCTACGTTGTACGGGTCCTCCTCCACCTGAATTAAGGTAGCACTTCCCTACCTTATTTTAGGTCTGGGAGAGACGTCCTAAGCCAAGGCCCCGAACAAGGTACAGAGTACTTCGTACTTACGCTATACGTGTACAAGCCAGGAAGCTGCGCCTGGAGGGCAGGTGTACAAGGTACGACTTCATGTTACGAACCTGGCGGCTGCCTGGTAAGGTAATCAATACTGCATTATTCTGAGTAAGGCAGTCTGTCGGGAAGAAAAATCCCTCCACATACTTCGGAAGCATCGTAACCATCCAAATTCTACTTCGTGATTGATTACTCCGTACCTACCTTACCTTCTCGGTGCTTCTGTGTCGTGTACGTTGTACGGGACTTACCGACTTCGGAGTGCATACCTGATACGACGTAGAATACCTTACCGTAGGTGCCGGAAAGTCCTGCGAATATTGTCCTGTCGACCTGGAAAGATTTTGTTGTCGACGGTCGTATGAGTTTGTATCGGGTACGCATAAAGTCCAGAATCCTTTGGCCAAGTGGAGTTGACGCGTTCCAACACCCGCCGAAAGCAAGGGCGTTTCCTAGGTAGGGCGACCATTAATAGCGCTGAGCCTGGGTCCCGGCTCTCCAGGAGGAGTCCCCGAGACGGCCAGCGCGTACCTCAACGACCGGAGTGGATGTACCTGGTACTTAGGACCCTTGCTCCCCCACCCACCCATCCATGTTTCCGGAGTTACCCCTAAAGTGGCCTCCAGTACGAAGTACTTCGCACGAAGGAGTCACGGGGAAATCTCCATGGCCTCCAGAAGCGTCCCCATGCCTCGTTGGTTCACAGCCTGCCTTGCCTGCCTACCATATTCCCCTACGAAGTATTACCTATCCATCTGTATTCTGTACTCTGTATTCTGTATTCTACTCCCTTCCAAACCTCCCACCCCCGGGCACTCGACGCCAAACACCGAAACACAAAAGCAAAAGCCTCGCCTCCTTCGAATACGTCGCTACTCCCCTTCCCTCCCTTTCTTCCTATTCCCCCCTCTCCTCTCCTTGGGATTCCTCCCTTCCACCCTATTCTCCCTTCTCTCCCCCCTTTTCCGCCTCACTATTTCAGAGCCTAATCCGTAACGTCCCTGCTCTTACCTCGGAGCAAAACCGAACGGAAACGCCATTTGGGCACAGTTTGGGCCCTTGTACGACAACTTGTCTCAGGAGACACCACAGCTTCCGCAGCCACCTGACGACGACTCTCTGCTCTCCCCAAAGCTGCCCGACAGAAATACGGATAGCAATCAACCCAAAAAGCGAACGAAAGGGTTGGTTGAGGAGAAACAATGAAAGCCAAGCCCGTCGAGCAACTCGTTTACGAGTACATTTTCCCCAAGCCTCGTGCCAGCGATCCTCCCAACTTCCATGCCTTCCTCGAACGGAATTTGATCATCGAGGTCCGCTCCGAGGTCCATGCCTTCTACGGCCACCTCGACACCCAAGAGGCCAAGTACCCCGGCCTCGACTACTGCCATCCCATCCATCGCGTCCGCCTGGGTCGCTGGCCCTGGCACCGCCGTCTGTTCCGCGCCTTCGACCACCTGCGCCTTACCCCCCACGAGATAGCCAACCTCACCAAATGGGAAGGCACCAAATGGGCCAAGGAGCGTTACGAGAAGGAACAGGGCATCACCATCCGCGACACCGCCGGCGACGACATTGCCGAGTGGGTTGAGCCAGAGGACCGACCTGCCGCCACCACCACCACCTCGCGCAGGGGCCTGTCAGCCGAAACCGAAGCCGACGTGAACCCCGCCTCGGACGACGAAGAAATGAACGAAGACGAGACCGAAGACGAGGACGAGGAGCGGGAAGAAGACGAAGAGATGGTGAGCGTCGGGACCGCGCTGAACGAGAGGCTGAGGGAACGCGTCGCCCGCCGGGAAGCCGGCGACACGACCACCGTCCTAGACGAGGAGTGGGAGCAGTGGCTCAAGAACGCCATCGAGTCGGGCGAGTTTCCCTTCACCGCCAGCCAGATCCTGCAGCAGTCGAGCACGAGCCACCCCGCCGTCTTCCCGCAAGCCCTCCTACCCACGCGTATGCTCGATGCCGCCCGCGCCGGCCAGTGGAGCGAAGTCCCCGAAGTCCTCCACGAGATCATCCGCCACTCCCTCATCCACCACTCCGAAGAAGACGCTACCGCCGCCGCCGCCGCCGCCGCTTCTGCCGATATGCCGCCTCTGACGCGCGCCCCGCGCCGCCCCAACGACGAACCGCAGTCGCAGTCGCAGTCGCAGACGCAGACGCAGACGCAGACGCAGTCGCAACAAACTACCATCACCATCACCACCTGGCGGCCCACCTACTCCGAGCTGCGCCTGCCGGGCCGCGACACCACCGTTCATCCCGCCTCGGAGCTGAGAATTCACCGGACTGCCCCGGCTCCTGGAGCATAGCAGCCGCCCGAGGGGGGATGTGGCGGATGAAGACCATCCGCCAGCCACGACTACGTGATTACCCCGCCCTTTGCTGTTCATCATAGACCGCCTTGACGCGCCGAATCCTCTTCCGACCTAGAACTATTCGACATGCCAAATTCGAACCTTTCTCACTTTCCATCACCGTTAGAATCGCACGATATCCCGCTAGATGATAGATCTCATCGGCACACTTACTTGCACATATACGGAGAGACGAAGAAGAAAAAAATGCGAACCAAGGCGTCCCTTTTTTTTTTTTATCTTCCCCTTCATTTCCCTCGTTTTTGCAGTCTTCATTCCTCTCTCACACACACCCAACCCCGGCGGCGTTTTACGGTTTTGTTTAGTTCCCCCTGATAGGAGGAGGAAAGGAAATGGGGAAAGGATGGGTACGTTGGTTTTTGTTTAGTCTGGAGTAGTCCTGGGTTGACGAGGAACACGATCGATGAAATTTTTTTTTCTTTTTTTTCTTTTGCTTCGAAGAAATCGAATGACGAGGAAGCTATTTTCTTGTCCTTCTCCTAGTTATTTTAGTCGTCCCGGTTCCGGCGTGTTCTTTTGTTTCTCTGTTCCTCAACTATTTAACATATCGAAAGCCGTATGAAACCCATGCCAGCCTTGGAATCTTTGCTGTCAACTCTTCGGCCGCTTTACGATCCGGTGAAAATGTGATGATCATAATGTGCACATTGACATGACGCACCAATAATGCTCCGGGAGGCTTTGCATACGACGACAAATTCCGTCGTCTTGAGACATTCCTGAATTGAGGGTATCTGCCGTTCCGAAACCCAACTCCGTCTGAAGTCACCTGTGTCCTCCCCCGTTCCGATGGTACCCGCAGCCGTGGGATGGAAAATCGTTACGGACAGAGACGATTTCCGCACAGCATCCATCTTGGTGAAGAAAAGGAGGAAAAAACACTCCTATGCCGGCCGAAAAGACAAGACCGAAAACTCCCCGTCTGACCTATCCGAGGACCCATGTACTCCGTTCATCTCCTCGGTATGACTGATTCCTACCGAGCCTGACCATGTAACGCCAGGTATATTACAGTTAAAGAAAAAGAAAGGAGAGGAAAAAAGAAATAAGAAGTAGGCATGCCAACTCATACAGACATTATTACGTCTTGCTGGCAATCCTAATGCCTGGAACCCACGCAGGGAAGGGGAAAAGTCGCCGGCTTGTCAGCCCGTGAAAGAATCCCACCCTCAGCTCAGTCCGCTTTATTAGACGATGAGGGAGCGTAAGACTCATTGCTGTCATCCGTCGAGGAAACTCTGTCGCTCGACAGGCTGGTTAAAGGCGTCGAGCCACCACTGCCAGTAGTAGCAGAGGAATTGAAGTCCGTGACTTGACTGTATACCCCAGAAGAACTGGGATCAGTCGTCGGGGACACCGTAAGCCCCTGGAAGCTCGGGATGGGATTAGGGACAGGCGTGTCTGAAACAGCGGGGAATCCGTCAGGAGGTGCACCGGCGGTGTGTATCACGAACTCGGAGAGCTGCGAACCCATGGAACTCTCGCGCCTTGCACGGATGCGGCTGCGGGTGGCAACGCGGGCTTCGTCCTGGTGCTCCCGTAGTATGTCCTGCTGCTCGCGCATCTGCGCAACGAGCGCCGGGGAGACCGCGGTGAGCGGCCTGCCGACGCGGGGCCGACCTGGACCTGCACCTGGACCTGCACCTGGACCTGGGCGGTTGACGCCGTTGGAGCGCTTCTAAGGCTCCAAGTGGGACCACTCGGGGATGGATTTGATCTGCTGCCACATGAACTTCTCCAGCTTGTTGGCCGATTTGGCGTACGGCGTGCTCTCGTTGTTGTACTTCCGGCAGTTGTCGAAGACGAGCTTCGCGTCGCGGATGAAGTCCTCCGGGGTGGCGTACTGGTCGGCCTCGAGCTTGGACTCCATCGTGCTGAGGTCCATGGGTTCCTTGATGACGTCGTAGTAGTCTGCCACGTCGTCCTTGTTCACGGGGACGAGGAAAGGCCAGGCGGATTGGTGGTTCTGGAGATCGTTGAGCAGGTGGAGGAGTTGATTGTAGTTAGGGCCGTGGCGGGGCTGTCGGGCGAGCTCGTCCATGTCTGGAGACCAGCCCGAAGCTCGGATCGCGGGGATAGAGAGGGGATCGATCGGCTTAGCACCAGTCTTCCACTCCCTGGGCGGGGCGTGGACCATGTGAGACTTGGAGAAGGCCCGGATCTTAGCTTGGACGCACTCTTTCTGCTTGAGCAGCATGCGGCCCATCTCGAGATAACGGATACGTGGGAGCATAGAACACTGCATGATCGTGCCACCCTCATAATCCTTGATGTAGCCCATCCAGACCGACCGCGGCAGGGTGATTTCCTTGGTGAACCCCTGCTTCTTGAAATAACCGATGGCGTAGTTGTCTGCATACGTGAGGAAATGCATGACGTCGCTCGTCGCCTTTACGTAGTCCTTGAGATGGGACATGAGATGTGCGCCGTAGCCCTTAACCTGCTGGTCGCTGGAAATGGCGCAGAATACAATCTCCGCAAACTGGCGTCCCTTAAAGGGTCGGTAGGTAATCCCTCCCACGACCTCAAGAGGCTTCTTGACAATAGCAATGGAAAGATGGGTGCGATCGTAGACGAGCCGAGCAATATAGTCCTTGGGCATCTTCGGGAGCTGCTTCTGGAAGATGCATTTGAGGCCGGTGAGGATAATGAGCGACTCGCGCTCATTGTCGTTGTTGACGACTCGGAACTCGATTTCGCCATCGCGTTCTTCGATGACGGCGGGCTATTCAGAGTGGATTATCAAAAGTTAGCCAGCTTGCATATGCAGAGAGTGAAGTGAGTCGACGTAGTAGGTACTGAGAAACGGGAAACAGATGAAGAAGAAAAGAAGAAAAACGAGTTTCAAGATGTAGAGGGGTAGATAAAAGCAACCTTCTCAGGGAACGGGATGCGCTTCAAGGGTTGTTGCTCCTGATTTTTCGATTCGGGCTCAGTCGAATCGCTGCGCTTGACTCGTTTCGTCTCCGACGGCGAGGTGGGTTCCTCTGATGCCTTGCGCTTCGCGTCTGAACGAACATGGTTAATCAATCAGCCACCAAGGCTCCAGTACGTCCAAAGGGAGGAATAAGATCATCTTCTTCGGGCCATGAGAATGGAAGACATACTTTGTTGTGTCATTTTGACAGCCGATTCAACCTCGAAGGTGAAAATAGGAGAATCGCAAACGTTATCGTCGGATGGCTTTCGGTCGTTGTCGCAAGACGAGCTGGACCGATGGTCGGCTCGGTCTTTCGTGGCGAATCCGTAGGCGGCGCCAGTATCGTCCAGGGAGTCTTCTTGAAAGGTCGTTCTGTTGTTTTCGTCGGTTGATTCGACGCGGTCGGAAAGTTCGTCGCAAAACACCGGGGAGGCGAAGCGGACGCGCTTCGCAGATTGACGCGATGTAGATTGGTCTTCTTCCGTGATGATGGTGTCTCCTGCAGGTGGATCACCAGCGTCGTCATCACGAGAGGGGAGTCCATGAGAGCTTATCATTGGCTGAGTCTGGCCACCGCGAGGCTGCGGCAGAGTCTCTGCTGACTGATCATGCTTGGAGCCACCAGGCTGTCTTGGCTTTCGCGATGACCTGCGGAGTATCGGGGCCAAAGGCTTGGCTCCAGAACCAAGATTGGGGAAGTCGCCCATGTTGATCTGTGCATATGACTCTAAACGAGGTTTCAGTCAGCCTGAGTGTGGCGCTAGGAAGGTAGGAAGAGGTGATGAACTATTAGCGCCTCGATAGTTAAGAATGGGACTCCACACTGAATGGAGGCTGGGTACCTGCAGGAAGGTACATACCTTGCTGACACGCTGGAGCTTCCCACTTCAATTGCGCTCAGAACCAAAGCCGTGATCTGTCGTGAACAAAGTCTCCAGTGCAACCAAAGCCAATTCCACTAAAG
Organism: Sodiomyces alkalinus F11; assembly: GCF_003711515.1. Lineage (NCBI taxonomy): Eukaryota > Fungi > Ascomycota > Sordariomycetes > Glomerellales > Plectosphaerellaceae > Sodiomyces > Sodiomyces alkalinus. The sequence continues at coordinate 575,458 of NW_021167090.1, read as the reverse complement.
GGCTGAAGATCACATCACGCAAAAAAAGGAAGAGATTGACTGGAGCTCTTTAAGATACAAGAGAAACAGAAGAGAACGGAAAACTACCTAGCCGATGGACTCTTCGCTGCCTGAGGTTTGGCAAACTGCCGGTGCTAGCAGTGCTTTCCTCCCTGCTATCGCCAAACAGTCGCAGTTCACACTTGCCTTTGCTCTGCTTCTGATCGGTCTCTTGCTCGCTGGCTTTTTTGCTCTTAGTAAGTCTCTGAGAATCACAGAAATTATCATGTTGATTGCTAACCATAGGTTGATAGACCGTTCGTTCGTGAGCATTCCCCTGCTGGGTGTGCCTGCCTCTATCACCATTGCGTGCGTTCCTTCTTCTTCTTGTTCTTCTTCTCCTCCTTCCCTTTCCGACTCTCTAGCCATTAAGCAGGTTGATCTAATAAACTACAGGCTCGGCACGGTTTACATGTTCTGCGCAGTCGGAGTCTACGTTTGAGATACCCTATAAGCAACCTGACATTTCGTTTTCCGGAACGGTTGGCATCGTCTGCCTTGTACATTAGATACCTACTACGAGACTACGAGAAGACCATCCTACGCCCTTTATATTTCCCTATCCGGTGATTTCTGCTTCCGACACTACCTTCTCTTTTTTTTTTTTTTCTTTTTTTCTTTTTTCCGTCGCTTCCCGGCATTATGGCCGATGCCTCGGCGACCCGTGGCCCAATGGCTCAACCTCTCTTTCGCGCCGTGGCTACCTCGACACGCCCGCTCTACCAATTACTAAGATGCGTCAATTTTACCAACAAGATCCACGTTCTGATAACCGAAGAGGGCATCAGGTTTTCGGCCGATCTATCTCGGGTCATGCAAGGTATGTGGTGATGTGGTTGTGGTGGCCCGCACCCCCCAATCTGTTGCTCGTTCCTCACGCTGATGCAAACGGCGGGGGGGGAAATAGGTACTGCATCCCTCGATAAGAAGCTCTTCGCATCCTATCACCTAAATCTCGGCGAATCAGACGACGAAAGCTCACAGCCGGACCTCCCCAGCTTTCAAATCAATCTACCGGCTCTTCTGGAGACACTGCAAATTTTTGGCGCTGTGGATGTGGCTACCCGGGCGCAAAAGGCGGAGCAGGACCCATACCGCAGCAACCTCCGCAACTACCGCCCGGATGCGTTTAGTAACCAGGCCCTGGGCATCGGCGGGACCTGCTGCCTGCAGCTAGCGGAGGAGGGCGCCCCGCTGAGCATCATCATCGAGGAGTCGGGGGTCAAGACGGTAGCGAACCTGACGACCTACGTGCCCGAAATCCCCGAGGACATTCCCTTCGACCGCGACGAGCTCGCCTACAAGATCATCATGCAGTCGCGCTACCTGCTCGACGGGCTGGCGGAGCTTTCCCCGAACGGGCCCAAGCGACTCACCATCACCACGTCGAGGGGCCCGCCTTACCTCACGCTGGCCGGAAACGGCGACCTCGGCACCACGGTGGTGGACTTTGCCAAGGGCCGGGAGCTTCTCGAGACTCTTTCGGTGCAGGAGCGCTGGGTCCAGACCTACAAGTTTGACTTGATCAAGTCGTCGACCGAGGCGATGCGCATCGCTAGCAAAATCAGCCTCCGCGGTGATCGGCAGGGCGTGCTGAGTTTGCAGTTCATGGTGGAGGTGGAAGGCGGCGGGGTCAGTTTCTTGGACTTTCGCTTCGTGCCCTTTATATCGCACGAAGACGATGAAGATGGGCAGGAAGGGGGGGAGGGCGAGGGCGAGGAGGGTGGGGAGGGCGATGAGCCTGATCGCGGGGATGAGGAACTGTAATGGACCGCATTGCGTTGGAATCCACTTCATGTCTCACCTTTTCTTGCGCTTGGCCGTACAAGAGGAATTTCTTTGTCTTGCTCGGACATGTACTCCGGTTACGACGTCATTCAGCAATGCCGATGCAATACTGTTACGTACAGAGTAAAAGGTGAAAGGTGAAAGGTGAAAGGTGAAAGGTGAAAGGTGAAAGGTGAAAGGTGAAAGGTGAAAGGTGAAAGGTGAAAGGTGAAAGGTGAAAG
>NW_021167090.1:544083-573400 GCF_003711515.1 Sodiomyces alkalinus F11 | reverse complement strand
AAAGGTGAAAGGTGAAAGGTGAAAGGTGAAAGGTGAAAGGTGAAAGGTGAAAGGTGAAAGGTGAAAGGTGAAAGGTGAAAGGTGAAAGGTGAAAGAGGAAAGAGGGGAGAGTCTCCTTGTACAGACTGGGCTTGGTGAAAGTCTGGACTTGTCTTGAGGCACGGTCCAGGGAATGCATGTGTCTCGGCCGAGTCGTACCTCTCTCCCGCATAATTCTCTGTTCCCCTCCTCCCCCTGGCCATCCCTTTGATGAATGTATTCTCTGGGTTACCGTTCTTCTCCAATGTCTTGCTGTGACCACGTTTTTCTCCCTTGAAGAGACGGGGCCCTGCCTCTGCGTAGATTGGTTTGTGTCCGTGTCCACCACGTTGTACAGAAACATGGCACGTTTGCTAACATCTTATTTGCTCAAGGAATTATGCATTTCGTCCTGTTTCATGGGTGCGCCTGTCCATCCGTCCCTTATTTGAACTCTGATTTCACCGATGGGTCAATATCCATACCACTCTCAGAGTGCTATTGTCGGAGGCATGAAACTGGGGAATGATGAACCGAGCTAGGCAGTGAACGATTCAGCCATTTCTAGGGAATTCTTTCCCTCGTAAGTCTCCCGGGCCGGAGTGACCCCTGATACATACCATGGACCGTGACATTCCAACTGACGGACCACTGCGGAAGTTGGGGACGACCTAAGCCACCCGAGAGGCCCGTACGGATAGTGGCCCTTAGTTTAGTGCGAGTGCCGGAGCTGCGAGATATCCAAAGTCGTGCAGATCGAGGTGCACGAGTCGTTGCATGCCGTTTGCGGAATGCAACCCCATCCACTGATGATTCAGGCTTGGGAAGATTGTTACGCAAACGTTGCTGTGGGTCGTTGATTTGTACACACAGATCGGATGCTGCAAGGGAGGAAAGAGCTTCAGCAGAGGTATATCCGGGTGTAATGTTTGTCATTGGTGATCCATTTGTTATGTCTCTCGGTATGTTGTGTACGGCTTATGGGTGTTTTCTGTTATTATTCAAGAAGACTCTTCTCCCCCACCGTCTGTTGGAGTTTTTCTTTTCTTTTCTGTTCACCTTCAACTATCTCGAGGCCTTTTGCTACGACATACTCGTTGTATCACACTTGACTGCTATTTTATACCGCTAACTCTACACAACGAACCGTCCGCCCGCTTCTTCATCACTACACTATCCCTTCACCCCTCAACATGATTTGGAACTTGAACTACTCCCTATCTACCGGTCGCAGCCGCTGGGCTCTCACCGCCCTGTCCAACCGGCTCGTGTGTTGCCGTAAAGACGAAGGCGGCAACGTTGAAACCCCTGAAAAGGAACATCAGCCCTATGTCCCTACCTACGCCAGGACTGGCTTTCTTACCAATGCTACCCCGCGACACATGCGAGTTGCCAACGAGATCCTCTGAGTATGTCGGTCAGGGAGACACCTATACCTACCTGTGCAAACAAGAGACCTTGGCCATGACAACCGTCTCGGAAATGATCACACTTGTCGACTAGGCACCACGCCGGTTTGCCAGTCAGCTCATCTACCCTCGACATTCAGTCACTGAGGGAAACCACATGCAATGAGCGGAAATGGGAGAGGAGAGCTCGCCTCGGCTCACTGTTCTCACTGTTGGCATGCTACAGCAACAGAGTGTCTTGCCGAACACCGGACACGCCCTCCGCAGTGCCATGTCGTGTCTGGGAGATATCACCACCAACTTTACGCGACTCATGAGTACCTCACCGAACAAAACTCCGACGCCCTTTTACGGTTCATGCCGCAGCAGGTCTCAGCTGCCAGATACGGGGGCCGGGGGCCGGTTTGGGCGACTTTTTAACGTTCAAACCCCAGATAGCTTTCAACGAAAGTTCGAGTGACCACACGCCAAAGCCAAGGCGGCCTCATAAGGCACAGCCGGAAGGTATTGGGGCATTCTCATTCTCATCTCAACCACACCCTTCTGTCTCCCGTTTGTTCGCCACCTTCTTTGTCACAGCGACAAGTGCGATGGGTAAAGGGGAAGCGAGCGGGTGGATGGCTGTATGTATCCAGCTTTGTTCCTGGAGCATTCCCTACTACGAAAACGGGCTTGTACGAGGTATTCAACAGAAAACATGATAAAAAGAATTGCCAAGTCATACCCCCACGATATACGATAGGCAAAAAAAAAATCGTCTGATTTGTCAGCATGATAGATTTGAGCAGTTTCTCGAGCAGTTTCCCGTGACACTCGTTCGACGTTGGGACGGTGATGACTTGGGACCGGTCCAGCCGACGCGGAGAAAGTCGTCAGGTGAAAAAGAATAAAAGCTGGTCAGTGCACATCGTCGTTAAAGTGGATCAGCGGACTGGACAGATCTCGGGGGTGCTCCGTCGCCCCATGGCGGAGCCGGGAGGCCAAGACATCACGTTGGTTCGGGAATAGTTTCCAATCGAGAACTGTCTTTTCTTTTTTTTTTTCTTTTTTTTTCTTTTTTTCTTTCTCACAAAATCGGGACGTACCCTTCGCCCATCCTCGTTCGGCGCCTGGGCTCTTGAGGCATTCGCCCCTCGAGACGGCGTGTCCGTCTTTGTTGCCACCGGTCATGATCGTGTCTTCGGAGCTAGACATGGAATTCCATCAGAGCTGTTAGGGTCCGACTTACACCAGAGGGCAGGGACGGGATGGCTAAAGAGGGACGATGACGATGCTCTTTGGTATGCAGCGAGTCAATTAGGTAGTCAATCCGTGAGCGAGCAAAACGGGATATCCAGGGAATTTAAAGAGAAACATACAGCCAGATGAGCCCCTATTTCTCGAGTCGGTCCCACAGTCAATGGTCAGGATCGTCTGGTTTACGGGGCCAGTGTAAACCAGTGTTATGCACTGTCCTTTAATGAACACACCTGAAGGATTGAGGGGGAGGGTCAGAGGGATTGATTACGTATGATTGTACCGACAGGATTTATCCCACCTCACTGCGACACAGTGCATTCAATCGGCCTTCCTTTCTCTCGCACTCTCCCACGATCGCATCAATACCAACAGACTCCACGATGAAGACTGACAACCTACTTGGGGGAATTAAAAGTAAAATAAAAATCTTCCTCGCGAAGGGAGGATCCTGTGCGGCAAGACTACCGTCTGCCTGTAGGTCGCCGCCGCTTTTCGTGCAGCATGTCAGTTGGCAGAGCTGTGTTCTATTCTTGTTTGCAGAATAAATGCGATACAGAAGCTAAAGCTACGATGGTTGATGGATCTCCCCAACCCGGAAATACAGTACTACTGAATCTTGTCCTGGTCGATTTCTATTTTCTTATAAGGGTCATCTACTAGTTTTCCGGTTTTTCTTGCCAGTTTGCTTTCGTTTTTATCGTCTCTCCTGCAAAGCATATGCACCTGCTGGTTGCCGTTCTTGTTTTGTTAGATGCCGTCGCTGCCCATTGTTGGCCCCTATTTTTGAGACTTTGACTTGCTTTAGATGGTGCGCATATTTTGGAGATGCCGTGGAGAGGAGCAAAGATGAGCAAAAAGGGGGCCATGGTGTATTTCTATTTCCATTCGCACAAAGATCTCAATTACAACGGGGAAGACAAAGGTTCAATCATACACGATACTTCGAGTAAAAGATGGAGGGATTGAAAGTGAAAGGGTTGGCTGAATGGCCCGAGGATCATCTGCAATACCACCGAACCGACCATTCCTTCCATCTTCCTTCCCTACTGGTCTAATCAGGATTTCTTTCTCGGCGGTCACACACCAACTGCCAATGTCTCTTCCGACACCACAAGGAAGAAAGAGGAAGAAGTGCATGAAAGGTGGATGGTCCTTGGGCGGGCACTCCAGTAATAGCAACAGGTACGTCATCGTGTAGCCAATGACGGACGACGCCGCGGCTACACGGGGCACAGACCAGGGCACAGACCAGCAACCCCAGCCTCGATGGTTGTGTACATCTCCATATTTGGACCCTTCAAGGGTTCTCCCACCTCCCACCTCCCTCTTCTCCCCTCTACGGAGTAAGACAACCTTCCCCAGTATCCGTATCCGTACAGAGGAGAGTCCAGTTTACGGAGTCAACGCACCTGGTGACCCATTTCGATCTTCAGTACCAACTTCACTATGTGGCGTCTTCACCGGGGGGGCTTCGAAGTTCGGCCCCCTCCCGCCATCACCGCCGTTCCCGCTTCTCATCGCTCACCCCGGCGTCCCCCGATGATCCGAACGACTGCCTAGCTCAGCTCAGCACCAAGATCCCTTCCACACTTTCACACACAGGCTGATGGTTATCCTTCAGATGTCCATCCCACAATATTCGAAATTCCAAATCTCACCCCTCCTCTTCATCGCCCACCCCACCCCACTCTACTTAGCAATTCATCCCCCCGAGTCTCTTCTGGCTGACCCGATTCAGCATCCAACCGGCAATGCCTACCACGCTCCCTGTAGCCCCATGCCCCCCCCCCCCCCAAAAAACCCCAAATCTAGGCATGGGTAGCTTGAATATACGCCACGTCTCTCGGGCTGCCGATAGTCTCGGGTCTTACTTGTTCTACCTGCGGAACAGAAGCACGTACCTACAGCGGGGGATGACATGGGCAGGCTGATCAATTGGTCTATCCCCGGTCGGCGTTCCCTCTCCTTGGGCCTGCTGGCTGCCTTTTGCTTTCGGTTTGCCCTACGCTCTTCCCGTGAAGCCTGTGGCATGAATGACATGGGGCAGCTGGTTCGTCTTTGTACTTGACATGCGTGGACCCCATCTTCTACCCTTCCATCATCACACCACTACACATACTTACACGAACCTCGCCATCCCTACTTTCAATGCAACCTTCCTCCTTTCGACATCTTTCAACCTGTCCTGTTTCTTCGCTACACTAATATTCCCTACGCCCTCGCCTTGCATGATAGATCCTCCCGTGGCGGATATCTGGGGCGACTCCATATTCTCTCACCTCTCTTTACCTCTCAACCCTCTCGCCACAAACATCATGTTGTCTCGTTCCCACTTGAGTATTAGGAGGCTCATTCGGTCGGACGCGCCACTCGATTCCGAGGACTTATCTGAACCTGATCAAGCCGCTCAAATAAAACTCCAGCACCAAATCCAACGCGCCCTCTCGAGTCGTCCACTCAAGTCAAAGAAGAAGGGAATCCAGGACCAGTACCAGGACCAGGACCAGGACCAGTACCAGGACCAGGACCAGTACCAGCCTATTCTTGTCCAGTGGTCTCAAAGCACACACCAGCTTTCAGCGTCGTACCCTGTCCCCGAGACCTCGCCTCGGTCTTCCAAGGGTTCATTTTCTTTGTCCCGATCCAACCTCGAACGCCATCTTTCTATCTCTTCCAAGAATGCAGCCAACGCATCAGGGCCTTCTTTGTCAGTAGCGAACGCGGATGACCCGTCGGGCCCTACAACCACCCCCGCCTTCCTCCCTGAAATTCGGCGTCTTTCCAGTGGCATTACCATTGCTCTCCCGCCGTTACAAGACACGACCACCACAAGGTGTGCTGCAACAACACTGAGCCCGATCCTCGACGCACCAGAACCCGAAATTCCTCAGGAACCCCAGCACGACCTTGATAGGATGACTGAAATGGAGACATCCGGAGCCCGTCGTGACTCTCTTCTGGACTGGGCTGCGTCGTTGCAGAAGCTAATACAAGAGACGGAGGACGCCTTCCAGCCAGTCGAGGATGACGAAGTGCCCTTTCGAACTGAGCCTCAACCGCGAGCAGAGTCTCAATCGCCCTCAGAATCAGACTTAGCCTCACCTTCACCCTCACCACCTAACGACATGAGCAACAAGGATAAGGATGCCAAACCGCCGCCTTCCCCGTCGGCTGTCCAGACGACTCCCCAGATGGGCGCTGCGCAGCTCAACGTTTTCTCCAGAAAACCCGTGGCCGTGGCCGTGACAAAGCACGTAACGTCACCACTCAGTCCTCCCGCCAGTATGAGCACGCCGACACGGAGGTCGTCCGTATCAAAGGCGACGCCCACTCGGTCCGCCTCTACCAAAACTACCAAGACTTACAAGAAGCACAAGCCGAGTCCGTCGAAGAGGATACCGCGGTGGCTACTCAGCGAGAACGTCACCGGCATCCTCACGGGGCAGTTCTTCAAGAAGGTCGAAGCGGATGAGAAGTTCACGCCTGAGCAACTTCAAGCCGTTCGTGAGAGCGCCGACTTCCAGCGATGGAAGAACGAGTCTAGCGATGTCCGGAACCCCGAACGGTTCTCCATTGGGAAACCAGTGGGGCCGGCCCTCGCCGTTGAGCCGCCGGCTCCTGTGAGGAGGTCATCGGCGGCTGACGACCAGCCCGCCATGTCGGGCGACGTGTTGCCGGCTTTGACAGAACCGGAACTGAAGCAAGAAGAACAACAGCAACCACAACCACAGCAGCAGCAGCAGCAGCAGCAGCAACAGCCGCGGCAACAGGAACAGGAACAGGGCCACGAACAGGGCCACGAACATGCTACGACTTCGCCTGCCCCTGCGAATGTGCCTGTGACAGAGATTCAAGACGAAGATGGCTCTAACATCAAAAACGACGAAGAAGACGACGGCGACGACGACCTGATGTGGTTGATGGTTCCGACCGGCCTCAGGGCACCGCCTCCACCTCCGCCGCCTCCGCCGCCTAAAAACCCGCGACGGCAGGCCGGTCGCCCGTTGCCGTTGAATGTGGTGCAGTCACCACTACCCACCATCCCCGAACTGACAGTCACGGCTCCCGCCGAGGAGGGCAAAGAGACGAAGGAGGCGACGGCGATAGACGCAGTAGACTCCCCCGGAGAGGTCGCTACCGAGCAACCGAAGACGCCCACATCGCCTTTCGTGCCAACCGAAGACGACGAATTCGTCTATTACCATTCCACCCCGTACAGCTTCAGCATGCCGACGCTCCGGCACGGCCCGATCCGGCTGCCCAAGCCTGATGACATGGTTCCCGGCATGCAGCTGGCGCCGGACAACACGCTCGACTGGACGGCGTTCCAGATGGCCATCCTGGGCGGGGCGGGCGACTTCTTTTCGGACCCTTCGGAGTTTACGGGGCACGCCAACGAGGCCGAAGTGCAGGAGCTCGAGTCCTGGTTTGAGGGCTTTGGTTTTGGCGGGCTTGGGGAGCTCTTAACGGAGGAAGAGGACGACGACTATAACGACGACGACGAAGACGAGGACGAAGAGGAGGAGGAGGAGGAGGAGGAACGGGGACAAGGGGAGACGACGCAGAAGGAGGAAACGATGGAAAGCTCCTCGAGCTCATCCAGCACCAAGAGCCGGTCGTCGCTGGAGTACTCGCCGTCGTGCTCGACGGCGTCGGACCCGGACATGGACCTCCCGATCCCGCTGGCAGAGGAGTACCCGTCGGGCTTCTGGAACGGCAGCGGGGACGACGCGGCCCGGTTCCGCCAGGGACAGGGAAGCATCAAGCGCTGGACCATGGAGGGCCACCCGCGGAAACCCAGCCTGCCGCTGTCGGAGGCCGGTCACAGCCTGCGACACAACAGCATCGGCAGCCTGCCACAGAGCCCGATGATGGACCTCGTGTTCATGAACCTGGAGGACGAGGACGACGAGGTGGTGCCCATGGGGTACAACCTGCATCACGACCTGGGGGATTTCCTCAAGTGGGAGGCCGAGAACGCTTATGCGTGCTCGCCGTGGGGAGTGCATTGAGGAGCTCCCCCGGCCGTCTTTAGTACCAACTTGCTAAAATGCACCCACTACCGACTAATCGACTACGGTGTTACGTTGTACCCAGTCAGTCTACGTACCAACGAGCCACGAGGATATGGGCATATTATATTTGTACATGCATGACAAAACCGCAGAACATAGAAAGGACACGGCGCATTTATGGGGGATTAACATCAGGTATCATTCTGTCGTTTCATTTTTATTTATGGGGGTCTGGTAACAAGACCAGCCTCAAGGGAGACAGACACAGCTACAGTTTGGGGGACGCTTTCGGGGGGGGGGGCAAACTAACTAATTGGCATATTGGTCAATTAGTTTATTCTTTTGTGATTCCCAATGCATCTGGAGCGGCATATTAGCGGATTGAACTATTATAGGAGTTAGCGACTAGTGTAGCCAGTGAGTTGGCGAAGAAAAAAACAAGATATTTCCTCCCAAAAATTCCGTGTTTCCAAAGGAGAAGCGCGAGTTGGTTTTGCCAAGTTCTACGCCCTCTCCGAGCGTTGAATCGGACCAGGCCATGGGCTACGGACCGGTTCCGAGCAGGGACGGGACGCGATGGCTGTGGGGCCCCTAAACGGGTAATGCACGGGCCATAACCCGAATAGAGGCTGTGGACTTGATGAGTAAGCTCGGTGCGCCACAGTGGCGTCGGACGTCACTTTTTCAGTTTCGCGTTCCGAGTCGCGAAGCGACGAACAACAACCTCAACAACAACCGCAACACACAACCAACAACCTCTCGTCGCGATTCGTGGCTTTGTCGAAGACCCGATCTGCGACCTGAAATAGCCTCGTCTCTGGACTTGCCTTCCCGCACCACCAAACCACGTACAATTACGACAGTTGCCCTCCTTCGGCCCCCATTCCCGCCGCATCTTCCGCCCCCATTGGCGGCGCGTGTTCCTTCAACCGGGGAACCTGCTTCCAAGTCAAGAGCGAGGTTGAGGAGAGGGTCAATCGAGCAGCAACACGGGTTCCAACACGGCGTTTGCAACACCCCGCGGCTCTGCGCTGCGCCCCTCTTCTGACTCGTACCTCGTTTGTTGGGTCGTCGCGTATACAGGACTGCAACTCCCGACCCCAAATCGCTTCGCCTCGATCAGTTCCTAGCCCAACAGCAGGGCCGTTTCTCATATTCTCCATACCCACCTCCCATTTTAAGAAAGGAAACAACAAAGGAAAAAAAAAAAGGGGGGGAAAGAAGGAAAAAAGCAACCGCAATCATGCTGCGACGACCCCCAACAACCCTAACCATCACCTCGGAAGACGTAGCCGCCTACGAAGACAGACGAACGCGACAAGCCCGCCAAGAAGAAGACGAAGCCGCCCAGCGGGAACGCATGGCGCAGCGCACAAGACGGCATCAGGAGCAGCAGCAGCAACGGCAGCAGCAACAACAACAACAGCAACAACAACAATTACAACAACAACAATTACACATCGACGACCGCCAACCACGGCAACCCCACCGCCAGCGTCCCCCGCACCAACCCACAAACCCCCTGCACCAGCAACAACCCCAACACCTTTCCCCGGCAGAAGTGCAGGCGCGCTCGAGCCTCATGCAGAGACTCCAGGCGGCGAGGGGCATGGCGGGTCGACTACCCCCGCAAGGCACGCAGCAGCCGCAGCCGCAGCCGCAGCAGCAGGACGAATACACGGAGCAGGACACGGAGATGTTGCTCGGCACGAGCAGTGACGAGGAGGAGGCGCAGGATTCGATGTTGGGCGGTGTTGGGGCGGATGCGAGTGCGTGGAGGAGGACACGGCTCGCGCGGGCTGCCGCTGCTGGTGCTGGTGCTGCTGGTGCTGGTGCTTCTGCTGGTGGCGGCGGTGGTGGTGGTCTCACCGGGCTAAATGGCGATGGCGGCAATGGTTCTGGTAGCGGCAGGGCTGGACGGGGACAGAACCAGGGCTTGCAGCTTACGCCGACGCCGATGGGGGACGTGGCCGGCGGTGCTGAGCGTGGTGTTAGGACGAGGGAGGAGAGGATCGGGCTTGGTAGGAGGGGGGCGAGAGGCACGTAAATCAGCCTTCTCCTGTACGGAGGTTTTCCAGTTGGTACAAGCCATTGGGGAATGATGGACTCGGTACTATACTTAATGTAGTGTTTATGATGAGCATGAGGGTTTAATTCCTACCAATATTGTTATCAGGGCTCTTGCATTGTTCGGCAGTAAAGTCGGGCGGTCCGAGCTTCCTCGGACTGTCAGACCCACACCGGACCGCCGACCGGACCGGTGCTGGCTTAACGCCGACTTCACTCCGACTTCATTCCAGATTCGGCATTCCGAGATGGCTCAATAAGGGCGCATCAAGAAGCCAGTTAATATCCCAAACTTGGGTAGCCTAGGAGATGAAGTGGGCTTTGTAGTCCTCTTCTTCGTGCACGAAGGCTACCTTCCCTTTATATAAGATAATGACCTTCTGTTGATCTTAGAGAGCATAAACTTCATTAATAAAGGCAAGATGGCAAGTGATGGTCATCGGTAAAATATCCATTATCTGTCACATGATCTGCACAAGGCGGAACATATTCTGAAAGACAGACCGCTCATCGCCGTGACGACGAATCATGCCGAACTGCCTCGTAGACTATAGTCCAGGATAAAGCAGGCACATCATAGTACTGCCTCCGAGACGAATCTGAATATAATATCTTATATAGATTAGTTAGCACTTGAGCTGAAAGAAGGCTTCACATTACTTCTTGACTCCAGACATGAGATGAAGGGCCTGGTTACTATGCCACACTCTCCTCTGGCTTGTCTCCGCTTGAAGCTACGGACACGTCGTGAACTGTCGAGTCTATCCGGGGAGAATTTACACCTCTAGTCCAGGTAAAAGCGCCTGCTCCTTCCTCGCTGTAGTATCCCGGAAACAAGTTCTTTCTCACGGGATGCAAAATATAACTGCTGGCTCTGTGTCGTCTTTACCAGACCTCTCTTTTGCATCAGTACTTGGCAACCGCTTTACTCTCCTTCCTGTCTCTCCTTCACAGTTCTTAATTCTGTTAAGAACAGAGTAGGGATTTCTTTCCTTCTCTTGTCAGAGATCAATCGCTTATATCCCACAATCCACCGGTAAGTAGGTGCTCAGCAACCTCAACATGTCCCTGCCTTCCTCCTTGCAGGCAAATCCCACATCATGACCACCATTGCAAGCATCATCCCATCCCATTCTGTTCCGAGACTGACTTCCCCGTCCCATCGAAGTAGGTCGGATGCTGTTGACAGAGATACATAATACACATCTGTCACCGTGCAAAGGAACGGGATAGAAGCAGAGTCACCCAAAATGTGCATGCAAATCTACCGCTACTACCAAGAGTGCGGGTGCCAGCTCAAGCACGTCTTCTGGCCCTGCGAAGACGGCCCCGCCTCCCGCGGATGCCACCACGTACAACCCGGTGTCGTCGTCAAGCCGGACGCCTTCTGCCCTTACCACGAGCGCGTGGAAGCCAACCGGCCCGAGAACCGGCCCGACACGCTCTCGCGCCGGACGAACCCGCGCAGGCGCCTGTTCCAGGTCAACTGGAACACCTACATGAAGACCTTCCACATCCCGCCGCACCCGCGCGACAAGTTCGAGTCCTCCCCCGACAGCCCGTGGCTTGACTCTGACGGATCCAGGAATGACGGCGACGATGACGACAACTCCGCCGGAGAAGGGGAAGGATCCGAGGCCTCGGAATCGGCCGACTGGTGCTATAACTGGGAAGACCGCATCCCCTGGACATACGCCGAGGGCGGCGGCCCCAAGTGGGGGCTCGAGTACGACACGGGCTACGAGAGCGGCGTCGAGGAGACCGACAAGCAGCGCCGCTTGCGGCTTCAGTTGAAGAAGAGGATCATCAAGAAGCGCATCATGCTCAGTCGCGGCAAGAAGACGGCCAAGTAGGCCCCGAATAGACAGAAGGCGACGAGAAACCTGTCCACGGGCTTACTGAGAAGATGAAGATATGGGTGGGCTAAAAACAGCTGCGTCACGTCTCATTGCTGCTGCTGCTGCTGCTGCTGCTACCGTAGTGGGACAACGCCATATGGGAACTCGTGTCGGCCCTAGGGAACCGGTCGTGCTTGCGATCATCTGAGGAGGACCGAGCTAGTAGCATTGTTGTTGGACCTCTCAACTTCCATTTATGGGAGGCCAATCTGGGGTGATTCTATGGACCGGATGGACGGCGCTGGCGTTATAAAAGATTCACTCACAGCTTTGGCTCTGGGACTTGGTACCGGCGACCTCTCGTGTGTTGCCGTAAGGAGCTGGGAGTTCAACTTGGGGTTCGACGCCTGCTTTCTGTTGACAACCCCGTGGTATAAGTAGATTCTTGCTCAAGCTTACGGGGAACATTGTGGGGAGGCATAGCAGGATTTTGTCATTCGCGACAAAATGCTGGTATAAAGAAATACCCGGGAACCGTACGGCAGCAATATAGGGCCTGTCGTTATCTCACGCAGCCATGTATCGTCGCTCGTGGAATGGACCGGGAATGTCTGTTGTCCATTTCATTCGATCTCGTGTGGATTGTCATAACTTCGTGTCATGTCCGCATATGGAACGCCCCCCTCTATCCAGGGGCTATGATGTTCTGCTCGGAACCTGGGGCATCTTCAGCTCCAAATCGGCTCGACGGGATACCGTCTTCCCCCGACACCCGTCACAGGACTGGTGGACCTTTCTTTCCAACTCTTCCTATCGCCTCGAAAATCTCGTTCTTCGGAATCCCACACGGAATCCCTGGCCCGGTCGACATCTGCATGGCTGCTCGTCCGACGACGTGATGATTGCGGCCTCGCCAGGTACCGCACCTCGCGACGTTTACGCATATCTCGCTCCTCTTCCAGCCGATCTCTTTCGCGCTCTCTTTCGCGCTCTTTCTCGCGTTCTCTCTCCCGCACCCGTTCCCTCTCCCTCCCCCGGTCCCGTTCCCGTTCGCGTTCAGCCCTGGCCCTTTCTCTCTCCTCTCTCCTGCGCCTCTCCTGCATCTCCATCTCCTTGCGGACTCGCCGCTCCAGACTGGTGGTGGAGGCGTCCGATTCGTCCGAATCCAACTCGGACCAGGCACGGCCGGCTCTTGGATGGCTCGCATATTCACGACTACGGCGCGGGGGCAGCTCACTTCGGCGACCAGACGAACTCCGGGTAGGCGACCTGGCGTTGGGGAGAACGGATGCAATCTTGTCGAACTTGTCACGAATGACCTCGGGTATGGGAAAACCTCGCTTGCGATACTCATCGGGCCTGCCATCCGACCTGTGAGAATGTGTCGCGGAAGGCGGCTGGGATGACGGAGGAGACGCCATGCGGCGAATGGATGGCGGAGGCCTGACTCCAACGGAAGGAGCGGAAGGACGGCGGCGAGGTACTGGACGTGGGCTGTCCTCACGCTCCGAGTCAGAGGGGGAATCTGTTCCGGAGCGGTGACGGGGCGGACTGCGTCGACGACGATCCCCCGGTGGCCGTGTGGGCGGCGGTTGAGGCGGCGGCTGAAAGGCAGGTTGCGAGTTGTCCGGCGGTGGAGATGGGTAGTCGGAAAAGCTGCGGCGGCGTTGATTATTGCGGCTGTGCTCGTCCGACGAGCTGCCGTGGGCGTGACGGTGCGGCCCTCGCTCGCGTTCAGGAGACGGCGGGACGCGAACGCGTTGGATAGGCACGCGACCTACCCCGTGACTGAAAGGAACTGGCCGGGCGGTGTGGGCGGCGTACTCGGGTGGTCCGGGGCGGGTCCTGGGAGCGGATTCCGGATAGGGGTTTCGCACATGCACGTAGGCCACCTTGACTTTGGGTTCCTCTCGATCTGTAGCTGGCGGGGGGGTGTCGGCCGGGACGGATGGCTTGGAGGAGGCCGTGTCGGGCTTTGTGGCCTCCTGACGTAACTTCTCGGCGCACTGTTTGTGCCATCTGTCCACCTCGTTATCGGGCTTGAGGGGGAAGGCTTCTTTGGGAAGGTCGGGAGGGAAGGGTTCGCCGGTATCAGGGTGCTTGAGCTTCCAGTGCTTCATGGCGTACTGTATGAAGGGCACATGTTCCTCTGGGCCAAGGAGAATTTCAATCGACTCCCAGCGCACAAAACCGCGTAGGGTCAGGGCGGGAACGGAGGGTGGGTCGAAATCGTTGCCCGGGATCGGTTGGAGTGAATGTTGACAGCCGGTGACTTGCCATATGTAGGAGATGGAAGCATGTGGCATAACATGGAACAGGCCTGCGAGAGAACTTAAGTCAGTTTCAACCAAGATCTGATTCCTGCAGCCGCGACGGGCGCGGTGACGCGAAAGCGCAAAGACACGGTGGTCTTACTGTCATAGTCGCCCCCAACAGCCCTGTAAAAGGCAGCGAGTTTAGCGGGTGTCAGACAATTCGTTCTTTTATCGCCGATATTTGCAATCTGAAGCGACGTTGAGGGTAATAGTTAGTTTTTGAACGTCGACTTCCACTGGTTTTCACGCGAGTTCGTGGTTAGGCAGGATTAGGTTGGGCTGGGTTAGTTGGGCGTAAGGTATCAGGGAGGCAAGGTGCAATCGATGTTGAGAGGGACCGCCAGGGACAGGGACACATACGATATACTTGGCGATTGCACGCAACAAGGCTTCGAGGGTCTTTGTTGGTGTTTTGTCCTTTTCGAAAAGGTAACCATAATAACCACCAGCTGATTTCGGCGAAGGGCTGGTCGTGTTACTAGACCCGGCGCCGGGACTTGCGCCGGGATTCGTACTACCGGCGGCGTTGCTGGCGCTGGCGCTGGCGCTGGTTGAGGAGGCGGGGTTCGGCTTTTTGCCGTTTTGGGTGGTGTCCGCGCCAATGGACTCTTTTGAGTCGGCTTGGGCCGTATGTGTCGCCATTCAATGCGATGTCGTGTCGCATCCAAAAGCAAGGCGTTGTGGCGTGGCGAGGAGCGGGCGCTGATAAGGGGAGAATAGATCGCGTCAGGTAGGAGAGAGAGATAGTTTGCGACAAGGGCGACAAGGGCGACGGACGACGGGCGATGCGATGCGATGCGACGCGACGGTGCGAACTGTCGGGTTGCGAGAAAGCGAAGAAGATGAGTTCGTCTACGGCGTGGTTAACCAAGCATCGGCAGGTGGTTTCGCAAGAAGCGATGATATAGATGCAGAATAGAGAGAAAAGAAATGAACGATTCATGGGCCGAAGAGAACAGATATTACAAAGTCCATTTCAGCGGGAAAAATCATTAATCAGGAGGAATGGGAAAAAATGAAGAGACGAAGACGAAGAAGAAAAAGAAGAAGAAAGAGAAAAATGCTGGGTTGACCAGTGGCGACGGAGCCAACGGAGCAACTGCCAATGTGCTCGGCCAAGCGGTTGAGAGGTCGATAAGTGTGGTCTCGTGGCTGATGGCCAGAGATGGGTGGGCAGATGAACAGGGGAGACGGGGGAAAAGAAAAGAGGGAGGGAAGATAGCCTACAGTGGAGTGGATTAATTACATATTCCCTGTTGATGTTGTTGGCGGTTAGGACATGGTTGACTGGAGCTATGTGATGTGGCCTGAGCTGGGCAGCAGGCAGGATAGGCAGAATAGATGGATCGGTTGGATGACCAGGTAGGGTAGACAGACAGACAGGCAGTGTTGCAGATGGTAAGGTAAGGGTTTGCGTGTTAGCGACCCTGCGAGACCACAGCCAGCCAAAGGCGCAGCTGCGGCAGTGAGTCAACTTTGAAGCGCGGATGCACCAAATGCGTGGCGGGACAGTAAGGATTATGAGAGTGCCAGAAGATAGAAGAGACCACAAGATGACGGTAGAAATGATGAAATGAAGTGAAGAGACTAAGCTCTCCAGGTTGCGGAGGGCTTTGAATGGTGAGTAGAAGGACCACGACGACGACGACGACGACGACGACGACGACGACGACTGGTGGCGGCGGCGCAGCGTACCTAAAAAGGCCTAATAAGGGGGAGGCGCAAATAATAGCGGTCAGGAGAAAAAAGAAAGGCGTGTTCGTTCTTTTTATCAGATCATATTCGAAGCTGTCGTGGGGGCGGCAGAAGGTGGATCCGAATCGAGCAGTGAAGGTCGTTGCATCCGTAACTTGTCACCTGTGGGCTATTTCAGTTCAGGTTCCGCGGTGACCCTGACCATGGCGGAGATAGTTGCCTGTCACTCCGCTGTACAATAAATATGGTAGGGTCGTAGTGGAGGGGCCGTCGTAGAGACACTGCACTGTAGACGCAGATGGTGACGGAGACGGAAACGGACACGGAAGGAGACAGACGGGCAGAGGAGGTGATAGGCCTTCCGTGAGAGAAGCAATTGAAAGTTAATGGTGGGTGAGCGTGTCTGTGTCAATATGTACGTGCGTAGACGTACGCATCTGATCTTTTCTTAACGCGAGGTCGCACCGCATACGATGAGGAGCGGATGGGAGACAAGAGGAAGAGAAGATGATGACGTTGGGGGAGATGGAAGAGTACCCAATTATCCTGGGGTACCTCGTGGAGCAGCGGCCGTTGACTGCTGTGGGGTGGGGTCGAATCACAAAGTCGAAGGAGCAACCCTGCCTACGGTACAGTACCTACCCAAAGTCAATTGAAGCGCCCAATCACTCCGTAGGCCTCCGTGGGCCTCAGTGGCCTCTGTCGACACGAGCCCGTAACATAATAAAGTACCTTACCTTAGGTAAAAGTATCCGTAAAAGTCCGGTTGAAACGCACCGAACCTATCAAGTGGGAAGTCTCAACTCAACTGGCAATCTCAGAGCCTTATGGTGAATAAGGTACGCCCGAAATCTTCCGTGACCGACATCCATGTCAGGCCCAGATGCATACCTGATACATTAAGAGACTGGAGTCTGTTTTACATGGCGGGTACTTGGACATGCCATCCGGTGCTTTCTGCATCGGCACATCAGATTTAAAAGAAAAAAAAAAACCCTTGGATGATGCTGATGCTGATGCATATGTATTAGCTGTTAGAGGAGGTGCTTCTGTGCGAAGGAATGGCTGGAAGCTAGAAATGGAAATTATAGACAGTAAATAGCATCAAGAATTCTGGATAAACAAAGGTAGATTGGAGCCGATATCTCTCCCAGCAGGCACCTGAGCAACGAGTTCCTAAGTTGACATTTGTGAAGGGCTGAGGGCATTCGATAAGCTCTATGGAATAGAATAGCCTCTCCGCACGTGGAGGAGCGGTGGCGATGAGGATGGGACCAGTCCCGGGACATCCGCATGATAGGACCACCCAACGGATAATATATGGAATTCGAGCAGTCCTGGCAATGGCGCGTGCGCCGTAGCTGTAGAGACGGGAATTGGGAAATTTCACCTCGGCGGCCCTCCCGGTCTAGGCGGAGGCCACTCGCCGGAGCCACCACTGACCACTGACCACTGACCACTGAACAAACAAGCCCCTGCCAGTCGGGCGGATTCACAGGATGTTTTTACGATTTCTCGCACGACAAGCCATACGGACAACAAAAACAATCAGTCGACACCAGAGACGGCATGCCCCGTGATGTGGGCAAGGTGGAAAGAGTTTGTTGAGGCTGCCCAAATGAATGTTGTGTCATAAATGCCATAGTCCCTACTGGAGCTCGGACGAATGAATCAATCCGTCGTCCCAACCATGAGGTATGTCCTCGCGCCCTCCCGCAGCTTTGCGACTCATCAGATGCTGTCGCTGCTGCACATCCCGCATGTCCGTTCGCCACGTGTGAACCTAATTGTGACAGCGAAGATAGCATCCGCTACCGCGGGGCCGGGTGGGTGTGTTAATTCTTGATTGATTCGTCGTCGCTGCTCCCCGTCTCTCTTAAGGGAGCAAAATGCACGTGGTAAGTAGTTCCATGAGACCTTGGTAATAACACGCCGCAGAACCAGTCCATTTCCCTTCGCCCAAGAAACCCCGCAAATAACCAGCCTTTTTTTGTTTACGCAAAAGTCGTGGGACGCTTGGCGCTCCAGAGCTTCTGCTTGTCGACCTTGCCGACACGGTGGGGGAGAGGGAAGCTGAGGTTCTTGGTGAGGAGCTGCTTTATGTAGGGGCGCTTGACGTCTTCGGTCTTCTCGAGCTCGACGACGCGGAGAATCTGCATCATCATGTGTTAGCACGGCTCCGCAGTAGCATTTTCCGGTTCGCTGTGAGCCGGGGGAGGTAGCGTACGTGGATCGACCTGAACCGGGCACGGTGGCGGGCGGCCATATCTTGGTAGAGAGAGTCGACGGCGGCGGAACGGCTCAGCTAGAACAAACAGCGTGTCAGAGACTGAACTTGTGCTTCGACGAGGGCAAAGCAGCCAGGAGAGCGTGTCTTCCAAGGTGAACCTACCTCCCTGTACTCCTTGTACATGTTGTGGGTGCCGGAGCGAGAGTCGTAGCGCACCCAGATGCCGAAGTTCTTGACCTTCAGGGGGTGCTTCTCGTAGATCTGCCGACAGAATCAGCTTCTTGTTGTTGTCTGGAGTCCATTCTCCCTCGGGAAGACTTACCGCCTTGGCGCTGACGATCTCACCGGTGGCCTTCTTGACCTTCCGCAGGCCACGCATGAAGTACCAGTACCGCGACTTGGCGACGATGACATTAGGGGCGAAGATTGTCATGCGGTACAGGGTAGGAGTCGGGTTGGTCTCGGTGGGCAGGTGGCGCCCGATGATCTCGAATTCCTGGAGGCGACCTGCGAACATATTCCGTCAGTCCAACTGCCTCTCCGATATTGCTCCATCGCGAAAACCAGGGAAGCCAAGCCGTATGTAGAAAGTCGGTGTTGACAAGACGTGATCCTGGCGACGAGCGAAGAAATTTCGTAGGTGCGATCTGATGCGGTAGGAATGTGAACATTCAGCGGTTGAAATTGGATTTCGGCCTGCTCTGTCCAATTCCCGACTTCGACGGTGCTGACTATCGAACCAAGCCACCGAAGTCGAAACCCCTCCTCTTATCGCTAAGCAAGGCATCGATCCGGTTCCCGTGTAGATTTCGAAACCATTGAGAGTCCGGGAAGGTCAACATCACGAGTCGGTTGGTGAATCAAGTGCACCGGGCACGTCGTCGTCGATTTGTTGGTTCGCATCGTACACAATCGGGAGTCCAAAGACGACACTGGTGATCACGAGAAAATAAAATCTGCTTACCCATCTTTGAAAACCACGTTAGTATGAAGTTAGAGAAGTAGATACGGCAATGTAAACTCACTTTGTCGGTGCTGCTCGTTGGCCGTCGATTGTCGTGATGGTTGCAGGGTCGGATGCTAGCCGCGAAACGAGGTGAGGAAAAAGTGGTCGAAATTTTGGGAGGGCTACGACCTAATTCCAAGCGACGTGAGCCACAACACCTAGAATTCTTCTGTGCGTGGGTGACACAAGATGTGGATTGTGGCTTATCTTGCACGTGATGCGTGGCTTGATTTTGTGTGGCTGTCTTGGCGATAATGGACTTCTGACACTGTATGGACACTGTCAATGAAGGAGAGAGAGCTCTTGGTCCAATAATAGGTAACCTTCGACTTCAACCACATCCACGTTGTGAGATCCGGCCTAAGATATCCTTGAGACTTATATCTCGACTCGAACTTCGGACAGAAGCGTCATCTTTCATGATAATCAACTCCGCTACGACCACCCAAGGACCACCCAACACCCTATTTCACGGCCTCGCAGTTGACGTCTTTCTCGGAATTTTGGCCCTCCAAGACCTCAGTCACGCCCCTCATATTCTTAGTCGGCGCCCTGGCCGGCTTCAACGCCAGGCATGGAATCTCTTTTCAATGACTTCGCGACAGCATATATGGGCATGAAAGGATATGATCTTGCCCAGACTCTATCCCCCATCCCGCCAGCAGATAAGCCGGACAGGCTAAAAGCTGTCTGGCTAAGCACGAACCACTACGGAGTCAAGGACGATGTGACACACGGCTTAGTCCAGGCTTTAACAAGTCGGTCAGGATACCCACGTGAGGAGGTGAGGGAGGAGGTGAACGGCTGGACTGAGGTCTTTTCCGCATATTGGAAGGCAATCGGCGAGTTGCTGGCTGTGGATGGCGACAGCATCGTCAACGGCCGGGTATGTGGGAACGTGACCCGTGTCCAGGGGTCGTCCCTTATGCTGATGACTTTCATAGAGAACATCTTGGACGAAAGTCTATGAAGCTTGGAAGGAGATGACGATGGCTCTCCACCGGGGCTACACCCATCATAATTTCGAGGCATGGACGATCCCGTGTCTTTACACGGCAGGCAAGTACCTGAGGGCGTTCGCCATCAAATCCGACGAGGAGAGGGGCCAAATCGATGCTGGTGGTGACGGCCTGGAGATCCGTGACGACTTTGATCCCGAGATGGAGAAGCACCAGCAGCTTCGGGACTGCGAGCAACAATTAAAGCGGATTTTCACGTTATGCTTGACCGACAGGTATGAAACTTCCAGCCATCCATTCTATCTCAGCTGGCTTTTTTCAGAAATGAAAAACAGTGTCACTGATGCTGATGCCACCGCAGAGCGGAAATTACGGAATCCAGAAAATGGGGCATCTACGCCATCGTCAACCTCCTATTCAAGACTTACTTCAAGCTCAATTCGGCCAACCTGGCACGGACGATCCTGAAGGCTCTGTCTACGAACAAGGGAAACATGCCGCCTCTTGAGGCGTTTCCCGCAGCCCAGCGAGTCACCTTCAAGTATTATGAGGGCGTGCTCTCCTTCCTCGAAGAGAACTACGTCGAGGTGAGAATCCAGAATCCATGAATGAGATCCCGAGCGACACGGTTCTGAGCCCTTCCATCATAGGCGGAGAAACACCTAGACGAAGCATGGAGAGGATGCAAAAAGGACGCCATGCCGAACAAAGAGTAAGATGACGAAAACCGAAGTATGCACCGGTTCCCTATCGGGTCACAATGCTGACAAGGGACACGTTCTAGGAGGATCCTGGCATACCTCATCCCCTGCCGCCTTCTGACAACCCACACCCTACCCAGCAAAGCCTTACTGGAGCCTTTCCCTCGCCTCCAGAAATCGTTCCTCCCTCTAGCCCAGTGCATCCGGCGTGGCGACCTCCACGGCTTCGACCTCGCCTTACAACAGGGTGAAGAGGAGTTCGTCAAGCGGAGGATCTACCTCACCCTCGAACGCGGCCGCGACATTGCGCTTCGGAACCTTCTGCGGAAAGTTTTCTTGGCCAAGGGATTCGAGGAGCCGAAAAATCCCGGCGATGCTCCGCTACGAAAGACCCGCATTCGCGTCGCCGAGTTCGGGGCTGCAATTAGCTTCGCCAACCGGGAAACCACGGATTCGGACGAGGTTGAGTGTTTGCTGGCCAACATGATTTACAAGGTACGTCTGCCGTCGTCATTGTCTTGTTGGTTCATTCTTTCCGAGAGACCAAGGTGGTGTGGGTATGCCGCTGTCTTCCCGTCGCTTCGAGTCATCGATGGTCTTTGAGTCGAATTATCCTGGTATATTGGTTTCATCCGAGATACGCTCTCGGCTTGGGTGACCCTTTTATAGCCTCGTCAGCTACTCTTCTGCCTTGTAGGCAGCCATTGGATGCCCCGGGGGGTCTGTCTAGGTCACACCAGGGTGCCATGTTACAACCAACCATCCCATACAGGGGTCGAAATGGCAGACTCGCCACATCTTACGCATGACTTGAACCACTGGCTAACGGGCATTTATACCTAGAACCTCATGAAAGGCTACATCTCTCGCGAACACGGCATAGTCGTTCTCTCTAAAAACGGAGCCTTCCCCGGGACAGGGGTCTGATGAAGGAGTAGCACAAGCTTGATACGACTACATGGTTGACGACTGGCGTTGCTGGAACACGGAATATGGTGATAAAGCGGTGGTACTTTTTCAACGTGATACCTACCTTACATTGCGTCTTATTGGGCACTGTAATAAGAAGACCAGGATAGCACAGCATAGCCGGAAAACGTTTCACAAAATTATGTAGCACAGCACGACATGACATCCCACAAGGTCAGGTCAAAACGACTGCATAAATAACTTGAATGATTTTCATTGCCCCCCAAGTCAAATCCATCAGGCTCCTGCAAGGGATCTGCTGAATTAACGAAATTCACAAAGCATCGTCATCCTTGGCCTTTATCCACCCAGCTGGCCTATATGCCAAGGAAGTCATAGCAACGGAATGGGCAGGGATGTGAAAGTGGTTGCATGGGGCAAACGCGGGACTGACACGGTGACTCACGCGCAAACGACAGGGATCTGATCGCCTCTTTATCATGGACCAGTCTGGCTGTAGCATGGCAAGTCCTGAGAACAAAGGCTAAGAAGAACTGTGACGGAAACAAGAAACAAAGACAAAGGAAGACCGGAAAATGAGGCCATGCTGGAAACGGCTTGCTTAGGAAAATGGTGAAGCAAGCTAGGAGAAGAGGCCAACCTCCCCAGATAAGGGGATGGCTGATGAGGATGTCTTTCTACTGGAAGCATGTTATTCACGGTTATTCACGCCACTACCCATGTAAGATAGAGGCTTCTAGTCGGTTTCATACCCGGCCAAAAAGGATGAACGATCTAGAAGCCATACCACCAATTTAGCATAGGGTATTCAGATTTCAGGCCGATCTTATCCAATGTAGTGTTCCCATCATCGAGACTAAGGGATTTGGACTTGTATAACAAATGTTCATGTTAACTTAGTCTGCAGAGAGTGTTGAGAATGGAAATAGTACCACGATCCTCCTGCATTTTATGCCATTCTTAGTGTTTCGTCTGGATAAGCGTAGAAACCAACCCGCATTGATATCATCTCGCCCTCGAAACATCTCGCCCTCGAAACATCTCGCCCTCGAAACATCTGCTCATTCTCCTTTGGGGAGCAGAAATATTCCCGTGTAAAACAAAAAAGAGAAGTTCCAAAACCCTTGTCGCCGAGCCATCGCGACACGTCTGGGGTGGCTCCTCGACCATAATCGTACATGGGGATCTCAGAAGGAGAAAAGGTAAAGCAACGCAAAGAACTCCACGCAGAATCCATTAACCATACCGGACATTGAAAGAAAGAAAAAGAAATACTCTTTTAAAAAACGCCCCCTGATAAACTTCTTGCAAGTGTTGAGATTGCCACAGACCCCACAGATCTTAGCAGGAATGAAAATGTAGAAGAACAGTGTTGAGTGAGGGTGAGTGTGGCAGTGAAGCAGCAGTAGAAAACATTACGTAGGAGAGAATTGAAGAGACCGGGCTTAGATATGTGATATGTAGAACGTGAAATAGCCTAGAATGGCCGACCGCTGCGAGGAGTACGGGGAGTACTGCGGCTATTAGCACTTAGAAGGCCAGTGGGAAAAGAGAAGCACTCACGATGCCGAGATGTCGTCAACGTGGTTGCACAGCGCCACGAACAAGTCGAAGAAGAGCTGGGTACCACCATTGTACATCTCGAGCTGCATGGTGCCGCTTCGCTTGAAAGTGCTGCGGCTGCGGATGATGAGAGCGAGGTAGTGGGCGCGCAGCTTCGAGTCGGAGTCGGGAGTATTGGCGTACGCGTAGCGTGCAGAGGCCAGGATGGTGCTGCACTGAATCCCGGACTCTGTTATGCGGGCACACGTTAGCTTGATGGACGCTAGATGATCGAAAAGATCCGGGGATGGACAACATACGAAGACCCTGCTTTCGCAAGGCGACACGCTTCAGCTCCTCGAGACCATACTTTTCGGCGGTGCAGTAGATGACGGTGTCCTTGAGGATGTCGCCCTCGATGGCGTGATGGTAGACGGTCGACTCGACGGAATCCCTGGCTTCGTCGGAGGCAGACTCCAGCTCCCAGCTATTACGACGCTTGTTGTGGATGAGACGAGGATAGTAATCCCCCTTGTATAAGTACTCGAGGACCGACGAGAAGATTTCGGGTTCCTCGTCCGGAAGGGCAATTCGGCGGGGTGCATCCTCCATGAAGTTGCCACGGAGAGCGTTGTGAAAGAAGGGAGAGACGCAAAGGACGTCCTCGTGAGCGGCAAACAGGCGTTGTTCGGAACCGATAACGAGGGTGACAATAGCCGAGGTAAGAGTACTGCGAGGAGATCAAGTCAGAAAAACAGGACACACCTAGAAAGGGGCGGAATTTTGAAGTCCTGGTAAAGAAAGAAGTACTTACTTATTCAGCAGAGAACTATCATCCGTGGTTACTGTGGTGGCCGACGTGGCAGTCATCGGCCGGCGGCTGTGACGGGACTCATGGCGATGCTTAGAGACTCCGCTGGATTTGCTAAAAGAAGAACTCGATTTATTGGGTTTGTGACTTTTGGAAAAACTCCTCGTGCTGGTTGAAGGAGGAGGAGGGTCGTATCGTCGAGAAAACATCGTGACAGAGGTATCAAAAAAGACAAATGGGTATCAAGATTCGTAATGTACAGACTCCGGCCGCGATAATAGTTGGAAAATGATGAGAGAAGCGGCGATGAGAAAAAAAAAAAGAAAAAAGCCAGAACACCGGATTCCAAAAAAGGTTACAGAAATGATAAAGTCGAGATATTGGCGACGGTGGTGGTGACGGCGAGGGCGAAATCGACGTCTTTCCAAATGACTTACCTGGAGCGTCGATGTCGGTCGTGCAGCGTGCTGAGAAGGAAGGGAAGAGAGAAAGTCGAGAAAAGAAAAAGGGGAGGATAGTATATATATATGAAACTCCGGCAAAAACGCTAGAAACAGCAGACACCGCATCCATGCTTGCGTGATGCCCTGGCCTGCCTCAGCACCCAATTGAGGAGAAGACGCGGCCTTGGTGATAGGACGTTAGTGGACGCGTTTGCTCGGAGTGGATACTGGCGCGTCCCAGGAACGAATTCACGTGACTTTATGGTGGGTACGTTGCCTAATTCTGCTTAGGGCAGACAACGGGGACCGCCAGGAAGGATGAAGTAAAGACCTCTGGGATAATGATACATATACGGAGTAATTACCTCGTACGTCCCTAAGCAAGCTGTGGCACCCGCCCGTGATGGATCGCCTCCAGCTGCAAGGTACCGTATTGCAGGACAGCCAGTGCTGCGGTACTTTGGTTTTGGAGGTGAGGAATCCTGTTCTGCCTGGCTGGCCCCTGGTCTGCGCTTTCTCCGTCGGGGAGACGAGGGACAAGACGGAACAAGAAACCCCCAAATCAATCAATCATGGGATGGATGTAATTATTCGTACTCCCGTAGTCGGCGCTCAACTTGCCACACCAGCGAGAGGAAGAGTCAGAACAAAAACGAAGCAGTTCCGGTCAATCTCACGCACACGAAATTGGCGAAGATCGATTTGTCAATTGATCCATGTTCCCTTTACCAATTTTCCTTCCCACGGCCGACTTGACTGGCCGCCACGAAGTAGCGCAGGACAAGTGTGCATAAATAATGCTTCGTACATCTGAGGCCGAGTGCGCGCAGCGTTTCTTCCCCTCACCCCGGGCGGGGGCCCCCCCTCTCATCGATGTGACTGCCGGGGACCGATGGCCTGGATAAAGTGGTTTTGTTAGTTTAGTCTACCTTACACGTGTAGTGCATGTATCATCGGTCCACTACTCCGGTTGGCCAAATAGCTCAGTGGAGATGTGAATTCACGGGAACCATCAGATGGAAACAGGGCAAGGCGGGAGCCAAGACGACGCCCGCTCCTACTGTTCATTCGTTCACTGTTTACCATCCGAGGTTTGAGAGTCTGAGCCGATACTATTCAGTTTGTTACACCAGAGCCTCCGCGGTCAGAGCCACGGTGCAGTTGATGAAGATCAAGATTCAAGATTCCCTTTCTTGTTAACTCTCGACTAAGGTAGATAGTAGTGACTCACGGGTATTCCCAATGTACCTTACGTTAATCTAAGGTACCTAGGTATGTAGTACATCTGATGACTCTTTCCTTCCCTTTCCACACCTCAAAATCTGGCGGTCATAACAGTCATAAATGCCAGATCATGAGCCATTATTCGTACCATCCCGTGACGTTGCCACCACCACTTTCTCGATCGAGTCAGCGACAGCCTTACGACCTTCTCCCCTGAACATGACATCGTTGTGAAACGTCCCACGAATAATCTTCCGTTCCACCGTCAGGCCCAGCTCCCGGCCACGCTGTTCCAGTCGAGCACCGTGGTCCGCCGGCACCAGCTCGTCCTGTCCAGCCACGACCAAAGTAATATGCGGCGGTCCACCGTCATCACTCCTCAGCCGCGCGATCTGATCTAGATTGGCTAGAGAGTCGAGATGGTTCCGGAGGAACGGCCACAAGTAGCGGTACGGAGTCCACTTGGAGGGATACAGTGCCCCTAGCATGTCCTTGACGGACGTGAACGCCGTTTCGAGGACCAAGCCGTCGAGTCTGATTGTGCGAGGGAAGTCCTCCCACGCAGCAGCCAGATTGGTGGCTACTCCGGACCCGATACTCTGGCCCCAGAAGATCAGCACTGGCCGTGGGTTCGGCCCGTTATCGGCGGATTGTTGTTGCTCCTGTTCATCGTGTAACCGCGTGACGTACTCGAGACCAGCCTGAGCATCAAGGTTGATTCCCCTTTCGGAGGGACGGCCCCGAGAGGTCCAGTAGCCCCGATAGCTGAGACAAATCATAGTATAGCGCGCGCGCTGTTTCCCTCTCTGCAGGGTTCTCAGGACAGCAGAGAGGTCCTGTAAGCGAGGAGGTATGGAAGAGGCATTTCCTACAAGCATATGTAAGTAAAACCACTAGTTCCATTCCGCTAGAAGAAACTTCAACAAAACGCTGCCACCTCCCCCGAGGGGTCAGAAATGGAGGAGGAGGAGGGGAAGGAGGAGGAGAAGGAGGAAGAGGAAGAGGAAGAGGAAGAGGAAGGAGGTGGGCAGACCCTGAAAGTAGAGAATGTAGACGGGAATAATTCCAGATGCAGACGCCCCCGGCGACGTGGAGGTCTTGGGACCGGTGGATTCCACGCTGGCGACGCAGAGTGCCAGGTCGGTTCCGTCGGCAGCACGGGTTCTCCGCTCCTCCCACACGACACCCCCGCATTCCCGGGCATAGTCCTGGATGCGCTCGCGACGAGCGTTGGGCGGCAGGCCCGGCATGTAGATAATCTTGTTCTGGAAAACGATCATCATGGCGCACTTCCAAATCCAGAGTGCACCCAGTAGCCCGACGAACATAAGCGGGGGAAGCCAGAACATCTGAGAGTGCAGGTCACGCCTGGACATCAGGGGGAGGCCAGCCAACCGTGGCCTGCTGCCGGGGCCCCTGGCGCAGGGTCTCCGTGGGACGGCGACATTGGATAGAGACTTGAACGAGTACGGATTGCCGATGAGGATGTATGAAGAGGGAACAACTCGGGAAATAAGAAGTGGGCTTGCGTTTGTGCGGAAGATGGTGTGGAGAGTCTGAGGAAAGGATGCAGGTCGAGTCGTGATGCGCGACATGGACACCATTCTGCCGCCAGTCGACACCTGCTGCTCCGTGAACGCCACAACCGGCGCAAGACAAGTTAAATGGCGGTTTAATGGTTGGGCATGCGAGTGATGGTCGTGGCGGACGACTTGAATTACGGCCGTGGAAGCTCTGTTCGCCGTGCCTGGGAGCGAACCATGACGGACAGGGTCTAAGTGTCCATCCGCGACTGGACTCTGAGCGGATCGAGACGACTGTCGTATGCAAATGTCATGTCATGCAATGTAGCAGGCGCGATGGGCTCGAATGCTGCAATGGGAAGTGGTCAATTGAATTCCAGCCCAACGAGAGCCGACCTGATCAATTGAGATTTCTAGATGACGATGTGAAGGCGTGAAGCTTGAATCGGAGGGCTTTTTTCCCTTTCTTTTTTTCTTTTCTTTGTTTTCTTCTTAAATCTCCCGGTTACTGTACGTCCAGCGAGCCTATGAACCCCGGACCCTTTCCCATTGACACCTCAGGTACCTGGAGATCCTATGTAATACTTGTCTCTTGCCTACTGTAGGTGCTCCCGGTCCGTACCTACAAAGTAGATAAGTACAAAGTACAAACGGTAGCCTTTTGCATCATACCTTATCCTTACTGTGTCCGGGTACTCCGTACCAGTTCCTGAGTAACAAGGCAAAATCTCATCTTTCGCTCATGTGCCAAGCAGGCTGGCTGAAGGCCCCACGTCCCTTGTCAACCCATGCCACTCGCCGCTTACTTTACTTACCCGCTCCGTCCATCCTACACAGTCCTTACCTTGGTAGGTCTTCTCTCAGTTCTTTTGCATCTTTGGCGTAGCCAAACATAAAGCAGCCCCCTTCTTCGATATTTCGACAATCTTTCTCTCTTTGTCTCTTGCCCGCCCTCGAAAACGCACCAACCTCCACCATTGCTGTGTCGCCTTATCGTCTCCTGACTTTTCCTCCGCCCATCCACATAGCACCCCAGTCGGTGTCAATCCAACAGATTCATGGTCGTCACCATGCCCGGTCCCGTAGAAGACGAGCGACCTACCTCGCCGCATATCGAACTCCACGATAATCGCCCTGCGTCCTCTCGTTCTCGGGCGAATAGCGAAGGCCAACCCAGCCCCGGGTTACGAAATAGCAAGGGGTGGGACGGCAAGCTAAGAGTCGATCGCACCGCCGTGCTCGTGAATCCAGAGATCCTTTCCGACCCTGAATCCGACGACGAGAACGTCCATCCAGGAGAGCAGCTCCCGGCCGACGAAGGTAAGGCTTCCTCCATTCCGAGTAGCACCTCCACGGCTCTTGATTTTCCCCCTTGTTCCTCTTGCATGACGTGACGGCATATGTGCCAGAGCCAGAGCCAGAGCCTAATTTTTCTTTCTCCTTTTCCCCAGATCTCCTCGACGACGAAGACCCCGACACAGACGAGATCATCGTCTCCCACGCCCGTGTCGCCTCCATATCCGCCCTCCGGCTCGAGCGCTTCCGCCACGTCGCCCGCCTCTGCCTCCGCCAGAACAGCATCCAGCACATCGAAGGGCTCTCCGCCCTAGCCGACACCTTACAGGACCTGGACCTCTACGACAACCTCATCACGCGTGTCCGCGGCCTCGAAGACCTGACCCACCTCACCCAGCTCGACCTCTCCTTCAACAAGATCAAGCACATCAAGAATATAAGCCACCTGAAGGACCTCAAGGAGCTCTACTTCGTCGCCAACAAGATCTCTCGCATCGAAAACCTCGAGGGCCTCCCCAACCTCACCTCCCTCGAGCTCGGCTCCAACCGGATCCGCACGCTTGAGAACCTCGAACCGCTCCAGAACCTCGAGGAGCTCTGGGTCGCCAAGAACAAGATCACCTCCCTCGCCGGGCTCGCCGGCCTGCCCCGCCTCCGCCTGCTCAGCATCCAGTCCAACCGGATCCGCGACCTCGCCCCGCTCGCCGACGTCCCCGGGCTCGAGGAGCTCTACATCTCCCACAACGCCATCGAGCACCTCGCCGGGCTCGAGGCCAACACGAAGCTCCGCGTCCTCGACATCTCCAACAACGCCGTCGCCTCCGTCGCCGGCCTCGCGCCCCTCGACCGGCTCGAGGAGTTCTGGGCCAGCTACAACCAGATTGCCGACTTTGCTGAGGTCGAGCGTGTGCTGCGCGACAAGGCGAACCTCACCACCGTGTACTTCGAGGGGAACCCGCTGCAGCTTAAAGGGCCGGCGGTGTACCGGAATAAGATCCGCCTGGCGCTGCCGCAATTGTCACAAATTGATGCGAGTGAGTTTGACCCAACCCTCCC
>NW_021167090.1:379345-544073 GCF_003711515.1 Sodiomyces alkalinus F11 | reverse complement strand
TTTTTTTTTTTTTCCTTTTCCCCCTTTTTCTCTCTTCTTCTCGCACCTTTCTTCTTCGTTCCATTTGCATCCCAAAGGAGTCTGCTGACAGGATCCACGCGCAGCGTATGTCAAAGCTTGAGAAACGTGACCACGATGGGCTAGAAACGGAGTATGGGAGCCGGTGCTGAGTCCTGACTCGGCGAAATGTATAAACAAACCATCATGACATATCACGGTACTTTCGGGCCAAGGGCGTTCGGGGGAAAGGTGCTTTTCCTACCTGGCATGGTAGCGGTTTCTCTGGCGGTGCAACCCCGCGTTGTAGGCCATACTCTTGTCTTGCATTAACCTGAGCACGATTACTTGAATCCACGCAAATTGGGCCTCGTCGGTATTTTCGAAGACGGAGTCGTCCTCTCAACAATAGCCTGGCGCGAGAAGGCTCGCCGGCAGGCACACATATAGTACTTGCAAACGAACCAAAGATAGCGACAAGATCTTGTCGGCGATACATCTCGGCCTTTGAAAGCTCGAGACTTCGTCTGCATGCTTTCCCGATGTCTGGCAGTTTAGTCACAGGTACAATGTCGCAAAAAAGAGGATGGAAGAAGAAAACGCTTCATTGATTCTAATAAGCCCGGTCCTAGTATTTCATCTCCCTAGGGTACCTGGGCAATAAAATTCCGCATCTACCATCTCATCTCATATCTGGCTCATTGGCTCCTTTGCTACTCATCTAACCCGTGGTGCTAATAACCACGTTTCAAACCCAACAGACACTCCCTGCCAGGATGGACGATCGCCGTTGATTTATTTTTTATCGTCAACAAAAAGGGGAGGAATGAGAATGCCCCCGGTCATTTAATCTGATCGGGTGTGCATGGAAAGGCAGCAGAGCCGGTTCGGGTGAACGGATAAATGATAGGTCAGGTTGAGGAAGTGGTCAGGCGTGTGCAGCGATGGGGCGCGCACTCGCGTGACGACGCCGGCTTTTTCGTATGATCGCTTTAAGCGAAGATCCAGAGCTTCTCAGTGGTGAAGTACTATGAAGGGGGGGAATTGATTAGCGGGGGGGGCATTTTCTTTCCATGACACGAGTGGAAAGCTTTATAGAGGGAGGGGGCAAAACTCACGTTGGTGGGGGCGTTGAAACGGGTGTTGATGTCGAGGCCGGAGATCTTGGCCAGATCCTCATCGGAGAGATCGAAGCTGGTGCAGTCGAGGTTCTGGACGAGGATCTCCTGGCGGCTGGTCTTGGGGATGACGGCCAGACCACGCTGGGTAGCCCAGCGGAGGAGGACCTGGGAGGGGGCTTTGCCGTGCTTGTTGGCAATCTCGGTGATGACATCGTGCTTGAGGAGAGGGGTAAGGGCCTTGGCGTGGGGGAAGTCGAACTCGTCGAAAGAGGTGGGGCCGAAGGAGGAGTAGGCGGTGACGGTGATGCCCTCGTTCTTAGCGAGGCGGATGAGGTTGGGCTGGACGAGGTAGGGGTGGTGCTCGACCTGGAGGGTAGCGGGGACGATCTTGGCGTGGCGGAGGAGGTCATAGATCAGCTGGCCCTGGAAGTTGGAAATGCCAATGGAGCGGGCAAGGCCCTTCTCGACGAGGCCCTCCATGGCCGTCCAGGTCTCCTGGATGGTGGCGTCGGAGCGGCGGATCTCGGAGACGCCGTCGTAGAACCAGCCGGGCGGGTAGCGGACGGAGGGGTCGACGTGCTCGAGGGCGACGGGGAAGTGGATGAAGTAGAGGTCGAAGTAGTCGATGCCAAGGTCGGCGAGCTGCTTGCGAGCCATCTTCTCGACGTGCTCGGCCTTGTGATCGGTGTTCCAAAGCTTGGAGACGAGGAAGAGCTCCTCACGCTTGACGAGGCCATCCTGGATGGCGCGGGCGACGCCCTTGCCGACCTCGACCTCGTTGCCGTAGTCTGAAGGATTCCATAGCAAGTCAGTATACAAGATGTAACTAAAAATAAATAAATGAAAAAAAAAAACCCAGGCAGGTCTGGTGCTATCCCCGATTCGTGAAAGTGTGGTGGTGAAAATTGCTGTTCGGATGTAATCAAATGTAGAAAACGATGAACAGTGAAGTGAAGTGACAAGACTTGGCAAGTTGAGCCCCGCAGAAAGACGCAGAAAGAGGGGCATTTCCAGCTTTGTCCATCACCAAAATATACAAGGGAGGGGGTTGTTGCCAAGACTGGGCCCACTGTGACGAGCATGTATGGCGGGGTCAGGATGGGCAGGGGGAGAGGGCCAGCCACAAAATGAGGGGCAGTCGTAATTGATAGGCGGGGCAGCAGCTGCACTTCGTCATGCGCGAGAGAACTTCATCCGTCGAGATGAATCGAGGTAGAAAAAAGAGACGTCTCGTTGCAACACCTCGGAGTTGGAAAGCTTCAGGTGATGTGCAAAATCCGCTTTGTCGCATGTTGAGTATCCCCGAGTAAAGTCGTCGAGCCGACTGAGGTAGAAGGTGGTGGCGTGTTGTTCTGTTGATCTGCGGTTTCGGGCGTTTTTTCTTCTTCTTTTCTTGTTGTGTTTTTTCGGTTTTTTTTTCCGCTGCCCCGTCCTTTGCGCCAACTCTCTCCTCTCTATTTACCCGCCCTTGCGTGCTTCTGACCCTCTTGACTCCTTGGCAAACTTCTGCGCGTGATATCAAGACGGTGGACACGGGGGAGCAGGAATGTGTAAATCAAAAGCGATTGGGGTGAAGATCGGGAGATCGGGATCGCGAGCCGAGAACCAGGAAGAGGGGTAATACAACGTACCAGCAGCGCCGTCGAACAGACGGTAACCGGTCTTGATGGCGTTGTAAACGGTATCGGCGGCGATGGCGTTGTCGACTTTCCACAGGCCGAAACCGACCTGGGGCATGTCGTAGCCGCTGTTCAGCTTGATGGTGGGGATGTTGACCATCTTGACGGATTTGTGAGTGGTGAGTTTGGTTTGTTAAGGGGGTTTGTAGATGTGTCGTAGGATGGAAGAGCACCGGTTTAGGACGAGGGATAATTGAGAAGGCAAGGGGAGAGAGAAAAGGGGAGAAAAAGCAAAAGGCAAGAGAAGGATGGAAGAAAAGTGGCAACGATGAAGGGGTCTTAAATAACTTTGCCGTTCTTTTCCTCCGAGCCGTCCATTCGCAAGCTTGCGCCACCCACACACCCACAGCCATCGTCACCTTTGGTCGTCCCGGCGGTAAATATTCTCGTTCAAGGAAGATCGAGGTAACGAAACTAGAAATCACCCGCAGGCCGCCATAGGTGGTCGTCTGTACTGACGCCGGCGACGCGGCGATGGGAAAAGCTTGGATGAGATCACGGAGGCATCCACCGTAGCAAGGTCATTAGCCTATCCGCGCAGCACTGATTGGCATGGGTAAAGTGCTAAGTCGGGGCTGATGTGGGCCGGTCCACAGGGTCCTTTCACTGTCAAGAAGGGAAAGAAGGGGACGGATGGTGGAGGAACACTATGAAGTTATGAATTGGGGGACCCCGGCCACGATTCGCGCGTTTAACCGGGCTCAGGCTCAAAGCTTGAGCGACTTTACCAGCGGATTCATCCCCCTCAGATACTTCCCCTCAGCTATATCCATAGCTTTCTTTTTTTTTTCTTTTTTTTTCTTTTTTTCTTCTTTTTTTTTCTTTTTTTTCTTCTTTTTTTTCTCCTCCCTCCTTTCTCCCCATCTGTTTTCTTCCGATCTTTCTCTTAGGTGGGGGCGAATTGGCCGCGATCTCTGTGTAGTGCCATTCCCTTTGACACGTGCCCAGGCCTCGAAGCAATACTTAGCTGCGCGTGCTGAGGTAAGGCGCGTTTCTCGGTGAGACGACAGGTGAAGGCCTTGGCAACGTCGAGACGAAGAGCAGGCTGTCGCCCATGGTTACTGCCCTGGTCTACCTAGATCTCCCTTGACTACAATGCGCCAGCGCCAGTCTCTCTCCATGAGAAAAGGACAGGTGTCGTGCGGCCTTGACCTCCGGACAAAGCCGGGCGGAGGGCGGTTTTGGGGATCCATGAGTGGACGACATTCATAAGAGGCTGGCATCGTGACCTCGAAACTAGGTAATTAGAGGACGAGCATGAAAATGAAGCACCACTCTTCGGATTCGCCAAGGCGTAAAGGAAACCAGCCACTCTGTCAGCCGAGCCAATCTTAACGGGGCAATTCGTTTGTTTGGATCGACATCTTGAAACGAGGCGGAACGGCTGTTTCTCAGACACCTCAGTGCCGATCAGCAGCTTGGTTGCATGTTAGGATTGGTTCCGAGAGGACCGAATTTGACATGATCACTGGGACTCAAACATCAGCCGATTCTCCCCTTTGGGCATCTCCAGCCTATAAATATTGGCGGCTCCACTGACATTTGAAAGAGCGAAGTAGCGCCGGCGCGGCGGCATTGCCGGGAGAAACTGGTTTGCCAGGACGACTCGACGGCTAAGACGTGAGACTTGCTGTCGAGGGTAAACCCAAAACGGTGTCTGTTTCCGGGTTCCGAGAATGCGATGGCTTTGTGTACTTTGCGCGTCTCTCAGTCACTCTCTCTCTCTCTCTCTCTCTCTCTCTCTCTCTCTCTCTCTCTCTCCCCCACACACGCACACGCACACACAACACTTCCACACGTGTAAGCGGGCGTCGTGGTGATTCTTCTGCATTATTCCGGCGGAAGCAAACCGGAAATTTCAACCAACGGCCCCGTCCGAGTCGAGTCTGAGTAATATTGACCTGTGTGCAAGTGTAGCTGGGGGGTGACCAAGCTGTGTTTCCCACAGTGACACAGGCGCTAGGGCTGTTTCGGCTTTTAGGCTAATCTGTGGCTGGAGCGGTTAATCCTGGGTCCCCGCATTTCCCCCTTGAAAGGGAAAGCCCCTGTATCCGTACGTTACGCCTAAAGTCATGCGTCTCGCTATCCGTCATGTGACTTTCTATCGCCAACGCATCGCAACTATTACCGGCCCGGTGCCACGCCAGGTTTCAACCCTCCCTCCGGCACTTCAACTCCCCGAGCCAACCTCACGACAATCAGTTTCCCCTTTGGCGCCTCACTTTTCGCGAGGTCTCGTAATAGCCTAGGAACGACAACATCATCTTTCTCGTGCCTCAGATGTCCAAACCATGACCACGGTAATTAACCACCGGTCGGGTTCCTCCCTGAGCCCTCAACCAGACTCTCCCTCCCGACCAGCGATTTAGCAGACTTGACGTTTTCTTTTCCTCTCGGACCTACACGATGACCAAGAGCATTTTGGTCAAATCTCCCAATGCTCCTCTCCCAAGTGATGCACTATCAGGTCGATGTCTCATCGTCTTCACTGATTCCCTTCTTTCCCGATGTTCTCCTCGACAGCATTTGTTGACAGTACCTGGGCGTAGGATAGACGGTGGCTCAAGTCAAAACCCGTTCTTCTGTCAATGAAGCCGCGGGTTGTAGTATCATTCTACATGTTACGGGGATTCTCCCTTTGTTCCTCCTGGTTTTCAGCAAAGGCTGTGTCTTGCGAGCATTTTGGCTTGGAATGGAAGCTTCTTTGTTGCGCCTCAAAGGACGTTAAGGCGCAGAGGCCGTTGTGGTCTATTTTTGTCTATTTTTTGGCTCTCCTCCGGAATAGGAAACAAGATGTCCTTGTCCTCGTGAAAAGCATTGGGGAGTTCTTTGGAACTCCCAGGTCAACCTCCATCCAGCTCCGCCCCCCGATATGCTCAATGGGTTTATGTCTCGACCCTATTATCTCGTCTTGCTAGATTTAGCGTCTCGGACACTTTGAGTCGGGACCTTTGAAGATTGGATTTGTGCTTTTGTTCTGTTTTCATCGAGTCTTTCACTTGATTTTCGGTATAACATGGGGACTCTGCGCAAAGATCCAAACCACCTACCACAGTCTCGCCTCGCCTCTTCCTCTAACACAAATATACGTTTCAGTCTCTCATCACCACAGCGAAACCAACAAACCCAATAACATTGCCAACAAGAGAATTGCTCCCATAACCAAGCATCATAGGCCTCCGCCCCAGCAGCCAACATGACCGAAGCAGCAGCGGAGGAGAACCCCTATTCCGTTGACGACAGGCGTCATTTCAGAAATTCATCCTGCCAGCAGGCTGCACGTTATAGGGGAGGATCATACAGGCAGATCGATCGCCATGGCAGGTTTAGTAGAAAACCAACGGATTACAGCTACGCCCACGGCGCTGGCCCCCGACTACCAACGGATCAGCTTTACTTGGGGAAAATGGAGGAACGCACCCTCCTTGAACCGCTAATACAGGGAGGTGAGGGCAGGAACCTGGGTTACGGCATCACGCTGACGAAGGTTCTCGCGGTGGGCGGATTTGGCATCGCCGCTTTGGTTGAGTATCA
This sequence comes from Sodiomyces alkalinus F11, assembly GCF_003711515.1. Classification (NCBI taxonomy): domain Eukaryota; kingdom Fungi; phylum Ascomycota; class Sordariomycetes; order Glomerellales; family Plectosphaerellaceae; genus Sodiomyces; species Sodiomyces alkalinus. Next base: position 537,742 of record NW_021167090.1, on the reverse strand, counting down.
ACCTCGGCGGAAAGGAGCAGAGAAGATCAAGTGTGTCATGAAGCTCGACTTGTACGGTGTTAACGAGCTTCAGAACGAGGAATATTATCTCAAGGTAGGTCACGAGAAACCTGGGCTTCTCAGCTGCACTCCCCGACTCCCCCCCTCACACCAACCAACTACTACCCATGTGGGCGTCCAGGTATTGACTTTTCCATCCAGCTCTTCCAAGGTGCCAGACACGTCGTTCAGATTCTCGACGCTACGGACGAGATCAAGGCTCGCCGCGAACAGGACTTGCGGGCCCGCGGTCTATGGGTGGAGCCCGCTGAACGACCCAGCGTACTGATCCAGCTCGTGCAACGCGATTGTCGTACGGAGGACCTGCACGACACTGATCATGAATTCGACATCCAGAAGCAACGCCATCGCAATTTCGTCTTGCTGGAACAGTGCGAACACGGCAATCTCATGAACTGGCTTTACAAGTCTGCGACGAAGATAAATCCCTTGACGCATAAACTGGGATACACGTGGCCCGACAGGATCCTATGGGAGTTGATGGAGTGCTGTGAGTTCTCCCCGCCCCCGAGGGCTGGGATATGTTGACTGTATGTTCATTGGAGACTAACGCAAGTACCGCAGTGGTTCGAGGGTTGATTGCTGTGGCGTACCCTGTAAAGAACTATCCACCTCACGGCTTTGACCCGAAAGCCCCAGTCCACGAATCGATCCCACCTCGCTCTGGGGGTGCCTCTGGGCCCGGTGCGGTACCGGATCCCCTCGAGCTGTGTCACTTGGATCTCAATCCCTACAATTGTACGTCACCCTCATCCATGCCCAACTCTCTCTCCCAGACGTGTCTTGGTGACGGACAGCCGCCGAGACTTAGGTTTTGGGTCACAGCTAACATACTCATAGTGCTTGTCGGCGCTGCGGGCCACGGCGGCGGCCACGGCCACGGGACTAGACCTATAGTAAAGGTAAGGTGTTCCAAAACAAGGGGTGAAGAGAATGATTATCTAACAGCCTCAGATGGCCGATTTTGGGGGCATGTGGGACTTCACACCAGCCAAGGTCGAGGAGAACCCAGATCAGTTTCCGTAAGCACGTCCCTCCACTTTGCGGCCTGCGCCCGTAACCAAACTGAGTGCTAACCTGTGGAACTCATGTACAGGGAAGAGATTTTCTGGTTAGCCAGGAATGAGGGCAAGTTTTGCTCCAGATTTCCTGTAAGAAAACCCCCCCCAAGTCCCAGCGATGTCCAACATATATCTCGGGCCCAGGGCACGAAAATCTGACAGATTATTAACACGGTTCAGGAACAATTTACCGATGAATGGGACGAGTTTACGTCGTTCATGGGGGTCTTCGGACCCCGAGAAGTGAACCGATTCATTGGAAGAGGCGCCCCGAAGCCGGAAGTCGCAGGCAATTTCGGGATGCACTCCAACATCTATCAAATAGGGGTCACGGTATGCAAAAACTCCCTCGCAGTTTCTGTCCTCCACCGTCTGAGACTTCTCTTACATCTACGGCACCCAGCTTGTGGGGCACTCTCACCTGGATTTGCTGACCTTCTTTTTCCCTCGTAGATGTGGATGGCGATTACGCTTCACGTATTCGAACCACCAGTCAAAGAGGGGACCTATAAGGATAGAAACGGCAACGACGTCCTCACATACGGAGCCGCCCTCTTGGACAAACGGTTCTCGCACATCGACCTTAAGCTCCGGCAGTTGGTGCAACGTTGCATGGCACACCATCCCCGTGACCGACCGAGGCTGGAAGAGCTCCGCGATGAGATCCGGGCCCGCACTAGAGAATGGTTCCGCATGACGGACGAAGAAGCGAAAGAATGGTACAGGGTCTTCTTCACAACGCCGGATTATCCAGAATACCGCGACCCTTCCAAGAAGACGGAGAAGGATGGGGGCCCCACTGCAGGAGGCGGTGCCGGCAAGAAGAAGAAGCGTGGGACACCCGGGGGAGGCGATGGAGAGGCCAATCCCGGTCAGAAGAAGAAGCGTCGAAACACAAAGACGTGAGATGCGTCTTTCTGTCCGCATGTCGCTGCAAGTGGGAACGGCGCAGGGCTCACAAGAGGAAGGAAGCCGAAGACAGAACCCTAGCGCTGTTTGGTGGGTTGAGCTTGACGTATTATCGGTTACTGGTTGGGATGCTGCATATTTGTGTGTCTTTCAAAATAGATCCTATGTTTTCCTCGTTGACGACGGTTCCCTATACCTATTTCCCCTGGGATTCTGGCTTGCCACGGTCAAAAACAGTCGTGAATCGCAAGAGTTCGTGATGCATCGGGCAGCGAGTGCAGTGGGGGGTTCTGTGGGGGTGCAGCTTGGAGAGTTCTGATCTTCGTGCCTTATGTAATGTACCTTAAGGGACCTTAAGGTACCTATGTGAATGTAGCGAGATATGACGTCAATAATCAGGGGTTATCTTTCCAAACTGGGAGTTACCTTACGAATACAAGCAGGTATTGTTCGTACAAACGCACACGACATCCCAAGATGAGGAAAGCGCAACCATTTCATCTCGCATATGTCAGTCAGTGTTCTCCTTGTCCAAGACGGTTTCACCCTGTCTTCCTTGAAATGTTACGGAGTAACTACAGGTAAGGTAGGTTGCATACCTGTTCAACACAACAACAAAGCGCCGTCTGCAGAGTAAGTCATTTCTCCTCTCGAGTAGACGCAAGAATACCGCTATTGGACTTGCCTTTGTGCACGTCGGACAACACCACCAACCTACCTAAGGTAATCTGCGAGACGATCTCGCAATAGCTGGACCAGGGCGCAAGAAAACAGGCCGGAAACGAATTCGGGGATGGACGTGACAAAGGCACTGCCCGTGTCTTTTGAAACGGAGTCGTCACAGAAATCCGGAGATCAACAGTCTTGGACATCAGAATCGCCGTCTCCCAAGCCTCCACCCACAGCGGAGGAGCAGAATCGCTTGTCTCGTGTCCACCCCCCTCGGACACTGAGGGAGCGCTTTCTCCATACCTTACCTTACTACACCGGCCCTCATGCTGTCAGCTACCTCGAGATGGAATGTCCCGTCCGTGGGCCCAGAACCGTGTCGAAGCTGCAGCGGAACAACGCTCCTCTCCTTCGACTCGATACCGTCCTCTTCTCCGTCTACTACCCGTGCGACCCACACATCGACAAGCAAGACGGCGAAGAGCAGAGTAAGAAGGAGAGACGTGGGAAGAAGGGGGGGATGGGGCAGAGGCACAAAGGGAAAAAGAGCCCGCAGCAGGCAAGGGCGAATTGGCTGCCGCGGCCCAGAATACAGACCTGCAGGGGATACTCCAACTTCCTGAACATCCCGCATGCCCCTGTCACCGCTTACATTGCCTGCACGTCCATGTTCACCAAGCTCCCAGCGTTTCGGAACGCGCAGCTGACGGGGCGATGGCCGCCCTGCCGTGCAAAAGACGACGACCCGAGAGACCAGACGCGGCAAACGGCCGACGGCACGGGGCGGCGGCCGAGATTCCCCGTCATCGTGTTCAGCCACGGGCTCGGCGGGTCGCGGACGGCGTACAGCACCATTTGCGGCGAGCTAGCGAGCTACGGTTTCGTGGTGGTGGCCATGGAGCACCGCGACGGCAGCGGGGCGCGGACCTACGTCAACCTGCCGGAAAACCGCCAGCTCTCGGACGTGCAAGTCGATCCCGAGGCGAACCTGAACGTGTCGGACGCGCGGGGGAAGAGGATGAAGAAGCCGCAGCGCGAGGGCAGGGCGGCGCCGCAGCAGTACTACGTCGACTACCTCTTCCCCAAGGGCAACGTGCAGGACACCTCCCCGCACAGCGCGCACGGGGTGGACACGAAGCTGAGGACGGCCCAGATCGAGATGCGGCTGGCCGAGATCGAGGAGGCCGTCTACGTGCTGGGGCGGATCAACGAGGGGGCCGGCCGGGAGGTGGCGGCCGCGAACCTGCGGCGCAAGGGCAACGTGGGGTCGAGCTCGAAGGGGCTCGAAGGCATCGACTGGGCGGCGTGGGAGGGTCGTCTTTACCTGGACGAGGGCGTGACGGTCATGGGCCACTCCTTCGGCGGGGCCACGACGGTGCAATGCCTGCGGACGGAGAGGCGGTTCGAGTGGGTGGGACAGGGCATCGCGCTGGACGCGTGGGGCCCGGCGACGCCGTCGGCCGGGGCGGCGGAAGGGACGGGCGTCATCGATAAGCCGCTCCTCTCGATCGGGTCCGAGGCGTTCATGCACTGGGAGGAAAACTTCGACCGCGTGGTAGGCGTCTGCCGGGAGGCGGCAACGAGCGGCCGAGGGCGATCGTGGATGATGACGATCCGTGGCTCGACGCACCTGTCGCAGACGGACTTCGGGGTCCTGTACCCGACTTGGATGGATCTCCTGTGCAAGACGCTGGTAAACCCCCTGCGGGCGCTGTACCTGACTGTGGCGCCGTCGATGGAGTTTCTCAGGCTCGTGTTGTCGGCGGAGCAGGTGGAGGGGGCGCGGGGCGTGGACTTTTGGCCCGACGAAGGGATCCTGCGGACGGCGGTGGAGCCCGAGGCCGAGGTGACAAAGGAGCACCGGCCGGAGGAGAAGTGGATCGCGTCGCGACTGCGGGTGGACAACGAGCTGAGGCTGCGGGCGAGGAGATGGCTAAGGTGGACAAGGAAAAAAGAGGAAAAGGGAAAGGGAAAGAGGGGCTTATTAGTGGACTGGGATGACGGCAACGAGATATGGATGCATTTCAGACCCGAACGGGGGGTCATGGATCGAGAGGGAGATGACGAAGCAAAGCTAAACGCGAAAAACGATGTGGAAGACGAATCATCATCGAGAGCGAGTTCGGCCCGGGAGGGTACAGCGGTCAAGCCCGAAGAAGACATGACGAGCTGGACCACGAGGACAATCGACGCGGTGGTGGGGGGCGGCTAAGAACACCGGGCTGTATGTCTCATTGAATGGGCATGGATAGAGCAAGCGAGAGTACCTTGCTATCCGTATCTCGTACTAATAGAAGGTATTCGTAGGTGGGAATAGAGCGCAACGGTAAGAAGTGTTGTCGGAGTAGTGGGACTCGTGGCGAGCTGGGCGTCCCGCTGTCCACACGCACCGCTTACATTGGGCCTACAGGTTAGTTATGCGTTCTCTGCTCGGCGAATTCATAATAATCAACTGCCTTGGAAATTTCCAAAGAGTCGGACGCATGGTATAGTCTCCATGAACCATGAGGAATTGGAAGTTTGGAAAGCAGAGGGCAAAGAGATGCCGAGACGACATTTTTCAACGGCCGGCACAGCACCGAAATTAGTGAGCTTAGGTAATGACCAGCTAGCTACATGGTACATTGCACTGTGCTCATCTGCTCTTGTGGGACAAGGATTTACAGTTCAATCAACCGTGTACGAAATAGAATCAGACTGTATACACGCATTACCTAATATCAGACCAAGGGGTTCCAACACAACGTATCACGATAATCCGACCATGCGGCTAACAATGGGTCCGTCGCAAATCCTGGAATGAGGTGCGGTGGGTACCTCTCAAGTACTTCTCTAGTGTACACAGCTTCGTACACGTGTACCAAGCACTCCGTGATTCACGATACCTTACTTACTAGAAAGTGATGTAGTGTATATGGGCCCAAGTTAGATACGGATGGTCAGATATTTCCTTAACTGGAGGCTACCTTAGGGATAATAGCCAGGTCTTATGATGCCCAGCCTTTAAGCAGCAACCTGTTCTGTTCCGAAATCGTTCAAATGTTTTGGTATGTACCTATGTGCCTTTGGTACCTGAAATACACGTGTAGTTTGGCTGAGGTCGCGACCTGCTGAAAAACATAACGCTAAACCCTGTGAAGAAAAGATGGGTGCATCCTAGATGATCAACGGGCCAACAGCCAAAGACAACGCTCAACGCCTCGTATCCTGAGCACAAGCTGAAAACCCAAGCTGGAGACACACCACCCAGGCTACCATGATGTTGATGCACGGATATCCGTCCTCCGTATTCCCAAACGTACCTTCTCATTCGTCTTGCCCGATTTGTTGCCCCAGAAAGGCGTGTTTCGATGACCAGTCACTCTTTCACAAGGATAATAGGCACAACAAGGGCCCTATTTCGTAGAACAAAAAGCGCCAACCAGCACCAAGATAACTCGAGGGTCAGGTTGTTACATAGGTTCAGGGGAGCATGATAATCCGTAAGCGCATGGCCTGGTGCTGGAGTTGCAGATGTGTAATTACTCATCGGCCGCCAGACTCGGACATCGAGAAGAAACTTGGATCGGAATAGGAGAAAGCTCGTCATTCAACATCCTGTTTGCTGTTTGCTGTCCGTCACAAGCGGCTTTTCTTTCATCCCGAGATCCCTGATCCCCAGCTGGCCCTCCGTGGGTCGACACCCAGCGGCCCCTCCATCTTCTTCGTTTGGTTCTTCGTTCTTTTCCTTCTCTCATTGCTCTTATTTATTCCTGTGAATTTATTTTAAAGGAAAACGAGAGGGGGGAGACATCGTTTTATCATTCATTACCTCGGTCTCTTTGAAGTCATATCGGCCCGTCCTGTTGAGAATCGAAAGAAATCTGAGCCGAAACCAGACTTTTCAACTCCGAATTATTTCATGATAACTCTTAAGGTACAACGTAGATAAGGCGAAAGCCATCCATATTATAACAAATTTATGGCACCCTGACAATTCATTCTTTTGCCCATAAGAAGTCCCGCATATAATTTGAGTTACCTACGGCATGTACATCACTCTACGTACTCCTCTCACACATTATCTACTAAGTGGTTCCTGCAGCTGCGAATAGTGGCCTATCTACAGTAGGGTAGGTGCATCCCGGGTCAGGTCCATTCACCCAACCATCAGCACCTCCAGGGTCGTGCCTACCTCTGGACATATAACTGTGGTTGTAGATAAACTGATATTAAACTCGGAGGCTAAGCTAAGGGTAGGTATGGGTCTGAGTAGGGCGAAAAGTTAAGCTAAGGGTAGGTATAGGGGGTGGTTAGTGCTAGATCATATAATATACGCGGATGCCTTAAGTAAGCGTTAGGCCTTAATAGAGGGGTAGATAATTAAGGGGTAAGATAGCGAGAAGATGAATAAATTAAGATAGTGGTGACGTGAAATAGCTAGGAAACGATTCGGAAACGATTCGGAAATGTTTTAAGAGACGGATATTATAAATTTCGATTCGGAAATAGATCCTGATAGTAAGATTTAGCTAAGGAGCTACTAGAGCCAGAATATTAAGAAAATAATTTTTATAATCTAAGATTTCTTAAGAATAAGAATCTAAGACTATATTTATATAGACTATATTCGAATCGTCGACCTACTAGATATATAATTAGAAGGAATAAAGTATAATAGGTATATATCTATTAATTCATACTTTTTAGTTTCTTTTACTAATATAGATTAGATTCTATTAAAAGTCTAAAATAACCTAATCCTAATCTCTGCTTTTACCTATACTAATAGTAGACTTACCCTAGGCTCTTAAGCTATATAAGTTAATAAAATTCTATATATAGCTAGGATACCCGAGATACCTAAAAGCTGCGTTACGGGTATAGTAATTATTATTCTAGCGGACGTTTTAAGTAACGAGGAGAAAAAGAGTCTATAGAAAATAGTAGGTTATTCCTTTCTTCGTTATCTATATTATAATTATTAACTTAACCTAATATAGATCTAGTACAAGATAGCTTAAAAGTAACCTGCATCGCGTTCTATAAGCGCTACGCTTAGAGACGCTCTAGTTTTCCGTTATACGTATACTTATTAAGGTAGTAAAGCGTGTTAATATCTATCTATAATAGACTTCTATCACGATCGTGTTAGTCTATAACTCCTTAACGAAATTAGTTAATAACGCGTAGACGTAAAAGACCTTACGCTATAGAAAAAGGCTATTAGGTAAGTAATTAAGAGATATATAGGATACCCTTAAGATAAATCATTAATACGGTTTAAGATAGGTATAGGCAATATAGGTAAGATTTAGTAAAAAGATTACTTATATGAACGCGTAAGACATATATATACTAATAGTAGATTCTAGCGGCTACCACGTAAGTATTACTATTTAATACGTTATATTATTAAAACTATTCCTAATAAACTAAAGTATCTTACGGACTTTTAATAATATTATATACGATACTAGTCTTAGACCCCCGCCGACGCGACGCGTTCCTATCTCGTTACTATTATTCTATCGATCTTCTACCCTTACCTAGATCTTATTAAATAGAGTCTTAATCCCGTAATACACGGCGCGCTAATAAATCCCGATAAGATATACTATTTATTCGCGACAAATCGCAGGAAGCGCCGGATATATAGTACGTATATCCAGAAATAGCCTAAAAACGATTCGGAAACGATTCGGGATCTATTTACTAATTTTTCTAAATAGATAAAGTTTATATCAGAGGCCCTAGGTAAATTCAAATACGAAAATACGACGTCGAGTTTAGATTTTTTATTCTATACGATTTCGGCATAACGCTATAGATTATTATAACCTCCTATAGAATATACACTTATCCTCCGCCACCTCCTTTAAAAGCCCCCCCTTCTATTATTAATAGGATTATAAGAGTCCTTATAAAGATTAAAAATCCGATTATTAAATTAAACGTGTTCCTTAAGTCGAGTAAACTTAAAGAGTTCATCGCCGAATATAGAGAAAAAACCATTATTGATATCTATACTAGTCTTACGAGTAGCGATTACCTTAAGTATATTATTTGTAAGTAGTAGATTATCCTATTTCCTTAGAGCGGTTATAGTCTTACTTTATTACTTAAGCAGATAAAAGAGGTAAACTAATGAGTATACATAAGTATACTTTAATTATATTTTATAAGCGTATTCTAATAATATTCCCTTAGTATATTTAGTATTTATACTAATCCGAGAGGAATTATATAGTAATCTGTTTTTTTTATAAGTAGGTAAAATAGTAGACCTTTCCCGATATAATATCGTTTTTCGTCGACGCAAATTATAAATATATTAACGGACTTAAGTAAAAGGAAATTATTCAGGCCTAGTATAGCTATACCTCAGAAAGAGGTATACTCCAGAATCGTTTCCGAATCGTTTCTGAATCGTGCCAGCTAAATTTTACTGAATGATTCTGAATGATTCTGAATGTTTCTGAATGTTTCTGAATATCTAGAAACGTTTCCGAATCGTTTCTAAATAATCCCTAATATCGTCTAGTTCTTCTACTTATAAGGTGCTATACTAACTCCGAGATAATAAAAATATATCTTTATATATTTTACCAGGTCTTTAAGATTCTAGAGGATAAGTATAATATTCATATTAAGTGGAAATACCTCCACGGAACAGGTCTTCTTAGAGTAACTTTAGATTAGACTTTACCTATAATCCAGGGATTTAGTAAATACCTCTAGTAAAAATACCGGCTACACAGATTATAGAAAACTCAGGTATTATACTATATACGACTCTATATAATTTTTTTCCGGCGCGGTATTAAGAGTATTTTAGGCGGTAACCTAGTAAAGGGGTAAGGCTCTGCCTACTATATTCTTATAACTCTGCTAGAATACTAGAGTAGTAAGGATTATAATAAGCTTTATAACGCGATTAGCTATAAGTATTATCTAGAAACGATTCGGAAACGTTTCGGAAAGCTAACCTATCCTTTAGGGATAATACCTTAGTTCCATGACTAGGCGGCTTATAAGCGATTACCGTATATCGCTACTAGATTCTATTAAGCTACCTTAAATATCCTAGCTTAGGACTAGGCACTAATTCCGAGCTATTCTAATACGGTGGAGGTTATACACTAAGCCTTATATGTATAGACTAGACGAAGTGTCTATATCCTTAAGGTTATTAAAGGGTAAGTATTAAGCGCGATATCCTGATTCTACTTACTAATATTTATAGATATCGTGTCTATAACTAGAATCTAGTCTTAAGAGATTTTATAACGCGTTCCCTCTAAGTCCTTAGCTCGTGGCGAAATACTAGGATAAGCGGCCGGCTTAAGAGTATAATAGGTCGGACTAATAAGCGATATAATTTTTTATTACGCGTCTAAAGTTTTACTAACCTTTAACTATTCTAGAGCGAAAATATCTGTAGGTTAACACGGAAGGGGATAAAGCTTCTCGCGAGCGCTTACAGAGTCGTGTAATAATATCTAGTCGATCTATTTCGAGATCACCTCTTAATCCTCCGGAGGATTTTAGAGGTTTAAACCGTGATAGTATAGAGTCAGATTCGCGAAGCTCTTGAATAAGAAGCATAAAGAGCGTGTCCTTAAGTGGAGTTCCTCTAAGACACGCACGAAGTCAGCGCGTAAACGCTCCACGTAATCTTCACTAATACGCTATATTAGGGCATGTTTAAGCTTTATAAGAGTCGTTATCTTTTAATAAAAGGAATCTAGCTCTTAAGGAACGCCGACGCGAAATAGAACAAAAAGATCGTTAATTAGAGGCTAAGATTAAATAGTAAAAGCACGAAGATAAGCGGCGGTATAAGCTAGAACTAGTGCGGCTTAATCTTAAGAGAGAATTATTACTACGATTAAATTGATCGAGTTAGATAGGCGTCGGGATCGTTATTCTTTATTATTATAATTATTTAGCAAAAAAAAAAAATTAAGTGAAAAAACAAGAAAAAAACATAAAAAAACACTACTAAAAACGCCTTTATATATACCATGTTATTATTACTAACGCCGTAAAAATAGTAGCCCGGCGCTATAGAAACGTTTCTAAAATATTTCCAAAATAACTATTCACTCCTCGTTATTAGGAGTAGAAGGACGCGCCCGATCAATGCGATAATATTAGGGAGGGGGGCGGGCAGGGGTCGAAAATTCTAGTAGAAGAGTTATTAGTTTAAAGGCTCTAATTCTAGAGTAAGATACCGACTTACTAGATACTATTTCCCTATCCGCTATATTCTTATAGCGATATTTAGCCTATACTGTATAAAGATAGTTATAGTAAGGAGGGGGGCAGCCTAGGAAATATATACTATTAGTGAAATATACTATAGTAAACAGGAAAGGCAATATACTACGATTAACAGAGTTCTACTCTATACACGCCTAATAACGCTCTCTATTTTCCTATCTAAAGATATCTAGTTTTATAGGAAGGATATTAGGCTAAGAAATCAGATATATTAGTAATAGACTCGGAATGGTTTCTGAATCGTTTCTGGATAGTATCCTATATTTCTATTAGTATCTTTAGGCATAACCCGAAGATATATATCTTTAGCCACCGCTTTAGCTTTATAAGGAGTGTTAAGGGTTTTGTTAATCCCTATAGCCAGTTTCTGTATAGCCTTATAGTACTACGCGGTAAGGGCGTTATCCCTCGCGTTAAGGGAACCGGAAGCACTAGGGGCGGCCTAGGTATAATAGGTGGTGTGGATATGTTTTTTAAGGGCGCCGAGTAAAGAAAATTTCGATCGCTATATAGATATAATTAGTTAAAGGCTTTAAGTATTCTTATAAATAGAAATAAACTTATATTAAAGCATAAGTCGCTATTTTCTTCTATATACCTGTAAAAAACTTCTCCTATAGCTATAATAATCACCTTACCAGTCTTTAAAGAGTATTAGTAAGCTATAACGTATTAGATTAGTGTATATACTTACTCTATTAGTCTTAAACTCTGGCAAGGTGCTATAATGCTATCAGAATATACAGTGCTTATACGTTGCCACAGGACTGGCACTAGACTTATACATAGATAGGGGGATCGTAGTCAGGTCAGACTATCAGAGATACGACACGTCGAGGTCAAGTAAGCTAGTCAGCTTAGATTTAGAATGTTATAGGTATACTGTGAGGAGTAATAGGCGACTGCTAAACGATATAAGATCACTTAGTGACTGGTAGGAACTAAAGAGGGGGTATCGTAATAAGATTATTCATTGAGTCCTTCTAAGACTCTAGGAACTGTAGAAGGCACTCCCCTCTTTATACCTACCTAAGGTCTTCTAACCAAGTGGGTGGCGAGAGGCCTCCTTAAGACTAAGTTTAGGCGTAAGCTGGTTCCTAAGCTGACCAGCTTACTAGATCTAAGCTGACTTCTAAGCTGACCAGCTTACTTAACCTCGACGCGTCGTATCTCTGACGGTCTAACCTGACTACGATCCCCCTATCTATATATAAGTCTAGTGCTAGTCCTGTAGTAACGTATAAGCACTGTATATTCTGATAATATACCCCTCTCTAAAAATACTCCTATCCTTAGGAGCGTAAGTGCGGATAATCAAAGAGGGATTAGTTATCTAGTAAAGGGAACCTGTATTATTACGAAACTCTTTAGGATAACCGTCTTTATTTAGACCGGGTTCTTTCTTCCCACTTAGAGTAGTCGAGGAAGATAATAAGCGTTCACCCTTAAACCGTAAACATAGCCACGTCTAACTAAAACGTTATTTAGGCATAAAGGTCCTAAGGGCAGTATAATTAGTTTAAAGCACGAAGTAAAAAAGAATCTATAAATAACTATCGTATAAATAAATAACGTGCCTAAAATATCCTTAAAGCAAGTATATAAAGAGATTGCTTATAGTGTTACCGTTAACCAGCACGGTTCTTATTATAGTAAGAATAAAAGGATACAGGAGGTCTAATAGCAGGTGTAAGGTGTTATCGTGGTAGATATAAGGAAGGCATACGCGGTTCCCTAGGGTTAGATAACCTCTTACTATAGTAATAATAATAATATTAACCATTTTCTCGTATAATCTTTCTCTAATCCTTTTCTTTCCTACTTTAAGCATATATTCATAGTTCTTATACTACAGGTAAGTGGTTCTGTATATTTCCCGTTAACGATTAATAAGTAATAAGGGGTAGCCTTTATTTATAATACTAAATAATTTCTAATAACGCGCCGATAATTCTTATTATTATATCTAATAATCTGACTAAAGATTAGCTAGCGCTTATTATAGAGTATATAGAGAATTTACGCTAGGAGAATATAGCGCTACGGCTAGTGTTAGGCTAGTAAGATACTATTACTAATAATAATAATAACACTCCTACTAGAGTGGTTAACTAAGGTAATAGCCCCGTTATTAAGCTATTATTAGATAGCGAGTACGCTCCTAATAAGTATAAAGAGAATAATAATAATAGTGTTATTATAATTAATAACGATTCCTTCGAGGGGTTCTCTAAGGGAGAGGGTAATAAGGTGGTTATAGTGAACCACGGGGAGGAAGAGGAGGACGAGGACGATACTAACCCGGATACGGTTAATAATATCGATAAGGACGAGGATATAGCCGATACCTATAAAGACGATAACGAGCCGTAGGAGGATACTGCGTACACGGTTAAGGAGGATGTGGAGGGTACCCACCCTCGCGCTCCTTATAACCGTTATATATAGCACTTCCTCCGGCTTAAGCTAGACGGTAGTCGTGGCTATATTATCTTTAGCGCCTACAGGGAGGCGTATACTATTAATTCGTATAAATACGAGTATTACTAAGGTAATAGTTCTCGGGGTTACGTAAAGGTGAGTGATTATAACCCCTTCCCGATAAGCCACTCCTTGGATCACTAACAGACTTCTAGATAACTCTTAAGGCTAAGCTGCTAGGTAAGCGTATATAGCGTCGTCTGATTAAAGCTAATAACCGCGGCTATTATACTGATACGTAGCTTATAAGTAAACCCTGCCCCCTAAGAGAGTATGCCTTACTAACTTAGTGATAGGCCGAACTGAAGGAGCTATAGATTTTGCTGGGTAAGGCTAAGAGCAGGTATTAGGCCTAAAATCGTCGGGGCTTTAATAAGGCTCCTATAGTTCGCCGCGCCGCTAAAGAGGCGGTTCGAGATACTCGGTCTTATCAGGAAATTATAGAGAGTGCACTACTACGTTTCGTAGCTATAGGTGAACGTTTATACGAGCACCTGCTTAGTGAGCAGCCGTAGTGAAACGGGGGACTAGGGGGCGGTTAATATATAGTCACCGAGACTTTATATCGGGGGGGGGGGAACTCCGGCCTTAGAATTTTTCGCTTTTAGGTTTTTTTTCTATCTAGTATAGTAGTAAGTCCCTACGGGGTAATAATTAATTTTCCAGGCCCTAATTTAGGAGGTCTGCGGGTTCGGTATATAAATTCCTAAAGTTCTGATGCGTGAGATGTGTCTTAAGCCTGGTGTGTTAGGATTACACTCTTAAGGCGCTCTGGGTATCTATCTAGGGGGTATCTCGGGACCTCCTAGCGTAATACTCGCGAAGGAGCGATTCCGAGATATTACGCGTGGGTTCCTAAGTATTTTCCTCGTGGCCGTAGCCTTCCTACTTAATCAGGTATTATCGGCGGTTTCTATTATAATGGTGGGCCAGGATATCCTTAACTTCGTACTTATCGGACTCCTGAGGTTTTACCTGGACTTCCTTAGGGACCTGGACGCCGTCTGTACGAGGACTCCAGGGTTCTAAAAGGGAAATAGGAAAGATATTATGAATTTTTATGGTTGCCGGAAGTTTTAACTTATAGGCGAGTCCGTGATTCCCCATAACTTCCTTGATTTCGTAGGGTCCTAGGTACTTATCCGAGAGCTTCTTACTAGGCAAACCAGCTTACGCCTGAACTTAGTCTTAAGGAGGCCTCTCGCCACCTACTTGGTTAGAAGACCTTAGGTAGGTATAAAGACGGGAGTGCCTTCTATAGTTCCTAGAGTCTTAGAAGGACTTAACGAATAATCTTATCACGATACCCCCTCTTTAGTTCCTACCAGTCACTAAGTGATCTTATATCGTTTAGCAGTCGCCTATTACTCCTTATAGTATACCTATAATAAACGCTTACTACTATACTCCCCTTAAATATACTACTAGAAGGCACTAGTTAGTCGGTAGTTAGAGGGCATATTATTAAAAAAACTCTATGGCGGTCTATAAAGTATAACAGGATAGTTAGTTTCTGGATAGGAATCGTTTCCTAATCGTTTCTTAATCGTTTCCGATTACCCGCTATTAAAAATAAGAAGATATACCTAATAATATTATAAAATATAAGGAATTTGATATGGTTAATGAAAAAAGTGTATAGGAATTGATATTATAATACTGCCAAAACACTTATTATGAATAAACAGAGTGGTAATAGTAGGAAAAAGGCACGAATAGGTAAAAGAGGGGAAGAGCACGATAACGTATTTAAACGCGACTCGTGAAATCAGCGGAAACGTTTCCCCGTTACCCGAGCTAATCAGAATTCGCCCCACACCTACCCTCAGCTTAACTTTTCGTCAGCCACGCCCCACACCTACCCTCAGCCCAGCCACCGAGTTCAACATCAGTTTACATATAACCTCTATATAACTGGGTCACCTACCTTGCCTCCTTGCTCCTCGCGAAGTAAGGTACCTTAGACACTAAGGTATATGTTATGTAGGTACCTTATTATTAACTACATTATTTGCATCCATAATTTCCAAGTTTCTTTTCCTTTCTTTTCTAAAAAAATAAATAAAAAAATCAATTATACAATCCTCACTCCTCCTCCGCTTCCTCCTCTCGACGCAGTTGAAGTTGTCCTCTTCTCCTTGAATTCGTCGCTTCAGCTCCTCCTTCGAATATTTCCACTCGCTACTATATTCTTATTCTCCCCTTGTTTCTTTCCTATATCCCTCCTCTCTCGCTGTCTTAATCACGTCCTTCCCGCACCGCTCGTTTTGTCTTGCCTTTCTCTCTCTACGATCACCCTCGACCGAGCCCCTCATTCGGGCCCTCAGTATTTCGTTCGCTCTGTTTCTCCGAATCGCTCAAGCAGCAACTCCTTATCCTCTATACCATATCGCACTCCTGGCCGTATCGTCGACGAACTCACGCTTCGGCATTTGTCTGTTCTCTCTGCTCGTCTCTGCTCGTAAACTCCGGTGTATCAATCGATCGCAAACAATCGCGCCCCGAAAAAAAAAAAACCTACAACTTTGTGTCGCGCGGCCACTACCGGCTATCCAACCAAAGGGCAGGTCATCTTTCACTTACATGCTACATTGATGTCAACGGCATAATATCAGCCCAACTCATATTTTCTGCATAGCGCCCGGCTACCCGCAGCCACCCACCTCCCTACCCCTGGCCGACTTCCCACCACTGGATCGCTGCCGCCAGAATCGAGTTCCTTTTACCTCTCGGCCTTCCCGCTTGGACGGGCCTAGTACGACCGGCTTGTGCGAGACGGCTGATGAGTGACCATACCCGGCATCGAGCTTCGTTTCCAGACACCCAAGTCTCTCTGCGCTGATGCGGTGGCCCTAAGGAGGTCGACCCGCGAGTTGCCTGTTTCTTTGCTCATCAATCTCTATTGTCGGTTTACCCGTATTGGGCTGCACTCTCATTAACTACTACGATCATTCACTGCATCCGGACAGCTCATCGCTGCAGCGAACAATCACCACCCCGTGGTAGAATCATCGCTGCTCTTGGCCATGACGACCATCACTCGCCAAGATGGACCCACGAGTCCTCCCAAGCTTCAACAGATACTAGATTTGGAGCACAAGTTCAAGGTAACGAACACATCGCTTTCACCTGATTCCGCAGGAATAAGGCTATCAGCTAATCATCCCACCCGCTCCCAGATGGAACGTCTTCAGGGCTCTCCTGAGCCTTCGTGTCTGTCGTTACCGACTCTTCGGCACGACACTTCGTCTCGCCACGGATCCCTCACTGTCACGTCCGCCGATCGAAGCAGCTCAAACGTCTCGAAACTCACTATTCTTATCCCGCCATCGACGACAACGATTCCACCCATCGAAAAGTCACGAGACTCCTCGCAATCAGAGCTTCGGCCTCAGACCCCAGCACAACATTCTCAGAAGATAGATAACGTCGTAGACAACAAGGGCGATGAAGAAAAATCGGATTCCGCTTCCTCAATCTGCCACTCCCCTAGCTGGGAAGGCTACGGCCAGAGGAAAAAGGAGAAGAAAGCCGAGACAAAGCAACGTCGGAAGGACAAGGACCAGACAGAGAAGAATCCCAAACACAATACCAAGAAGTCTGTTTCCACCGCCAAATTGACCAAGCCGCCTCCTTCTGCAAGTCGAAGTGCCGACAACTCCAAGGCCGACCGAGACCTCGAGAGCGGACGTTCGGGTCGAACAAGCGCACAAGTTGACCAATATCCACCTTCGGCTTCACGCCCGCATCACAAGAGACGTCGCTCGAGTTCTGTCGCATCTCAAATAAGAGCTGTGTTTTCGGGGCTGAAGACAAAAGAGAAGGAGAAGGAGAAGGAGAGAGAGAAAGAGGTTGGCTTTATCGGAGGTCTCAAACTCGAGAAGGAGAGAGAGGCCGCCAGGAAGGCGGCCGAAGACGCGGCTCAAGGGGACAGGCCACACCTCGAATCTCGTGAGAACAGTCCATCATCGCCGCCGCACACATCTCAGCCGAACACCCCAGGCACCCAAACGCCGCGGCAAAGCAGGGTCGCGGCGCCTATTTCTACAATCTCTCTGGCCAAGGCGGAAACCCCAAGCTCCCCCATTTCTCCCGCGGCACAAGAAAGTGCCGCAGCGACAACGGAGTACCAAGACAGCTACGTCGAGAAATACTCTGCATTGGTGGATGAAAGCCAACGCGGCCGCCAGGGCGGAAGCTACGTTCAGAACCAACGCCAACAAAGCCGAGATCGGGCCATCGTCGCTTTCCGCGACGAGACCCTTGTATCTGCCCGATCACACTACCCGCCGCTGGCAAGACGTCCGCAACATGTGCGTTCTTATTCCTTCAACTCCGAGACGAATAGTCAGGGCGCGACCGGTGTGACGCCCAGTCCCCGAGCGGATGCTTCTGCCGAGAGTTCGCCCAGATCGAACTATGCTCAAAGTAGCGCCTCGCAGAGCTTCGCAGCCCAGCCTGCAAGATCCCCTGCTACTGGATCGGCCACCACAAAAAGCTTTCGGAATTCGATGCAAGCGGCTCTCCACAAGTTCAAGCCAACGCCTGATAAGCTGCCCTCGCCCCATGACAACTCCGACCTTGACAGAGCATCAAGCAGTGCTATTCCGACCCCTAATTCGACGGCATGTTCAGATCTGGACAGAGGCGCGTTGGGCCCTGGACACCCGCAAATTGCAGGAGGGAAAAACGACGTTATCCAAATGGTGAAGGCCCACGATGTAGCTAGACCCTCCTCATCGTCCTCGTCATGCTGTGACGATTCGTTCCGGAGTTCTTCAATAGTGACCACCCCCGATTCTTTCCGTCCACAGTCTGATGAGAACCTTCCCCCCGTCCTGAATGAACTTCGGAAAGGACGCCTAGGAGGGCACCCTCGGGCCGAGTGGGATAGAAAGGGGTTCCCGGGATCTCAACGAAGCTCCTGGGGCGCCTCCGGCCCCATGAGTCCCCGAAGCATATTGGCACCGACTACGTTAAAGAATGAAAAGAATATCTTCCGCGAGGGTGGTCACGAAAAGGCCGAGAAAGCTGTCCAGCGGGACCGGAAGGCAATTGTGGTCAAGAGGGGCAGGGAAGGCAGGGATTCAGGCTCCGAGTCTTTCAGGACCTGCTTACTTCCCGTGGAAGTTACGGGATCCAAAGCGGCTCTTGTGCCGGCGCCGCTCGAGATCACACCTGTCTCGAGCCTCAAGGAAAGCAGCAGGGCAGCAAGCGATTCCCAGACCACGCTCTCTACGGAGCCAGAACCTGAAAGAAATGACCGGAGCACGACTCTGCAGCGGATTCTGAGTCAGCCTAAACGCCGATCAACTAACAGTGTGGACGTCGGTATTGCGTCTTCTCAAGAGAAGAACGGAGGTCGGCAACCTGTTCCGCCTCCGCGCTCTCAAGCACGGGGGACGCCCGGGACGTACACATCGTCGGTATCCCTTGCCGACGCAATTCCCTCAATATCGGTTCCCGGGAGGGGCGATGCGCCGCGCTCGCCGCGCTCACCACGCTCGCCTGACCCTTCAGCATCCCTATCTTCGGAAGCAGCGGGGAGATCTGTCCCGGCGTCTATACCAGTCCCTCTTCGGACTTCTCGCATGACCAGCAGCCGCAAGGAAGGGGGTACGGACCCGTTGGCCAAGATATTGGTTGAGTGCTGCCACTGCAAGTTCTTTCACGACATGCCTAGCCGGGTGTACGAATGCATGGTACGTCCCCACGCCGAAGTAGCCGATCCAGCGTTGGGCGTAAGCGGCGCCATCACGACCATGGTCAACTGTCCGTGGTGCAAGCACGGCATGACGACGCAGTGCTGTGCCGGTTACGCGGCGGTTGTCTATTTGAAAGAAAGGCTTCATTGACCGGGGTCCCGAGCGATGAGGAGTGGCGACACCATCCTAGCGACAACGTCAAACCGGAGACTCGAGGTTGAGGTTGACGCTGACACTGCAATGCGATGCACATTTTACTGAGTATATGACTGGATTACGACGAGTCTTTATGTATTGTATACGAACCATGTAATGAATCTAATGAAGTCTAGTAGTAATGAAGTGACGGTTCTATAGTGTTTCCCTTTTACGACGGATGGAGGTTGGAGCAAGGAAGATAAAAAGGGGGTTATGTTATGGCCATTGCTACTCTGTTGTTAGTTAATCTACAGAGTCTTTCATTGTAAATAAAGCCGAGTGTCGAGCGAATGTATCCGCTTCTTCTGTAGGTATGTAGTCTTCTGCAAGTCTGATTGTGTTCGGGAATCTCGACAAAGAAGAGTAATCGTTGCCTCTATTTCCTACCTAGAGCCCCTGAATCGAAGTCGGCGATTTGTCTAGGTTCTCTCTGCTCTCGCGGCGTAGTCATTGCAGGCTTCCGGCTTGTTGCTCGCATAGAGAAAGAGGAGCAGGAGGTGTCGGTTGCGCAGAGCAGGATCGGCAATGTCAACATTTGGTGCTATCGGTGTATCGGCACTTGCTGTCGCCGACGTCGCTGCCTGGAAAGTGTACAAGTGGATACAACATACCGACCAAGGTACCTTACCTGTGCCAGGACATGGGCAGTCAATGTGTACCTAGGTAATTACGTTGTACTGGTATACCTTATTCCGTGTGTACCCATCCGTCAAACAAACAAGGAAGGACCAACCCCGCGGGTACTTGTGCTTGCGTACTCTTTCTTTAGATCCTTGTCATTCCTTCTCAGAGTCAACATCATCAACATCGTCAACATCAACTACAACCATCGACCCAGGCCTCCATCTCTTCTTCGTAGCCATTCGCCGTTCTCTCATCTCTCATCCCCGATCATCCTAGCAGAAAGCTCCTATATCCCCGAGTCCGATTCTACTACCGCTGATCTTCTTTACTTACCTTACTTTACTGCATCAACCATAACCAAAGTCGATCGGTTGTCCAAGTTCATGCTTGCGTTTGCGTGCTTTTACTTGGTCGCATCATTGAGTCGTATGCATTCCGACTCACCCTCTATTATCGTGGACCCCTAGGCAACTATTGACAGGCTAGCTACCTATCCATATAACACATCTTCGCCTTTTATTTCTACCTCATTGTCTTCCCAATTTTCCTCCTCGCAGTTGGAACTTGTGACGTATAATTCTCGGGCCCGGCAAGTCGGATCCCGGCCATAGGCACTGGCAACTCTTCTCGACCCGTTTCCTCTTCAACTTACCCAGCTTATAACTAGCCCGTCATGCCCGATTCACAGAAGCCGAAGCCCGTGTGGAGCGGGAGCTCACCGAGAATCTCAGGTCCATCGCCAAATTCGACTGCGGCTTCCCCCTCCCCCGGAACCTCTGATCCTGCTCCCGACTATCCTTCTACTTCCTCCTACACCGCGGGCCATCAACACCATTCTGATAGACAAGACACCCGTCGTAGCACCGAAAGCCAACTCGCTGCCTCTGCTCTCATCTCCAATGGGTTTAACCTACCTGACCTCCAGGCCGAGGACCAGGCACCGCCGGCCTATGGCGATGTCTATGACCGGATGCACTTTTCCCAGGCAGGCTTTCAAGCCGGTGCCAGTATCGCAGGTATGTCATGTCATCAGCTTTGATCCAAACTACCACACAGATCTGTTTGACCAACATCGGCTGTAGATGATGGTCGCGTCAACATCAATCTCAATCAGAGGACGTCTCGACTCTCAGAGCTCATGGCCCCGGCACTACAACATCAGATCGCCGGAGACAAACGACGTCGCCCGGAAACTCCCCCGCCTCTCTATATACCCCCGGGCCTCGGGGCTGAACCTGGACAGGCGCCTCCTCCCTCCATGAACATTGTCATTCAAATTGTCGGCTCCCGTGGAGACGTCCAGCCCTTTATTGCTCTTGGAAAAGTCCTCCTGACCTACGGGCATCGTGTCCGCGTCGCTACTCATCCCACCTTCCAGCAGTTTGTCGAGGACAACGGTCTCGAGTTTTTCAGTATTGGCGGTGATCCTGCCCAGCTCATGGCCTTCATGGTCCGGCACCCGGGTCTCATGCCCGGCTTTGACGCGGTTAAGAGTGGTGAGGTCAGCGAGCGTCGGAAGGGTATCCGCGACATGCTTCTGGGCTGCTGGAGGTCCTGCATCGAGGCTGGAAACGGCCATGGTGCCCCTTACACACCCCACCCCAGAGATGAACCCCTAGAGGGCGCCGGCATCACCGTCCCCGGCGACCCCACCCAGAGGCCTTTCGTTGCCGACGCCATCATTGCCAACCCCCCAAGCTTCGCCCACGTCCACATCGCAGAAAAGCTAGGCGTCCCCCTACACATGATGTTTACCATGCCTTGGTCCCCGACGAAGGCGTTCCCTCATCCCCTAGCGAACATCCAGTCAACCAATACCGACGCTATCATGACCAACTACCTATCGTATGCTCTTGTCGAGATGATGACATGGCAGGGTCTGGGCGACGTCATCAACCGGTTCAGGGCCGACGTCTTGGATCTCGACCCCATCTCCCTCATCTGGGCTCCCGGCCTGCTCACTCGATTACGCATCCCCTATACCTATTGCTGGTCTCCGGCCCTCATTCCCAAGCCGAACGACTGGGACAGCCGCATCGATATCGCCGGCTTTTACTTCCTCGATTTGGCCTCTTCCTTTCGCCCTGACCCCGATTTGGCCGCTTTCCTACAAGCCGGCCCGCCCCCGGTTTATATCGGCTTCGGCTCCATCGTCGTGGACGACCCTGATGCCCTAACCAGGATGATCTTCGAGGCAGTGCGATTAACGGGCGTCAGAGTATTGGTATCCAAGGGATGGGGAGGCCTCGGCGCAGAATCCCTAGGATTACCCGAAGGTGTCTTCATGCTGGGTAACGTGCCCCACGACTGGCTATTTAAACATGTCTCGGCTGTGTGCCATCATGGCGGCGCTGGCACGAGTGCGGCTGGTATCCGGGCCGGGAAGCCTACCATTGTTGTTCCTTTCTTCGGGGACCAACCTTTCTGGGGCGCCATGGTTCACAAGGCTGGTGCTGGCCCAGAACCCATCCCGTACAAAGAGTTCACGGCCGAGAAGCTGGCCGAAGCCATTCGACACTGCATGAAACCCGAGACTCAGAACCGAGCGCAAGAGCTGGGCGCCAGAATTCGGGAGGAACGGGGCAGCGAAGAAGGCGCCAAGAGTTTCCACCAGCACCTGGGCGTTGACGGACTCCGGTGCGTTCTCGCTCCGAGCCGTACGGCCGTATGGCGCGTCAGACGGACCAAGGTGAGGCTCAGCGCGTTCGCGGCGGCCGTTCTGGCCGAGAAAGGACTTATCAAGTACTCCGATCTTAAGCTGTAAGTTGAAAGCTGACTGGAGTGGCTCACTGTGCCCCTCCCTTTTCTGTCGACGAGGAAACAGCTGCTGACTGCGTGTTTTCACCCTCGCAAGATATCGAGCCAAAGAATACAACACCGAAGAACAGCCCTGGGATCCTATTTCGGCGGCTACGGTCTCTCTTGTCGCCGATATCAGCGCCATCGGCATGGCTATTGCTGATGTGCCCCGCCAACTCTTCAAGCCTCGAGCAAAGTCCAACGTCGAATCGGAGACAACGTCCAGGCCATCTTCGCCCCCTAGTGATGGATCCTCCAAGTCAGCTCTCGGCGCCCACGATGATGCCTTGTTGGGCACGCCCGTCCGCCCAGCATCTGGTGGCAATTCCTTACGGGCCGATTCTGCGACATCCAAAACATCGGGATCCATCCGATCTAAACTAGCTTCCTCGGCACCGGGCACTGCAATGCCCGATTCAGCCTCTGCTACCGATCCCACAATCAACGACACCATTGAGAAAGCGATGGCTGCCGGTGACAGCGTCAGTCGCATCGTCACCACCGGCGTCAAGTCTCCCATGAACTTTTGTCTCGGTTTGGCAAGGGGCTTCAGAAACGCGCCAAGGTTGTACAACGATGATACAGTACGCCCAGAAGAGAAGGTCACGGACTTGTCAACCGGTTTAAAGGCTGCGGGTAGAGGGTTTGCGCTCGGGCTCTACGACGGCGTGACGGGGATGGTGACCCAGCCCCTGAAAGGCGCCGAGAAGGAAGGTGGCGCCGGCCTCGTGAAGGGCATCGGGAAAGGAATCGGCGGTCTCTTGCTCAAGCCAGCTTCAGGTACGTTGGCCCCGGTCCGAACCGATGGATGCAGAGATAAACCCCTAGGGGGGAATATATTTGACCTTGGAAGTTGACCTCTTCTTTAGCTTTTTGGGCAATTCCCGCATACAGTATGAAAGGGGTGCACGCATCTCTACGGAATATGTTTGGCAACAGCGTGCAAAATTACATCATTGCCTCGCGTATCATCCAGGGAGGTGCTGAGCTCAAACATTCCACTGCTGAAGAGCAGCTGGGCGTTCTTCTGGCGTGGCAGAGGCTTGAGGTCGATCTGAAGAAGTGGCGGGCCTTGAAAAACAAGGAAGAAAAGGAACAAAAGGAACAGGGACCTCGTCAACGAGGGGAGCGCGAGGCTCAAGGAGAGGTCGTCGACAACATTCCTTGGCCAGAAGACCAGTTGGGCCCGCCAAACACGGGATGGAAGTACACGAAACAACTATCATTTGATCAGAGGAAGGCTCTCCATGCTCGCAAGGAATTGCAAAACAGATCTCCTGTCACCCGTCAGACCCTTGCCCCTTCCCTTTCTTCCTCGAGCGCCCAGAGCCGCGAGGACATTTCCCAGGTCGGTGGCAACGCACCGCCTATTCTCGCCAAGGACGAAGAGTACGAGAGAGCCATCCGGGAGTCGGTAGCGCAGACG
The DNA here is from genome assembly GCF_003711515.1 of Sodiomyces alkalinus F11. NCBI lineage: Eukaryota > Fungi > Ascomycota > Sordariomycetes > Glomerellales > Plectosphaerellaceae > Sodiomyces > Sodiomyces alkalinus. Next base: position 513,545 of record NW_021167090.1, on the reverse strand, counting down.
TCTCGCGGCAATCCGGAGGAAGATGCCAAAGTCGAAGAGGCTATGCGTGCAAGCATCAAACGTCTGCGTGACGAGGGGGGACGAGGGCTACCCGAACGGGCCCCAGTCTCCAAAATCGACGAATTGGAGGACCTTTCCATAACCGACGAAGAGTATCAGGAGCTGATTGAGAAAGCAATACAAGAGAGTCTCGCCCTCCAAACTTCAGGGGTCACTAATTACGGTGGTAGCAAGGGTGACTTTGAAGATGAGAAGATCAGGCGGATCGCGCAAGAGTCTACCACATCTCCGCCGCCGGCCTATGACAGCGGCCACGACGAGGAGTTGAAGCGGGTCATTGAGGCATCGGGGCGCAAACAGGAGGAGGGCCCCCGAAGAAATGAAGACGAGGATTTCATTCGAGCCATCGAAGAGTCCAAAATGGCATACCAGGGCCAGCTGAGCAAGGAAGCAGCCGCCAGGACGGAGGAGGATATCGTGATGGAGTACATCAAGAGACAAAGCCTAGCGGAGGAGGAGTTTCGGAGGGCGGTCGCGAAGGGGAAGATGAGAGCGGGCGAAGAGGAGGACGAAGAGTTGAAGAGAGCGATCGAGGAGAGCTTGATGACGGGTACGCATGAAGATGGCGCTGGAGGGGCAAGCTCTTCTAAGTAGAGAGGAAATCATTACCCTACGTACGTACCTGCTACCATAATTTCACACGTTCCCTAAGGTAGTCATAGAGCTACCGAAGCGCAACTCTTTGGCCCTAGGTTCTTCCCATTTACAGCCCGCAGAATAAGACTGGCGTTGGACTAAGTGGACAACCGGGAAGACGATATAAATGAGCAGACAATGGCCTTGGAATAACCCTTTTTGACTGCCTCACGACTTGACAAATGAGACTGGTATAATACATTTATATTGCCCTCCAATCCTTTACCCCTCAAGGAAAGATAATGCGCCATCCATTACTGCAAGGGAGCGAGAGAGAAAGTAGCAGAGCGTATGTGTCTGCGCCTGCGTTTGTGTGCGTGTGTGCGTGGTCAATGTTGTCTTACTCCCTCTCCGTTGCCCGCTCGTCGTTAATAATAAAGTCTCCCCCCGCAAACTTTGCTTGTTCCTGTTTTGGCCCCGACAGCCCGGCGACAAGAGGATGCATCGCGACAAAAGAGATAGCATCGCGCTTCGCATCCTCCGTCTTGCCTGAGCCTCGTTGCCTCTTCCTTTCCGCCTCCCATTTTGCCTCGACTACTCCTCGCATACACCATAGCTCGGTCATTTAGCTGGAGAACTTCCGGGTGATCTTGGCAATAACTATTCCCACCATGTCAGCCAGGCCCCTTCCTTCCGTTCTACTCTCAGCCGGGAAATGTGTGAACTTACTGTGCAACGCAACGACGCTGAAGATGAAGACGAGGGACAAAACGAGCACGACCACAGGGTCGACCTTCAGGCCGGGCGACTCATCGGTGTAAAGCTCTACACGACACATTGTCGTCAGTATCTCGTCTCTCCATTCCAATTTCCCTTTCCCCCGGTTTCATCGACCCTCGTCGGAAGAGATGAACATGTGGGTTGGCGGGGGGAAAAAAAACATACTCAGCATGGTGCTGCTGCTGCCGCCAGCACCGGCAGCCCTGGTGCTGCTTGGCCTGGCATTGGCAATCTTCTCCTTCTGGTCGGCGGCGGCGCGGCGGCGGATCACGGTACGGGGACCGCCCGGCGGGGTGGGCGACGAGGGGCGGGCGACGTTGGAGCCCGAGCTGACGGGGGCGCCGGCGGGAGAGGTGGCACGGGGGGAAGACTATACGCGATACCAATTGATCTTGTCAGCCAACAGACAAGACAGCCCCTTTTGATGTCTCCGGTGTTTATTTTTCTTGCTCTCTCTTTTTTTCTTTTTTTCTTTTTCGTTCAATGTCCCCCCTATATTTCCCGGCTGTATCGGTCGCAAGAAGCTCGACGGCCCAGGCAAGGACCAACGACCCCCCACAATCATCTCGCCTGGGACACACACATGTTCAAACGACAACTTTGGAGCTTTTTTGGTTATGGGCGTACCATTGTGAACTGAAAGGACGAGAGTTATAAACAAATCGAATGTCGTCTGAGGTCGCGGCAGGAGGGCTTAAACGGATTCAATTCGGGCGGAACGAGCAAACTGATGAAAGCTGGGTTGTGGTGCGGTGTGGTTGCGTGCGGGTTTGGTTTATGGAGAGTCGGCAGCGAGATCCCTCAAGGCGCGTGCGAAAGAGGCCACGATTTTGGAAAGGGGACAGTGGAGACCCAAAAGCTCCACTGTGTGCCAAGACATGTGGATGGTCCAATACGGATCCACTTGGATTTAGCTCGGTCGCCAATGACCACTGCAACCAAACCCCGAACCGCGAAAACGTTGTTCCGTAACAGCAAAGACGTATTGATTCCCCGTATTCTGTACTTACGGAGTAGCTCCTTGATAGAGTGGAAGATGGTCAAGAATTTGGTCTTCAAAGTTCTCTTTGTCTTAAAAAATAAAAATAAAAATACAATCTATTTCCTTTCAAAGAGAGAAAGATAGAAAGGAAAGTAAGAAAGAAATAATCAATGAATAAGAGAGCAAGCCCAAAGTAAAAGATTTAGAAGAACATATCAAGGTGAACACCAAGCGAGACATACAATGCTACTCGAGTATCGGGCATGAATTCAAGGTGAAGCAATATTTCGTCGCTGTTGATCGACCATCCATTGGAATCTCGAGCATCCCACGCGGCACAAGGCCGTATAGAGATAGTACAGCGCTTTACGTGTGCGTACAACTAGATCGCTTATTTCAACTTCCCCCGAGCGTTGCCCCTCCGGCCTCCCATGTCTTCCAGTGTTGTGCCCATGGTGGCCGCATCAGCATAGGCAATTCCCGGGCAGGACACTCGCCAAAAGGTCGGCCTATTTTCCCCTTAAGATTGTGCCCTCTCGCGCGCGCGTGTGTAGGGGGGACACAGAGTAACCCAAAAGAAAAGGGAGCGGAAAATAATAAAAGAATAACAAGGAAGTGTAACGGGTGAACAAAGGAAAAAGGAAAAAAAAAAAGGGAAAAAAGGACCCCCAGTCCTGATATCCCCCAAAAGTGTCGCTTTATACAGAACAAGAACACAATGGGCGCTGTTGCTCTACAATGCCTTCGCTCTCTCCCCTCCGCCCACCGTCCTTCTTCCGTGACAAGCAGACGGCCAACCGCAGTGTCGTCCACCCCCCCCAAGAGACCCAAAACTCCTGCGCGTTGAAAAGCCGGCAGATGATGACCTGAATTGTACCACATGCCACATCGGAGTAACCTGTGACGCAGTCTCTTGTCTCCTGTCCTTCCATCCATTTTTTTATCTTCTTTTGTTTTGCAGTTTGTTGCATTCGTTTCGTTCTCCAACCTTGGAACCGAGCCCGTGTGGAGATGAGCTGCTATGCTAGCGTGTGTTTCGTTGGGAAGCAGTCGGCCTCCGCAATGAGACATAACCCAGCAGCAGCCTCGCGGCTTCATTTCGTTGCGTCGGTGCTTGAGCGTAGTCGATCGATGATGCAGCCGCAGGGTACTCGTATATATGAGATTAGACAGTAATACATCTACACCGGAAAGAAAAGAGAAAATCGCAACCCGAAACGCCTGCCGCTATGACTCGGGACCGGAGCCCTGTAGGTTGAAGGCTGGATAGGCCATGAACGAAAGTGGAAAAAGACGACCGGGGGGTATCTTCAAAGAGTGACATCGAGGACGAGGCTGACATCCTGCACGTTGGAGCTGGCCAGATCTTCGAGGACGGGAATCAGGTCAAGCAGCTCGTTGTCGTGGGCGTCAGAGAACCAACTGCTTATGGGGACGGCGTGTTGCGGATGGAATATGTACGACGTGGGCGAGTTGTCAATGATGATGGTGTCCTTCAAGTCTCTTCCCACCTGCGAAAGATCCTTGACGTAGTTTCCTTGGTGATTGTAGCAGCTCTCACGGAAGAGCCGGTGGTGTATGACCTTGTGGATATCCAGTTGATCCAATAGGGGATCGCCGTACTGAGATTGGTGTCTTGTTAGCGCGCCGATATCGAGGGAGGTCAACGTAGGGGACAGTGGGTGTAAGGGTCCTCTTACCTTAGAGACGGATGCTGTAAAGACCACCACTTCGTAGAGCTCGCCCACCCTCTTCATGAATTGATCAACACCAGGCCGTTTGATCACGTAGACGTTGTGATAGTTGCCCTCGATTTCGACGGGTATAATGAAATCGGCATGGTGCAAGATCTACGCGCTCTGTTAGTGCCATTTCCAGCTTGACGACTCGAGAAGGGAACAGGAAAGATCGTCTTCGAACCTTGAAAGAGCTGTGAACGAGGGTTTCGTCCAGATCCAAAACCAAACACTTCTTGCCCTTCAACTCCGGAGCAATAGGAGGGAGCAAGGACTTCTGCCTCTCAGGCTCAGGCGTTGATGAATCTGCAACTTCGGTGTCGGGCGCAGCAGCCGCAGCAGCAGCAGCAGCACCATCTGTGGTAGGGATAGGTCCCGGTGGAGGGGGAGGGAGTCGCGTATACTCCGAGCCTGCCTGGGTCGGTTTCTTGGGCTCAGGCTCCTCCGTTGTTGCCACGTCGGGCATCACCTCGTCGCCATCCTGGTCCTTCGGACCCACATCATGGCCCGCGGGCAGAACATCCGCCTTGTTGCCGTGTGAGCCTTCTACGGTGATGGCGGGCGCATCGGCACCGGCTCCCGCTGCAGCCTGCTTCGCATCGGTATCCTCGGGGCCAGCTGCAGCTGCAGCTGCAGCTGCGCCTTGTGCATCGTCAACAGCGGTCGTGTTCGACGCGCGCTTGGCATTGTCATTGGAAGCTGTCATGGGATGTTCCGGTTGAGGTTGCTTCTCCAGAACGCGACCTTTTACCGCTGACGGCTGTTCCTGCGGAGTGGGTTGCCTGGATTTCGGGTTTGCAGCTCTGGCGGGCAGCTTGTCAAGCTTGTGGACGCTTTGATCGCCCCCTTCCATAGCGGTAGCAGTGTTGGGAACGCCGCAGCACCCCAGAAGAGAGAGCAAGCCAGTCTTCTTCTTCTTGGGAGGGCTTGTCGGCGAGCTTGGCTGCGAGTGAGTCGTGATGTTTGTAGGATCGGTGTCGGCGGCAGCGGATCGGCGGCTAGAAATGCTGCCGTTTCGGTGGCGACCCAGAATACTGGTCTTGGATTCCTTGGAGCGCCCGCTAATGCTATTTCGCGGATCGCTGGCTGTTTGACCACTCAATCCGGTCGACGTCGGTGAGGTCTGGTTTCTTTGCGATGAGGATCTGGAAGGAACGTGGAGCAGACCGCGGCCTGCCTTCGCGTTTCCTCCATCCTCAGGCGCGAGAAGATCATTGCCCTTGGTCATCTCTCGGGTAGGTCGGGCGTTATTATCGCTGCGGACTTGGTTTTCGGAAGTAATCTCGTCGGAAGCGACAGCCTGCTGTGGTTTGTCAGTCATGACGACGTCCCTTGGGCTAATGATGCTGGGTCAGCAAAACATGAGCACGGTAGGAATCTTCGACGAGCGCGCAGATGGTGAATTGAAGAAAGCTGACAGGTGGCCCGAGAGTTGCAAATCAGAATAAAGCAGAGCTCGGCTTGGCAACTCGGAACCAGGGGTGGGAAAGTTGAACACAGTCAGGGGCAAGACATAGTTCATTCAAAGGAACCAGCCGCAATCATCGGCCGCGACAACAGTGAAAGGGCTAAATAGATATGCATGGCCTGAAGAGAAAAGTTGACACTTACCCCTTCCGCAGGACCCTCGGCGACGACGACTAAGTGAGTCGCGTCCTTGACCCCCAGAATATTGGCCTCTGCAAGATCCGGCCTATTCCGACCAAAATCGCGATGCTGAAAGACGGATGCCGAAGAATGCTCCAGGCGCTGTGCAAGGCGAAAAAAATGACGGCACAGCTAAGTCAACCGGATATATGAAGGGGGATCGTCAAATGTCTATCGCGTCAGGGCCGCCAATGATGCGTGGTGACGGGACGAGGGGGGACGGTCGCCGTGTGGTATGGTGACCGGTCGCGGACCGGTGAAATAACCGGGGGGGCTGGATTATGAATATGAGATAAATTGGGAGTAAAAGAAGCGGAGGTACGAGAAAATGGCCGAAGTAGACGCGCCGAATAACGAGTGAAACTTGTCCTATCGAATTATCGCTGTCGAAAGTATAGCAGGACGTGGAGGAAGTTGAGCAAAGGGTAAGGGAAAGGAGGCGAGATGAATGGGGACGTGAGAAGTGGGCGGATGGGGAGATGTGGAGGCGCAACCGAGATGATTGCTGCGAAAGATGAAAGGATGGGGGGGGGGTTGTGGTGGGCAACTTTCTGGGCCGCCTAGGTAATTAGGGCAGTTAGAGCTTGTAAGTACTTACTCCATAGTACGTTGTATTCGTAGAAGAGCCCGGGGGCGATCGACCTACGGAGTACGGACCTCCTAAAAAGAGGTCGCTGGTCCCTCTCGAAGCTTGGGGTACATAAGATACGTACTACTCCGTATTGTTAGCTGTAAGGTAGGGTGTACAATGGTAGCTAGAGGTACGTTTAGCTAGAACCAAACGCAGTGCCCTCTGAATGGTCGCCTTTGCTCTCACAAAATGGGGAGAAACAGGGAGGGAGGTGCGGATATGGGGGGGAGGCACCGAGACGGGCGGGTACGGGTGGATCCATTTCCCGGTCAAATTAGCCAGTCATAATAGCTAGTGCTGCACTAACTTTCACAGTGTGTAGACCCGCCTTTTACATGGTTCGGGTATGTTTAGTCTAAAGGAGTTACGACTCGTATTATAATGTTCACACTGTCCTCCCAAGAACACACCTATCAGACCCCACCATATCTCTGTGGTCCTCGGCCATCCTTTCCTAAAGCTGCAGCCAAGCTCGAAGCTCATTAACGATAGAAACATTAAGCCCCTTTTGATCTTGGTCCAGGGGGCCAGACTTTGTCGTTGCAGAAAAGACGGAAAAGAGCCTGGGGACAAGCGTTTGTACGAATAACATGCACAAAGCACTCTGAGAATTCGACGCACCTTGCTTGTATGTACGAATACTAATTATGTACGTACTTGGCACGATGACCTGCATCATTAAAAATAACCTCTTTCTGTTTCTGTTTCTTTTTCTTTTTCTCTTCTTTCCTCGCTTCGGACCATGGTGATGTCGAAAGTCAGGTACGGGTGCTCTTCATGCTCGAATCTCGAATCACTCAGTGGGAAAACGCGTTACTATTCGCAGTTGACTAGGGAGAGCCCGGGGGGGGGTTAACCAGTGTTCCTCCAGTCAGTTCCCTTTGCCTTATGGTGATAACGATGCAAGCATTAAGCATCAAGACCTCAGTACGATAAATCACTGCCCAGTAGTAATACTCCATCGATACTTGATTTCAGGGTCAATCACATAGTGGAGTTTAGAGGCACTCGGGTTGTTCAGAGGTGTTCGTCGTACGTAGACCGTACGAGACAGTGATTGGACATGTTACCGCCCAGCTACGGCGCCGATGAGTCGGAGACCACTCTGGTTGGATGCCCACGCAAGGGTTGCATTGGCGAGGCCGCGGGCCAGTCAGGTACCCGGCTTAACCAAACCGCATGTGGGATCGCGGGATCGCGCTATCGCGCTCCATCCTGTCGCTCTCTGGCATTGGAAAACAGAAGGGCGGGTCAGGAGAGGGTGAGAGCAGGCGTTGAGTGCTAGAACAGAAGAGCCGCATGAGGCTTCGAAGGCACACGGTCTACGGATGAAAAGTACAGGGTAATTATTAGGTAGTTGAACTCCGGTTGGAACATGAGTGAGATTACACCGGTGAGTGAGGCCTTGCGTCTTGGTTCTGACCACACCTGTGGATCGTACGTTCTTCCGTACGGTATGATCCGTACCAACACCAACACCAACGCGGACCCGTACTCCAGCAGGAGTGTCCTCTGCAAGTTTATTAGGAAAGTCTGAAAGTGCCCAAGTCCTCGGTCCTCCTGATGGTGCGTACGAATATGTAGCCGTATTGTAGTTCCGTATTACGCTCTGGAACCTCGGGACACAGGAGCCGACATTTCCGTACTGGAGCCATGTCAGTCAAGACAAGAGTGGTTGCACAACAATGTTCTCCCGAAGCCATGATCAGTATGAATGCGGTGGGTTATACAGATGAGGTAGGCATGAAGACAAGACAGGACTTCTTGTTGACTTATGCGTCAACTTTAGGAGACATGCGGAATGGCTGTAGGAGGCACTAGGCTAGGCTGTACTGTACGGTGAAGTGGCAAAATCTGCGGCAAAAGGAAAGAACTCTACTTCCAGGCCTTTGAGCATGAACATGTATCGTACAGATATTGGGCCGGGGACAATGTGCGAAAAGATAAAAAAAAAAAAAAGAAAGGACTGTAATGGGAAATTTGAACCCAACCCGATTCGAACGGATAACCTTCAGGAGTTCCCTATACTGGAATCTGACGCGCTACCGTTGCGCCATGGGTCCTTGTTGTTAGACACCCATGAAACCGGTCTCAAGTAGAATCGCGCGCAAGATGGAGGGGTCCCACAATCCTTGACACGTGATGGTTTGTCCCACTTGTGTCGTCACTTCCATGTGTCGCGATATGGAGCTTCTCAGTCTAACTGGAGCATGTGAAATCCAATCACTCCGAGGCTAAGATCCGAGGCATCAGAAGTGGACACTCTTCCTCCATACAACACCTAACTCTTGAACATGGGACAGTTCACCCTATCATTCCATCAATAAGCTCTATTCAGTACGATGAACGAATCTTATGAACCGATTGCATCCACCTAAGAACTTGGACGAACCCATCTATCCCTTGATAGTCAACAGAGCCTCATAAGCTCTCGGGTCTCATGGGCCCGACACCATAGCATCCATAAAACAAGCTGCGGCGTACTCGCGCTGGGGGGCGACGACGACGAACCCAAACGGCCAGGAATTCGTCCCTCTGAAAAATGGCGGCCCAGTCGACGCTACGCCATTCCGCGGCGGAGGAGGCCATTGCCGCCTTCATCGACAAGTACTCCAACTTGGTTCGGACAAAGCTGCGCAACACGTCCCGTACCACTCGTCTGCTGGCGACCCTTTCTCTCGCCATTTCCATCATCGCCGGAGCGGCTGGGGGGAGACGTTGGTGGAAGAAGAGGAGGGAGGAGAGGGAACAGGGTCGTAAACTCGTCCGCACCAACTCCTCGCTCTTCAACAAGGACGGCTCGCGCACCATCTACGTTCCCTACAAAGATGGAACCTCCAAGGTCGTCATTCAAAACACCAAGCCGATGACGTTTGATGCCCACCGCCGACTCTTCCTGAACCCGCCGCGGGTTTCTGGCCTCGGCGACGGGACGGTGCCTTCTGCTCAGACCAAGCCTGGTCTGAACTTGGCCTTCCTTCACCAGTTCCTGAGCCTCATGAGCATCATGATTCCGAGGTGGTCGAGTAAAGAGGCCGGTCTTCTCCTCAGCCACGGCATGTTCCTCTTGCTTCGGACGTACCTGTCGCTAGTGGTCGCCCGTCTCGACGGCGAGATTGTGCGGGACCTGGTGGCAGGCCAGGGGAAGAATTTCATCTGGGGGCTCATCAAGGTAATTAATCAAAGCTAAATGCCAAATCACCACCCTCGCAAAAAACTCAAAACTCCGCAAGAGAATGGTGGTTGTATACTGATAACTGATAACCTCGCAGTGGTGCGGTCTCGGCGGATTCGCCTCGTACACAAACGCCATGATCAAATTCCTCGAGTCCAAAGTCTCCATCGCCTTCCGGACTCGTCTTACCCGCTATATCCACGACCTGTACTTGAACGACAATCTGAATTACTACAAGCTGAGCAACCTAGACGGTGGTGTGGGGCAAGGAGCCGACCAATTCATCACCCAGGACCTGACGCTCTTCTGCGCCGCCGCCGCGAATCTGTACTCGTCCCTGGGCAAGCCGTTCGTCGATCTCTGCGTGTTCAACTACCAGCTCTACCGCTCGCTAGGTCCGCTCGCCTTCATGGGCCTGACGAGCAATTACTTCCTGACAGCCAGCATCCTTCGCCGGCTCTCCCCTCCGTTTGGGAAACTCAAGGCCGTCGAGGGCCGTAAGGAGGGAGACTTCCGGAGCCTACACGCCCGTCTGATTGCCAATGCCGAGGAGGTGGCGTTCTACGGCGGTGCCGATATGGAGAAGCAATTCCTCAACAAGGAGTTCAAGTCGCTTAAAAGCTGGATGGAAGGCATCTACATGCTGAAGATTCGGTACAACATGCTGGAGGACTTTGTCCTCAAGTACAGCTGGAGCGCCTACGGCTACCTGCTCTCGTCGCTACCCGTCTTCCTCCCCGCCTGGGGCGGGCAGGGCGGGCAGCAAGAAATGGCGCAGAGGTCCGGAAAGGGAGGACGCGAGAGGGGTCGGATGAAGTCGTTCATCACCAACAAGCGGCTCATGCTGTCGCTTGCGGACGCCGGCGGCAGGATGATGTACTCGATCAAGGACCTTTCCGAGCTCGCAGGGTACACCAGCCGGGTATATACCCTTATTTCGACCCTCCACCGAGTCCATGCCAACGCCTACCACCTCCGCGGGCAGCAGAGCGAACTGTATTCTCTGTCCGACGTGCAGGGAACGATCCAGAAGGGCTTCGACGGTGTCAGGTTCGAGAACGTCCCTGTCGTGGCGCCGTCTCTGTGGCCTCAGGGAGGAGAAGAACTCCTCGAGTCGCTGTCCATGGTGATCCGGAGGGGAGAGCATCTCTTGGTACGTTTTTGACCCGCTGTCTTGCACCACACATTGGTTTTTTTTTTCTTTTTTTCTTTTTTTTTTTTTTTTTTTGGCTCTGTTGAGAGGGGGGAAAGGTTGGACTAACTTGAAAACCCAAGATCTCTGGAAGCAACGGCGTTGGCAAGAGCGCGATAGCGCGGATCCTGGCCGGGCTGTGGCCGGTGTACCGTGGCCTCGTCAGCCGACCCAAAGATATCGGGCAGGACGGGATCATGTTCCTGCCCCAGCGACCGTATCTCAGCATCGGAACGCTCCGGGACCAGGTCATCTACCCGGACGGGCACGGCGACATGCGGGAGAAGCGCAAGACGGAGGACGACCTGAAGCGGATCCTGGAGGAGGCGCGGCTGGGATACCTGCCGGACCGCGAGGGTGGCTGGGATACCCGCAAGGAGTGGAAGGACGTGCTCAGCGGCGGCGAGAAGCAGAGGATGGGGTTCGCGAGGGTGCTGTACCACGAGCCGCACTATGCCATCATCGACGAGGGCACCAGCGCCGTGTCGAGCGACGTCGAGGGTCACCTGTACGAGACGTGCAAGGAGAAGGGCATTAGTGAGTGACCCCTTTCCTTCCGTTCCCTTCCGTTCCCTTCCCCCACATCCTCCAAATTTTTTTTTCTTCCAACCCACTCCCTAGCAAAGCAATTCCCCAACAAAAATAGCGGACGATTTATCTAACTCTGGAACAGCCTTGATCACCATCTCGACCCGGGCATCCCTCAAGCGGTACCACACGTTCAACCTCATCCTGGGCGGGGGCGAGAACGGAGATGAGTGGGAGTTTGAGAGGATCGGCACAGAGCGGGAGAAGCTGCAGGTGGAAAAGGAGCTGCAGGATCTCCGTGAGAGGCTGGCACAGGTCGAGACGTGGAAGGCCAGGAAGGACGAGATCGAGAGGGAGCTGGCGCAGGTTTGGGTCGACGGCGGTGATTCGTTGAATCCGCCTCCCTATGTCGAGAGCAAGGAGGACAAGGGGGAAGAGGTTGAGGAGAAAGGCAAGGACGTGGTGACGATGGGAGAAGAAACCCAGCAGGTCCAGGCAGAGGAGGTTGATACGAAGGAGGAATAAGGGATTTCCTTTTCCATTTCGAAGCCATTCACATATATATATATGTCTTGACGAGATAGCGGCTATTCCCCCATAACATGGACATTTTTGTTAGATCGCTTGGTTTTGCTTGCAACACAATACAACCTCGTCAATATCAACGAACAGCTGGGGGGAGGCCAAGTAGTTGACTGAGTATTTACTCCGAAGATAGGCCAATGCCCCCTTTTTCTTTCCAACAGGACCGGCCTTCTCTCAACACAGCCAAGTGTTTCATTCAGCTCACCCAAAGTCGGGAAAAATGCATGGCCAACAGTACTGGACAACTCAAAGATGTATTATGTGCCCATTGCGCAATCGTAACAAATGGAATGAACGATATCCCTCCCGCGGAGAGGTGGTGTTACAATAAAATATGCGTTCCCAGCAATGGCCTCAATCAATCCCATCAGGTGCCCTTCCCTCCTTTCAAACCAGCAGCCAGAAAAACAATACCCAGAGGGATCCCCAGACGAGCCTTGCGCTCCTCGTGCCCCAGCAAGTAGAATAAGTTGTAGAGATTTTATCAGCCCCGAACAAACGCCTGCTGTGATGTTTCCTTGTGGAATGACCCAGCCCCATAAACGCCACCGAAGCCGGACAATAGGCCTCCCCAAAAGATATCCCGACACTGCGAAAAGAAAATGTTGTGTGGCGACGCGTATCCTAAGGTGGGCAGCCGAGATCCTCTCTGCCGACCTGCGTCCGTTTCCCCCAATTTTTCCTCCCGTTTTGTCTCTATGTATGTATTTGTGTCCGATTTTCTTCGAAAAGGACAAAAAAAAAATCTTCGTCGATTCAAGGGCTGTGTGTCGACGTTCCGGGTTCCTCATTATCCACTACGTCTCGTCTAGTATTCCAGCCTCTAGCAGCAGTCGCGACGATCTTGCGGACCCATCCAAACGTCTAATGTGAATGTGTCGGCGAGTCCGGACCATGGCTGGGCTGGCTAGGGGGGCTCGACCCGGCAATGGTAGTGCCGGTCGAACAGCAGCCCTTCCCGACGCACTCGTCCACGCATTCGAGGAGACAGAGGGAATTATTGCGGGCAGCGTCCCACGCGGCGGGGTCGTCCCCCGGAGCGGGAGCCTCGTCGACGACGCAAGCGTGTTGTTCGTCATCGAGGCGGAACTCGGGCTGGATGGTGGCGCTGTGGATGCCGTAGGCGTGGAGGCACTGGCGCGCCCGCTTGGCGAGCTCCATGTACTTCTCCCCTCCCTCGGCGGTGATGGGGAAGCTGACCTGGACGTGCATCGAGGCGACGACCCTGGTGTCGGAGAGTTGCCAGACGTGGACGTGGTGGCAGCTCATGACGCCGGGGAGATTCTGAATGTCCTCGCGGATCTCGTTCAGGTCGATGTGGTCCGGGGTGGCTTGGAGGAGGATCTTGGACGTGGCCACCGTCAGGGGGACGGCCGACTTCAGGATGATGAGGGTGATGAAGAGCGAGACGGCCGGGTCGGCATACATCTTGCCCGGCCAGTCAGTCAGCCAGATGATAAGGGCGGTGGCGATGACGCCGACATTGCCAAGCGCGTCGCCGAGGACGTGGAGAATCAGGCCGTTCAGGCCCATGTCGCCATGGCTGTGCCCAAGGCTCTTCTTGCCTTCCCGTGGCTTCCTGTGGTTATGCTCGCCGTGCACACTCGAATCTCTCCTGGGACGTCCCATAGCAGGTAGATGATACCTGGCATCCTCGCCGTCGGGCTTGAGGAGCGGGGTATCCTCGGCCGGCTCGCTGTCCCGCATGTTCTGGGAACCCGACACGTCGACGTCCTCGTCAGCTTCTTCGGCATCGGCCGTCCTCGACCGGCTGGCATCAATGATATCCTGTCGGAAGCTCGAGGGGTAGAAATTCATATCGTCGATGCTCGGAAGACGCGACTGTCGCAAGCTGGCGGCCCTGCGACGGGAACGGTCCCGTGCCCGCGAAGAAGCCGAGCCGCGGCTGTTGGGTGTATCTTCCGTGCTAAAGCGGATGCGCCGGGGTGGTGTCGACGGCTCCAGAGTGGCAGGGCCTCCGACCGTGGTTACAGGCGAGCCTCCATCCTCATATCCGGCGGCGTGCCGATGGACCGAGGTAGCACGACCCTCCTCAGCAGCGTGGTCGTGAGAATGCGGGTGGTCGTGTTCTTCTTGTCCATGCTCTTCATGGTCGTGGCCGTGGTCGTGATCATCGTGTCCGTGATCATGGCCATGTCCACCAAGGATTATGAAACCAACCAGATTGGAAGCAAGACCGACAGAACCGACAATGAGGATAAGCTTCGGGTTATCAATGTCGGGCGGATCGAAAAATCTCGTGATGGCCTCTAGAATGATGGAGATGCAAAGCGCAATGAGGAACACGGCATTGAAGAATGCACCGAGGATCTCGGCTCGTAGCCACTGTATGTATTTGTTGTCTGTCAGAGAAGGCCCGGGGATATATTCCTGAGGGTCACGGCGTGGGAATCTGCACATACCCCGTAGGAGAACTTGTCGGTCGTGGCTTTGCTCGCCACGGCAACGGCCCAGAGCCCGACGCAGAGCGAAATGATATCGTTGAGCTGGCCAGCCGAGATTATATTAGCAGCTTCTCAATTTTTTTGTCCGGCAGGGCATCATCGCGCGAGCCATGATTTTGGACACCACTCACCATGTGAAAGGCATCAGCAAGAAGGGCAAGCGATTTGACGAGCATGCCAACAATCAGCTCGAGGAGAAAGAAGACAATGTCTAGGACCAGCATAACGCTGATCCGGGTCGACTTGGACCAAGCCATAGTGGAAAGGGTCGTGGAAAGGGTCGTCGAATCGATGAGCGCGGGCCGAGGACTGGGGGGAAGGGAGCTCGAGGAGCTCGAAGCGAAGACGGGCGAACCAGTGGTTCGTTCTATTAGGTGTAATATGTATAGGGCTGAATGTCGTAGTCGACCGTATTATAGCAGCTTGGCGTCGATGTTTCTGGGTGTGGTGATCCTGGGCTTCGCGTTATGTTATGTCTCGTCGGACGTGCCAGCCAAGGTGAAAGAAGTTGTCATGGGCAAATTATTATTTTGTAGCCACTGGTCTGCGGTGACTATGGGGGCGGGGCCCCGAGTTGGAGAAGGCGAGGCGTCGGAATGACGCCTGTGAGTGGGGAAGTCATGCAAGTATTGTGCAAAGTACAAGTTAGATGTACGGAGAAGGTAGCACATGTTGTAGCACATGTTTGCCTTTGTCATCCGCCAACTACATGGTATTTGATTGGTTCATGGCAGCGTTCGATTATGTCAGAGACACTAATTAGAAGGACTAGCCAATAAGGGCGCCATGAAATAGGGGGAGGATAGGTAGAAAGGAGGTTTATCGATTTTTTTCTGTACCCCATACTTTGGAAGTACGAACAGGTAGCCCAATCCAGTTCCGCGGATGGGTCGGATCCGACTCGGGGAATTTCATTGCCGATCCGAAATGAGGCCCCTTTTTTTCAATTTTTTCAATTTTTTCTTTTTTCCACGAACCGTCGACTTGTCCATTTGTGTTTGTACTGACTCTTAAAACATCCTTGCAGGTCGACTTTATTTTTCTCCGTTTCTACGTTCAAAGAACTGCCGCAGCCGCTGTAAATTGGCAATACCGGAACATGCAAGCCATCCGCCAAAAACGTCTTGATCCGAAGGAAGGTGGCTGCAGCCGCCTGGATGGTTTGACGGATGCTTGACGGACGCTTGACGGATGGCTTGCTGGATGGCTTGCAAGAACCATGGATACCGTTGGACGGCATTAGGTCATTGTATTGGCAGTCAATTGGCCGTCGTCGAGACGAGTCGGGCGGGGTCTGAGGGGGTTTGGGGTCACACTACATCGTTATACGGACGCAATGGACGGTTGATGTCTAACCAGGTAGAGAGATGCACGTGCGAAATGACATGGCGAATATGAGCAGACAAATTGTCCCTCTTTCAGCCTTCTGCTTGTCTAAATAATTACTCCAGTCAAAATGGTGCTTCCGTCAAGGCGGCCAATTACAACTGGCTATTGGCTGTTTTCACTATCCGTATGTCCATGGTGGCGTACATACATTCGTAGACAATATCGACCTGGAAAGGAAATAGCATGTAGTGCAAGCGTGGTCCGCATGAATCAAAGGCCTCAGAAGGATCATCGCGTGGCCTATGTTGGTGATACAGCACGAGCAGTGTATCGATCGATAGGTCAAGAGCTGGCCAGCAGACCGTTCCTGGCCCGGACAAGAGTTGCTGTTTCGGGTGCTGCACGTCCAACGGGTATGGACGCTGGCGCATACGCCACAGCGTACGAAGTAACACGGGGGCCTGACTCTGTAAATAAAGCCAGCTGCAGCGGCAAACAACAAGTAGAATCTAGCCCCCTAGCCTGCATGATGGCCCAGTTTGTATCTTTGCGCTACAACTGGCAGCTCCTAGTCCCCCGCCTATGCCAGTGGCGCGATAATTGTTATGGCGTACTGCCGTTGGAGCTGTTTCCTACGACGACATCTATGCCGACTAGGAAGCCAAAGAAGACCAGCGCAATCTAAGCGGATCCGCGTCAGTTTCCGAGCAACGGCGTGTGCTTTCGTCCCTTTGGACGAGGGGCGGGTCAATGGGGGGCCAACGGCAAAACCCACAAGCAGAGACGCGATGGCCAATACGACAATCTCAAACCCACCGGTGAGGGCCTTCCCACCGATCATGGCGTGTTGATGTCGCCATGCGCGACATGTCCCGAGAAGAACGGTGCAGATTGAAAACCCGTAGCAGACGCTGGCCAGAGGTCTTCCGACTGTCCCGTAGCCAAAGCCAGAAGGCGGCTGCTGCAGGACGAAGAGCTGGGCCACAATAGTCCCGGTCATGGCTGACATAAGAGCCGTCCTGAGGTAGGCGAGATATGTCCGTTCCAGTGCTACTCGCGACGGAGGAGACGCCCGTCAGCTGCACTGAGGGGAAAAAGAAAAAAGAAGAAAAAAAAGAAGAAGAAAAAGGCCGAGACTGCTGTTGTTGACATGCAAGCGGAAACGCACGCATCACTTCCGAACCAACTAAGACTGAAACGACACTGGCCATGGCTCAGCAGGGGCAGAAAGACACGACCCGAGGAGGACGAGCCAGTAATACAATATCCCAAGATGATTGTGATCGCCAGATGCACAGCGCGTAGGCATCACAGAATGTATCGCTGGGAATCGTAACTCGGTCGGAGTGTATTTGGAAGGAAGCTAGCCCACGCGCCCTGACGGTGATATGACGGACTGGCCTGGACAGCGGAGAACCACCGCATGGCGGCACAGCCCGAGATCCGTCTGGAGAAGCATCGAAGGAGAATAAAGATGGGAGACGGGGGTCTAGGAGGCGACTGGCCTAAAAATAGGGAGAAGCGCATGAGAATATACGACAAGTGGACAGAAGCTCTCGTGCGTGCATAAGAATATATGAAGGTGAACCGGGGAGAGGGGCCGGAGTTAAGTAGGTAGGCGCTTGCGGCCTTTGCCGCCCATCCCGCATCCTCCCATGTGTCCGGAATACGACATTGATGAGAGAGACCTGTGGTGCTTGATATGTCTGGATTCCCAGACCGCCGCGGAGACGGCATATCTCGACGAGAAGAACAAAAAAAAAAAAAAAAAAAGAGAGAGAGAGAGAGAGAGAGATTTGACGGCGCCGGAACAACCATAGAAAAGCAACAGAATGAGAGGTCTTGCATGCATCACGTACCCAAGTGATCACGACTTTTGTCCATGTTGACGACGCAATTTACATGGTCCGTCCAGAAGCGCCGTAGGGACCAACCCGAGCGGGTCGACCGGGAGCTGGAAGCGACATCCGACGGCCTAGATTGCCGATCCGTCTCTGGGCCTCGATGGACCGACGCACGTGGCTCGAGCTGACCGAAATATCAGAATCATGTCAAACGATAGGGGAGGGGAGATAAAAGAAGAGACTGACCTCGGCGAGTTCATATTCCTGGTGACCCTGCATTCCGGGCCCGTCAAGGTGACTCTGACGTATGTAGATGTAGGTAGTATCTCACGTCGGGAAAAAGAAGCAGTTCTCCGTGGATCAGCTAAGTATCGGGGACGGCCAGTTCGTGGGATACGGTCCATCAGGGCCGATGGGGCATAGAATGATACGACGGAGGAGAGACATCGATAGTAAAATGAAAGCAATACAAGTACGAAGAAACGAATAGGGAGAACAGTTCTTCGTCCGGGGTGGGTGGAGAAGTTTGGGGCTCAAATTGAAAGATCGGAGAATTAAATGCGAGATTGCGTCGTGCCTCTGGATGTCCGCATGCGAAGGAAGATTTGTGGCGAATGATGTCGCCTCCCGGGGGTGTACAAGGTAAAGGTAATATGCCGACGCGATGGACGAGCTAAGGAATCCGGTGTACGTGTAGGAAGCAATATGCATTGGCTGGTCGTGCTCGGATGTTTCTTTTGCCAGGGTGTGCAGGTACCTTAGTTAGGATGAAAAGTATTAAAGCAGATAATGTGATTATTTACACTTGGATGCCTAATAAATGTGAACAAGTCATGTTGAAGACGTTCGCGGAGCGGCACGGGGCGTCCGACGGGCCCTTGATAGGAACCCTTTTCGAAGATAATTCCAACTCCAACTCCATGTTATCCTCGCTTCCTTTCTCTTGGTGTACTCCGTACAAGTGTAACGCCCCGGAAGATCGACCGCGACTTGGAAACGAGGAACGAGTAGGTCCGTGGCTCTGTGGATGACGAGCAACCACGATAACCACATAGTCATTTCGTAAAGGTAAGGTACTTTGTGAAGACATAACAGGTGGAGCAATATCAAGAGCTAAACGCTCATGTCAGAACCCAAAAGGAAAACAAACCGGCTGATATGGACAAAACAGAAAGTAATTGCCGAGTACACCTATGTACACTCCGTAGTGCTGACTGATATAGGGCATAATAAAGTGTCGGTGAAGAAGGGGACGTTTCGGCATGCATTAATAAAAGGACGGCGTGGCCTGCTCCGTCCCCCCCCCCGTAGTGTCCTGCCTGCGAGTCATGGTGAGTGGGCGGACAACTCGCTTTCTGGTACGCGGATACCACAGTATTCACACGGCAACTGAAATTTCCCTATAGCCTTAATGCTAACGTTCGAACGATTATACAGTGTGAATATATCACATATTCGTACATTTAGGGATTCCGGTTAAGCCTTCCTATCTTTGGAGATCGTCCCACCCCTGAGATGTGATGTAATCAAGGAACTTTACGAAAATGGCACAGCCGCGTTAAATCGGCTGCCCCCGTTGGCAGAGCAGCGTCAGTTACAACGTATACCCTGCCGCAAGTCACGTATCTGGCCAATACTGTCCTAGGTAGATAATTCGCGTTTCAAGGTCGACGAGACCGGTGAGAATCTCAAACGTGACCGAGTTTTTGCCCACCGAAGTAAGGCAGGTACGGATACTTAGGGACCTATATTAAGTACCTGAGGTATATGGGGCTCATACCCCATACCTTCCCTGCCTTAAAATCCGGTCCTGCTTCCATGCATGCGTCTCAGTGTTTCTGCAAACTTCTTTCGTAAACCCCCGCGCCTCATATTACCTACCTTAGGTATCTTTCCTTGGCCCTTGTTCGACGAATTCAGGTCGGAGATTCTCCCAAGCCACATCGCCAGAAGCCCCGAGCCTCTCGAAGAGCTCATCCGCACTAATAATTATCATGCCGCCCAACGCCCGCTGCCTAGCTGGCCAGCCATGCCATCCCAATCAAGCGGATACGCTATTCCCGAAGGAGTTCAGTTCGAGGGGCTCAAGGGTGTCCCAGCCCCATTTGGTTCCATGAATCCATCTTATGCTGTTGCTATAAGGTATGTACTTCGTAATCCATTGGTACGGAGTGCGAAATGCCGAACAGCAATCACTATCTAGGTAATTATCACGAAGTACATTGCAGGCCTGTCCTGCCTCATCGCCTTCTAAGTTTCAACGGTCGTCGTCTCCCACACAAGCCTTCCACATCCTTCACCTGGACCAAGATCAAGATCAATAACGGGAAACGGATAGGGGATGGTAGTGTATCACCGCAGGCGATCTTCGGCCACCGGCGTCCTCGTTGTTACACCGGATCCTGTCCCGTTGCCCGAGAAGAAACTCCGAATACGGGGCAGGTATTGAACGACCGGCCGATTTGCCGCGTCGAACCTCGCCTCACCTCGCGTTGGCGTACTCCGCCTTATAGTAATTACTAAGGTACGTTCGAAGTGGTGCGAAGTACAACGCGTTCCGTACTCCGTACGAATACATGTGCCGACCTTCCAGAAGGGTGGAATGCACGCGCCACCCCCAGGCTAAGAGCCGGGGCTTGGGGACGAACCAATCTGACTTCATAGGACAACTTCGAAGAACGGATTACCGGCCCGGCGGACCGTTATCCGGGGTCAGGCCAAAAACTCAACCAGCCAACAAAGGGCAGGCAGTGCAAGTGTGCAAGTGCGGAATTCGGCCTTGGGCAGATGATGCTAGGTCCAGGTCCGTCGCCGACCGTACATCTCAGGTTCCCTCGGTCGTCAATCGCAGACAATTGCCCTATGAGGGCATCAGTTCCAAAGATGACGGGCAGAGAGTCCAGACCAACTTCAGAGACCCTTCCGGGACAGGAGAGGCACAAAAATCAATACGGGGTTGGCACGTCTGACCCCGAAAAGATGAAGTTTCCTGCTGCTGCTGAGAGATGACCGGCTCCAGCTATCGTAGGGCCGTCGGGATCGCTGACCTGAGGGTTTTCTTTGTGATGCCTCGGTCGTCGGGCTGTCGGGAGGGAAAGCAATAAGAATTAATACGAAAAGTACGGATACAGACAGCGAACCACTCGGAGTCGGCCGCATGGGTTCTCGAGGAAACCATGAAACCATGATAAAGAATGTTGGCAAAAGTCGCCAGTCTGTCAAATTTCACATCGGACTCGGGGACGGGGACACTTCTTATTGAGTTGGCGCCAGTCACCCACAGGCACGCTTTTCTTTCCATCTTTTTCTTTTCTTTTCCTTTTTTCTTTTCCCTTTCCGACCCAGCTTAGTTTCAATGCCACGATACCTACTTCGATGGGGCCGGGGCGCCCGGGATCTTGTCACACGCAGCTCACAGACACTTGCTCAACGCTGATAGCTCGGAATCAAGCCCTCGACCCGTCTGACTGGCCAGGGCTGAGAAGCTGCAGCAGGCCCACATGGTTGGTTGAAAAAACCCCGGGCGACAGACAGTAGGCTTGCGGGGTCGAGAAATGAAGATGGGGGGAAGATCCTGGATGTTGCCTCCTCTACGTTGTCATCTAAAAAGGGCAAAAAGGGCATCGTCGTTTCATGGCTTGCCATTGTTTCTCTCGACCCCGACTTCCCTGCTCTGGGCAATATGATGCTCTCCACCTGCAGGAACCATTACGACGGCAAAAGTCCAAACAAAAGCGATCAGCATTCAGCATACACCAATTCAATTCATCACTAATTGCCGTTTTGTCTTCTGGGCAGAAAGACCTGCGGCGCACTACATACCTAGACAAGATCAGCATGGTACAACAGTTCGCTTACATATTACCTTCGACGAGAAGCAAAAGACGTCGAAGATGTTGGGGATTCTTTACAAACACTCCCCTGGCGTGTGTAATGCATAACCGTCTGGATTACAAAGTACAAAGTAAGTGTAGATTCGCTCACTAAGACCTAAGGCCGCCTCGAGTCGCAAACTTGTTGACGGTACAACGGTACATACGAACGATTCATTTCCTCCCCCACTCCCCTATTAACTTACAACGCACTACTTTTTATAACAAGTGTCAGCACGCACCCGATTAATGCAACCGTCTTTTGGCGAGCTCCCTCCCCTGAATAATACGGTGTACCTACCCTCCGCGCACTCGGTCCGTCCCTACCGAAATCCGAAATGGCCCAGAAGGGTGACGACGCTGGACGGCCGTTCAGTGCCGCAACGCTCAAGTCAAGTGACCCCCGTCTTGAGCTCTTTATTCCCCACCTAATGCTTCGAAAGTGTCTTCGGCGGCTTCCCGGCTTCTAATCTGCTATGGAACGAAAAAGTCAGAAAGAAGATGGTGGATCCTGCGGGCGGCCAAACGTCTTGGTCCGACCGGAGATCATTCCCTCCATGCATCCATCCATTTGCCCTCCGTTTTCTACTTGGCCCCCCCCAACCCCCCCCCCAACCCTACCTACACTACACTACCTTAACTTCATACGAAGTAATTACTGCATACAACGTACTACCCCTGTGGGATAATACCCCGGAACCGAACCTGATAAAATGGAGACGGCTCCGTTCAGAGAACGTGGCCCATCCGTTTTGTTTTCTGTCTCCCTGCCCAGTCGGCCCCGTTGACCCAGTTCTTCTGCCCCCCCCCCCCCTTCCTCTTCCCGTCTCCCAGTTCAGGTCAGGACGTTACCTCTTCTGTATATTTCATCTGCCCCCATTTGTCAAGCGTCACCGTCTGCAGCCTTGGCTTCGCGCTCCGTCGCCGTCCCTGAACTCGTCAGCTGTCATATAAGAATACTTGTTCCCGTCACCGTCTTAGTCCTCCAGACCCTAGCGTTCCTTTTATCCTACCTTTCCCAGATCAAACCATAGGGGTCGTGTCTTGGCATGCCGGCGCGAGAAGACGGACGATAACACTTACATAGCTGAGTGCTGAACCACGAGACGAACGACAACGAAGACGACGAAGACGACGACGACGTCCGTTCTCTCCGTTTGTCTTCCAGAGGCCAATTAGTCCAATTCCCTCCTCCCCCCATAGACAGCAACCGCCCTAGAGATAACTCGGGATCCTTGAACCCCCCGTTCCCCATCGAGACGCAAAAGTCACGGAGACTCAGTATGAGCCATTCGGATTCTCCGCCTCAAGTTGCTGATTTTGATCGCAACCCATCGCCTGCAGAAGAGAGCGACATGTCTCATTCAACTCCCAACACGGAGTTCTCTCCGCCATGCAGCCCTCAGCAGAAATACCAGCAAGTCATGAAGGATACGAGGCTTACGGCAAGGAAAAAGCTCGCCCAGCTCACGCTGGAAGAGAAAGTACTGACAATGCCCCCCCTCTGGCCAAAGCCTTCTTGCTGGTTTCGGACTAACCCTTCATCCAGGTCTCGTTGCTCACTGCTGCGGACTTTTGGAGGACGCGAGCCATCCCATCTAAGAACGTTCCTTCCATAAAGACTTCGGATGGTCCCAATGGTGCTCGCGGTGGCATCTTCGTCGGCGGTACCAAGGTGAGCACTGTCTCTCGTTCGCCACTCATGCAAAAACAAAAAGAAAAAAGAAAAGAAAAAAAAAGAAAGGGCTTCCGGCTTATACCTATATCGATGTAGGCGGCGCTATTCCCTTGCGGCGTCTCTTTGGCGGCAACCTGGAACAAGAAGTTGCTGTATGAAGTCGGCCAGCACCTTGCCCAAGAAACGAAAGCGAGATCAGCCAATCTACTTCTGGCACCGACCGTCTGCATGCACCGTCACCCTCTCGGAGGAAGGAATTTCGAGTCCTTCTCCGAGGACCCTCTCCTGACCGGAAAGCTGGCTGCCCAGTATATTCGGGGTCTTCAGGAGAACGGCGTAGCTGCCGCCATCAAGCGTACATGGCCCCCCGGACCACCCCCCCCTTGTTGCTGCTGCCGGGAGCCCTGTGTACTGACGACTCGGGAGGTAGACTTTGCCGGCAATGAGCAGGAGACGAACCGGCTCACCATCGACTCGCTTATCCAGGAACGGCCGCTACGAGAGATCTACCTCCGCCCCTTTGAGATTGCTGTTCGGGAGGCCAATCCCTGGGCTCTCATGACGTCGTACAATCTCATCAACGGCGTCCATGCCGACATGAACCAGCTCACGCTTAGGACGATTCTCCGAGGAGAATGGCGCTACGATGGGTACGTTTCTGGCTACTGTGACCAAGAGGTAAGTAAAGTAAAGGCCCAAGAGTCATCATTGACGCAAATCAACAGCACGGTTATTTCGGATTGGGGCGGCATCAATTCCACCATCGAGTCCATCGTCACTGGGTGCGACATCGAATTCCCCTACTCACCCAAGTGGCGGTTCGAGAAAGTCGTCGAGGCCCTGAAAGAGGGGAAGATCACCGAGGAAAGCATCGACCAAGCCGCCGAGAACGTCCTGACACTGGTGGAGCGTCTCAAGGGTGACGACATGTCCCCGGAACAGCCCGAGCGGGAGGACAACCGGGAGGAGACGAGGGCCCTCATCCGGGAGGCCGGCGTGGAAGGCCTGACCCTTCTGAAGAACGAGGGGGCCGTCCTCCCCCTGGACCGCAAGACCAAGGTCGCCGTGATCGGACCCAACGCGAACCGAGCGATCGCCGGCGGCGGCGGCAGTGCCAGTCTCAACCCGTACTACAACACGATTCCCCTCGACAGCATCCGGGCCGCGTCCG
The DNA here is from genome assembly GCF_003711515.1 of Sodiomyces alkalinus F11. Taxonomy (NCBI): domain Eukaryota; kingdom Fungi; phylum Ascomycota; class Sordariomycetes; order Glomerellales; family Plectosphaerellaceae; genus Sodiomyces; species Sodiomyces alkalinus. The sequence goes on along the minus strand of NW_021167090.1, from coordinate 489,294 downwards.
ACGCCGAGGTGAGCTTCGCGCAAGGGTGCCACATCCACAAGTGGCTCCCCGTCGCGTCCCGCTACTGCACCGAGAAGTCGGGCAAGCCGGGCGTCAGCATCGACTGGTACAAGGGGGACAAGTTCCAGGGCGAACCGGTGGTCGTGCAGAGGAGGACGAACACGGACCTCTTCCTCTGGGACTCGGCGCCTCTGAGCGAGGTCGGGCTCGAGTGGTCGGCGACCGCGACCACGTACCTCACGCCCACGAGCAGCGGCAAGCACACCATCAGCTTCATGAGCGTCGGGCCGGGCAAGCTCTACGTGAACGGCAAGCTGGCGCTGGACCTCTGGGACTGGACCGAGGAGGGCGAGGCCATGTTCGACGGCTCGATCGACCAGCTCATCGACGTCGAGATGGAGGCCGGCAAGCCGGTCGAGCTCCGAGTCGAGATGACCAACGAGCTCCGGCCCGTCGCCAAGCAGAAGCAGTTCGGCATCACGCACAAGTACGGCGGCTGCCGCATCGGCTTCAAGGAGGAGGACCAGGTCGACTTTTTGGAGGAGGCCGTCGAGACGGCCAGGGCCGCCGACGTGGCTGTCGTCATTGTCGGACTGGACGCCGAGTGGGAATCCGAGGGGTACGATAGGCAGACGATGGACCTGCCGTCCGACGGCAGCCAGGACAGGCTGATCGAAGCTGTCGTGAGGGCCAACCCGCGCACCGTGGTGATCAACCAGTCGGGTACGCCCGTCACCATGCCCTGGGCAGACCGTGTCCCTGCGATCATTCAGGGCTGGTACCAGGGCCAGGAGGCGGGAAATGCGTTGGCCGATGTTCTGTTTGGCTTGAAGAACCCGAGCGGAAAGCTTCCCGTATGTTTTCCTCGAGAGAGAGAAAGAGAGAGAGATGAACCTCCCTCTCCTCTCCCCTAGAAGATAACAGCACTTGACTAACATGATGTTCCAGTCGACATTCCCGAAGCGCATCGAGGACACGCCGGCCTACAACAACTGGGGCGGCGAGAACCTAAAGGTCAACTACGGCGAGGGCGTGTACATCGGCTACCGCTACTTCGAGCGCGTCCACATCGAACCGCTCTTCCCCTTCGGGCACGGCCTCTCGTACACGAGCTTCGAGTACGGCCGGCCGTCGATCGACAAGAAGCAGCTGACCGCCGAGGGCACGATCGAGCTCATCTTCGCCGTCAGCAACATCGGGCCGGTGGCGGGTTCGGAGACGGCGCAGATCTACGTCCGGGACGACAAGTCCAGGCTGGCCCGGCCGGAAAAGGAGCTCGTGGCGTTCGAGAAGGTCTACCTCGAGCCTGGCGAGACGGTCCACCTGCGCGTCAGCCTCGACAAGTATGCGGTTGGGTACTACGACACGGCGCTATCCAGCTGGATTGCCGAGGAAGGAACCTTTAGGGTCATGATCGGTGCTTCTTCTGCCGATATCAAGTGAGTCTTGTCCAACAGCCACTCTGCTATACCGGTCCTTTCCGGCTAACAAAGAGATAGACACAGCATCCCCTTTGAGGTTAAGGAGTCCTTTACATGGGTCTTCTAAACCAGCCATCTTCTCCTGTCTATTTTACCTCTCTCTCTCTCTCTCTCTCTCTCTCTTCCTCGTATATACCACGCTCTATTCTTTTCTCTTTTTTTCTTTTCTTCTTTCTTCTTTCCGAACATATGCCTTGGTATGCTTGGCTACCTTTCACCAGATATATTTGGGGCCCATCGAAGCGATATAGATTTCTACAATGATGGCCCAGGGATGACTCTCAACAGTGTTACAAATCAACACACGAATTCGGTCTGTCGTGGTCCGCATCACATGCATACATCCTAGTGAAACCGCCGTTATCATGCTCATCCATCCTCATATCTTATTGTTCATTATTTTCGCTTAGCTCCTTCTCCTGTCATATTCGGCCCACGTCCCCCGACCGCCAGTGGAGGGAAAGCGAGAACGCCACTGTCGAGAACATGGCCACGGCCCACGTCACTACCTGCAAACGCCCGAGGGGAGACCCGACCTGTCTACATATGCAACGCATTCACATTACAGGCGCACACCCCACTCCCCCCTCCCACCTCGGTTAGGGAGGAGGGAAGGAGACGAAAACTCCTACAGTATATCACGGAAGACGAGACAGGACAGGATCCCGCCTGACGTGTGCTAGCACCGTATGTAGGCTACGGACTTTGGCATCGGCATCGGCATCTCTCTCGCCACAGGGCAAGGGGCCCCCGACAAGGTTGGGACGACACATGCAGGCAGACACTGCAGTTTCCAAGCCGTGATCCTGGGTGCGGGGGGCGAAGGGACTCCACCAACTTGTTTTCCCCTCCCCCCTGCAATGCGGCCTGTACGCATGTGTTTTGTTTCGTTCCTTCTCCTCTGCCCTGAGGATTTCCAATGGTCATGACCCTTGGCCTCGTAGCTTGTAAATCCGAGGTCCAGGATGGATGTATATGTGTACGTTGTATAACAAAGATCCCCGGATGACAGACAATAAGACTGGAGAGTAGTGTCCGTCCGTCTGCTTGGTTAGCAAGGACCGTCACAAAGAGAAGAAACGCCCAGAATGGCGAGAGTCGTGACCCAAGGATCAGAAGCCAGTAATGTGGAGGGGCGAAGCGTGAACGTGAGGAAGGTATCCGTAAAATGGTGGGGGAACCGCGGCGCGTGGCGGGTAATATCAAATGCGGCATGCGAGTTCGGCTCGGCTGCTGGCGGGGGAGGGGGGGCGGAGGTTGAAAGAACGAATCTCGGGAGATGAAGCTCCATATTGCCCTGCCTGGATAGTCGTCTGGAGGATGACCCTCCTTTTTCTTTTTAAACTCTCCCGTGGCGCCCCTTGCTCGACAAGCCTTCCCCGGTTGCGGATCCAACGCCCTTATTTTCTTCTTTTTTTTTTTTTTTATCCTTTTCTCTCTCTCCCTCCGCCCTCCGCCCACAGCCAGCAGCCAGCAGGCCCCCACCCCCTCGCGTCTTCTCCCGCTTCTCGTCCCCTTTCTTTTACCGTTTTCGTGACATTGTAGGTCTGCTTGATCGTTTGTTGGCGGGCACTAGGGGCAAAAGGGAATGCGCCACTCCCTCGCGTGACCGATCTCACCCTCGGCTTGTTCGTCCAAGCCGGCTGTTTTTTTTCTTTAGCGTGGGGAATATCCGTTCGTCCACGGGTATTCTTCTCGTTCCCTCGTCCAGATACCCGGAGGGAAGAAGGTGCGGGTACTGCCACTGACGCAAGTTAGCAGTAGTGGTACTGTATGTTTGTTGCTGTTGTTGTTGTTGTTGTTGTTCTTGTTGTTTGGACTTCCCGGGGATCCTTGGAGAAGAAAGTTCAAAGTCGATGCTTCAAGACGAAACGCCGGCGGGCTTGGTTTCTCATGCAAGTTAGGGATCTTTGGCGTCGGAACAGATGTCCGTAGATTTTGGGTGCCTTATGGAAGACGAAGTGTAAAACAACGGTCTTATGCGGTAATAAGGGTATTGATTGATAGAAGAGAGCTCCTTAGATACCTGCCGTGGGAGATACTGTGAGCAGTTATTAGTTTGCGATGCTTGGATGCGGACGAGCTATGGTGAAAGTTCTGCGACATTGGGTAATTACTTGGTAAACGGTTACGCCACGTAACTTATACGGAGTAAGGTACCTTTCGGAAACGGTTCTACGAAGTATCGCGTAATCAGGAATGTATCAGGGCTTGGGTGGCTTACGTAATTTCTTACTCCATCCATGTCCCCCACAATACAACGTACCGTGTACGGACACTTGATCCAGCCTGCTCCTTGCTTGACAGCCGAGCCGACTGTCGTGGACTCCCCGGAAGTCTCCTTCCCTATTTTGAGCGCCCCGTATGGCCTTGGTTGGTATCAGATCATTGGTCAGTGGTCCTAGACATAGTCCTGAGGGATGGATGTCTCGGCCTGACCTAAGAATGAATCAATGGCCTCGAACTGATTCCCCTATCCATTCAACGCAGATACCGGCTCTGTCTTGACAGTCATGTCCTGTCCTGGTTTCATAGGTTTGAGAACGCCGACCCAAACCTTCGGGTCGGCCCGCTACCCAAGGTACATAGGGTAGGTACTGGCAATCTCAGGGGCTCAGCACGCACAGTATCTGAATAACACACGACGCACTGTACTTTGTCTGTACTTTGCTTGTGGCTAGTGCTGGGCCCAGGCCCGTCCGTACGTACCTTGATTGTGTACCTTAGTCCTTAGGTACCGGGACGCCACGCGATGCCCCCACCGTCCCTCCCTCAAAGCGTGTCTCGAACTTCCTTCCATTGACCTTGGCCCAGATGACACCTCGTCCCTGTTCTCGCCATCAAGAGGAGAGGCACCGAAACTCTGTGTTGTGCGACTTGCGCATCAGGTCATTCGCTTTTCAACATCATCATAATTTAATACAGCAACGGTGACCATTTACGTGGACCTACAGTCTCTCGGCGCTTGCATTTGCTCTACGGAGTATCGTCAACCCATCAGCCCGTCAGCCCGTCAGCCCATCAACCCATTCAACAACGAACATCGATTCGCATCGAGAGAAAATCCCAACCCCCCCTCTGACAACACCCGACCCCACATCCGAACGACTAGACATCTGCGAAGCGACTTTGAAAAGGAATCCGGGGCAGGGGACGTGACTCGGGTGTGTGTTCGAGTGTGGTGTAAAGGGGCAGGAAGCTCTCTGTCATGGCTTTCCCGCCGTATGGCAACGGCTTCCAGCCGCGCACGCGCACGCGCACGTCGGGATACTTCCCGCGCGGCCCGCGGCGACGAAACGACGACATGATGGCCAAGTACCATTACTGCAAAGCTGTGGCCACCCGGGCCGTCCAGGAGCTGGCCGCCTACCTGCGATCGAAGAACTTGGGTTTCGTCGTCAACCTCGTGTCTCGTGTGGCCTGGCACGTCCAGATGAACCTGAGCGCACGTCGTCTCCTCAGCTTCCCCCATCTGCTGTTCGCCCTCTGGGTGCTGCTTCTGCTCTGGGGGGAGGATTGGGTCTTTTCCAATAGTGTCGAGAGGTGCAACTGGGACAAGTGGGAGCGTTGGGTAAGCTTCTTTTCTTTTCTTTTTTTTCTTCTTCTTTTTTTCCCTTCTCTTTTCTTCGCCGTTTCCACCTTCTCTCTTCTCTCCTCAGTCAGCTAACCTTTCTTCTTACTCCCCCCCTTAGCCCTCAGGGTCCAGTCCTCATCGCCTCATCCTCATCGCCGACCCCCAACTCATAGATCCCCACACGTATCCCGACAGGCCGTGGCCTCTGGACGACCTGACCCTCCTGATCACCGACAATTATCTACGACGAGCATACACGCGTCTACAGTCCCGTCTGCGGCCCGATTCCGTCTTCTTCCTGGGCGACCTCTTCGACGGCGGCCGAGAGTGGAAGACGGCGACTGGCGATTTCGCCGACTCCAAGTGGTCGCGTGAACATCGCCCGCGTCTGGAGAAGCAGTATGTCAAGATGTGGCAGAAACGCTACGGCGAGGGCTTTTGGCTCGACGAGTACGCCCGCTTCGGCGACATCTTCTTCGACAACTGGAAGCTGGGAGGGGACAAGCCCGGGCCGTGGCAGAGGGGCCGAAAGCTCGTGGCCAGCCTGCCGGGGAACCACGACCTCGGGTTCGGCAACGAGATCAAGCTGCCCGTCCGCGATCGCTTCTACGCCTACTTTGGCGAAGGGAACCGCGTGGACGTGGTGGGCAACCACACCGTCGTGTCCGTCGACACGGTGTCGCTGAGCGCCGGCTCGTCCGACACGCTCCACCCGGCCGATTTCAAGCCCATCTTCGACCCCATCGACGGGTTCCTGCGGGACGTGTCGCACGTGAAGCAGAGGGCCGTGGAGAGGGAGCTGCGCTTCTGGCGAGGCGAAACGGAGGAGCTGGCCTTCCCGCATGCCGTCGAGGACGCCGAGACGGCCGACGTCAATCACCTGCCGAGTCTAAAAGGTGCCGCCGACGCGAATGCGGAACTGCCCACCATCCTCCTCACCCACGTCCCCCTCTACCGCGAGCCGGGGACGCCGTGCGGGCCTCTCCGCGAGCGCTGGCCGCCCGCGCCCCAGCCGCCGGGCCAGACGGACACCGTCGAGCCGGACCATCGCAACGCCATCCCCATCGCCAAGGGCTACCAGTACCAGAACGTCCTGAGCGAGGAGGACTCAGTCCGCCTGGTCAAGACGGTGGGGAACGTCGTCCAGGTCTTCTCGGGCGACGACCACGACTACTGCGAGGTGACGCATTCCGAGCGGAAGAAGAACGCCCCCGAGATCACGGTCAAGACCCTGAACATGGCCATGGGCGTCGCCCACCCGGGCTTCGTCATGGTGAGCCTGTACAATCCCGTCGACGGCCACGGCAGTCCCCTCCCCGGCGCCCCCGCCCGGACCCTGCAGACGCACCTCTGCGTGCTGCCCGACCAGATCTCCACCTTTATGAACTACGCCATCTTCGTGGGCCTTACCATCGCCGCCATTGCCGTGCGCGCCATCCTGGTCCCCGTGCTGAACTTGACGCCCTTTAGCCTGGCGGCGGCCGGACAGATCAACAACAACATCACCACCACCACCACTACCACCACCAACAACAACAACAACCCGATGAAGGCCCCCCCCTCTTCGTCTCTGCTGCCGCTGTACGACAAGGCCAAGCAGGAAGACGACGGGACGTACGACATGCAGCCCACGTCGGCCTCGTCCGGGTCGTCCAAGTACCTAGCCTCCCGCTTCAGCGACGTCTCGCGGACCCGGAGCTCATCGCTCACCTCCAACAACGGGGTGCCGCCCCCGGGGCGCGCTTCGTTGCCGGGCGGCGGCAGGTCCAAGCACCATCACCCCCACCAGGGCAAGAAGCTGGGCCCGAGGATCGACATCTACAAGGACGAACTGTACCGCTACGGAGATCACAAGCCGCGGTTCCCCTGGCGGGGGGTGTCGACGCGGTCGACGAAAACGTCTATACGACTCGTCTTGACCGAGGTTGTGGCGTGTACTTGGAGAGTAGCGTGGCTCTCTGTATTATTATGGGCTTATCTCACGTATAAGGGGTGATGGGGTTTTTCTTTTTCTTTTTCCTCTCAAATGCGACACATACCTTTACATGTAGTAGTATACGATGTGTGCCTCGGGTCGGACAGACCCCTTTTCTTCGGGGACTTTCACAAGACTCATAATCAAAGCACTGCTTCTTTTCGTCATGTTTATGCTCCGTTGATTTATGCGTTTTACTTGTTTCGTGAAAGCCCATGAAACGAGAGGGTTCGCCTCAACAATGGTGATATATCTTTGTCGAGAGGACAATGCCGGGGCTTTTGATCAGGCCCGAGGAACAGAGTGAGGTGGGTGAAACTACCAGGATCATAATCCCCTTGGTCTATTCTATTCTGGAAGATGAACACGAACATCCCTTGGGGAGATTCTTCCGTCACACGGGAGTTGAGTTGCAAAGGGCACATGTTAGACGACTCAGTGAGAATAAAGAGTCTCCTCTCCGTCTCTGCTTTCACAAACTTTCCCCCTTGTCTCTACTGTCTACTTGAATTCGACTTGTGAGAACTGACTTACTTGTCGCTTTCTCTCTGTCTTCCACATTGCCCCCAACTCGCTTGTTCTTTGCCCAGCCTGGTGCTCCTGTTTCCCCTGGAACTTTCGTGCTTTGATATTTAAGTCTCAACATGAACTCTAGAACGCTAGACTACCATCATGGCCTCATGGTGAGAAAAAGCTCATATGTAGATGCCTCTATATATTTCGCTCGCTCGCCCGCCAACTTTCCAGATTCCCGAGACATCATCCCAGCCTCGTCAGCATCATAGCATCAGTATCAATCTTCCCTTCTGAAGAAACAGAACATCCCTCTACTCTGGACATACGTCTATCCCAACAAAAGACATAGACTTATCAAAACATGCCCAACAACAACAGAACCCGGCCTGTTGTGGCCCGATCAAGGATGGCCCAAGGACGTCGAAACGCCATCCCGAATCTCAGCTCGCGAGCAATCCACCCTCACCACACACAGGAACTGAGACGCCGCTTCCGCAACCTAGCCATGTCATCTCCCGTCTCCGAGGCCGCCAATACGTCCCACGGCCCCGGTTCCCGCTTCCACTCCGGCTTCCACTCCGACGCAGACTCCGACGCAGACTCCGACCCTTGTTCGCCAACGTCCCCCTGGCGACCCCTTTACAGCAGCAGCAACAACAGCAACAACAGCAACAACAACAACAACAACAACAGCAACAACAACAACAACAACAACAACAACACCACCACCACCCCCACCCCCACCACCGACGACGAAGAGGACGCCGCATCCGCCATCGAGCGCGACTTCCGCGCCATCCTCGCCACCTCCGTCGCCCACGCCGGGGGCCGCCACGACGCCGTCCACGGGATCCTCCGCGCCTCGCTGCAGGCCTTGACCCTGGAAGCCGTCGAAAGCGGCGTGACTGCTCCTTCGGGGCCCGCGCCCGTCCCCTGGACCTTCGTCATGCACGCCGCTTCTGTCAACCTGGTTCGGTTTTCGTGTACGTGTGCGTGCCGGCACGTCTTGTCTTCTTCGTCAAGTCTCGGCTTCTCCCCCCTCCCCCCCCTTCCTCCCCCACTTCGCTTCCTATTCATTTGACTCGTCGCCTTGACTGATCTCCTCCCGCGCCGCACAGTACTCTCGAGCAACCGCCCCTTCCCCGCCCGCGCGGTCTACGGCCAGAGGCTCATCCCCCTGCGCCCGCCCTTTGTGAACTGGGGTCTCCTGGCCTTCACCGTGTCGGTGTCGTCGGATCTGGTCGTCGGCTTGCCCCGCTTGATTGCTTCGCAGTATTCGCTCTGCCCATGTGTGCACGAGGAACTGGTCGAGCTTGACCATGATGGAATAAGACGTTGAATCAACTGGCATATGCTTTTTGCTTTCATCAATTTGAAAGGCACTTGGAAAATCCCCTGCTGCCTGACTCTCGAATGTCTGGCAGAGACGGCGGAGAGGGTCGCGAATCGTCCGTATAAGACGCAGGGAGTTGCGACATCTCTTGATTCGAGTTAAAAGGGGGGGGGGGAAGAAGACAGAAGAAAAGAAAAAAAAGAAAAAAAAAATGATAGACTAGACGGTTTCGGTCAAGGGCGTTCAACATAGAATTGGAATGGTATAGATCGCAGTCTCTTTCACATAGAACAACCACATCAGTTAGTCGACCAAGAACATGCCAAAGAAACCTACCAACGGGCGAACAAGACACTGCAAAAAGATCGTCATCCGCGAAGACGGGTATCTTCTGAAAGCTAAACGAGACGAGGCCCAAGCGAAAAAGGACCTCATTAACCGTCTTCCTGCCCTCTACTATATGCACATCAAGGCATAAGGAGGGGGTCATGCCCTCTCAACCCTTCTTTCCCTTCCCTTCCTTTCCAGCGCCTGGCAGATGAGATGCCTCGTATTACCTCGAGCGAACCACAAAGCCATTAAAATGTAGAATCAGAAAATAAAAGTAAAAAGAATAGGCAAAGTCCGGGAAAGGGGGGGGAGCAAACGTCCAAGCCGTGAAGAATAAAACGCACAAGCTTCGTCAAGTGCAAACCCCGGGAAATGCTAGGGAACAACAGCGAAAGCTAGGAGGCCGAGGGCGGTCGCGACGGCGGCTGATTTCCGGGTTTCTTGATGACCAGCTTCAGGCGCTTCGGCGCAGCGGGCGGTCCTCCGCCGCCAACGCTACCAACCTGGGACGGCGTCGGACTAGCCTTGGACGGCCCCCCTGTCGACGAAGGCCGGGGCGGCGGACCTGGTGGTGGTGCCCTGGGTGTGGACTGGGAAGCGGGTGCGCCGGAGGGCAGCGGTTTGCGCTCCGAAGTACCCGTAGGAAGAGGTTTCCGTGCTGGCTTGCCGGGGAGGGCATTGGAACCAGACCCAGCCACGACGCTGGCAGCACCAGCGTTGGGCCTCTCCGTGTGCCCTGTCGACGCTGAAGACGCCGGCGAGGCACGTACATGGAGCGGCGAGCCGGACTTGCGAGGAGCCACGTGGACCGAGTCCTTGCTGACACCAGATTGAGATCGCCGTCTAGCATCCTTCAGAATCCGCTTCAGATTAGGATGCTTAAGCGTCACCATCTTCCGAACCGGGGGAGCCCCATCGGCCCCGACGGCAGAACCCTTCGAGCTCAGCTTGGGCCGCTTGGTTGCCGGCGACGGGTCGTCTCCGCCGTTTATCTTGTCTGTCCGAGGCCGTTTCTGCGACTTGCTGGTTGCCTCCGTCTTCCCTAGCGGTGTGGCAGCCTGGGCCTGAACCACCGGCCGGTACAGAGCTTGCGCGGTAATAGAGTCCCCTTCGGCCCCGACAGACGCTGCCGCTGCCGCTGCCGCTGCGGTGCTGGAAGATACGGAAGGTTGTCTCGGCTGAGCCGCCGGAGGAGGCTTGATGAGTTTGGCTTTGTTGGGGTTCACGATCACCCGCTTTAGCTCGGGTTTAGGCGTGCCTTCGAGCACCTTCGGGACCACCTTGGGGACCACCTTGGGGACCGCCTTGGGGACCACCTTCGGTTCCATTTCCCGAACGGGTTCTGCACGATAAAATGGAGTAAAGGTAACCATGAGCTAATGAGATCAAATCATGTCAGTTTCCGCTAGAAATGGAAGAGGAAAAAAAAAAAAGGAAAAAAAAGAGGACGCCAGCAGCTTCATCCAACATACCCTGTTCGGCGATCGCTGAAGCGGACGAGAGACCTTCCACCGCTGCGGCAGCGGCAGCGTGATGATCCACTCGTCCGACGCATCGAACATGAGCGAACAAAACTCAAGAAGAGTGACCACTTCGGTCCTGCCCAGGAGATCCTGGTTCATCGCAGCCCAGACCGCTTTCTGGATGGCGTGCTGGTGCTGAGAGAACTGCTCCTTCACCTCCGTCTTGAGCGCCGCAAGCGCCGCGTCCAGGTTGCGCTTGCGTTCAAACCCCTCGCGCCGCTCCTTGGTCTCCTTGTCACCCGCCTCAATGACGAGCATATCGTCCTTAGCGTCCTCGTCATCGACGTCCATGAAGGAGACCCCAGCGTTCGCCGCGGGTTCCGGTTCCAGTTGCGTTTCCGGTTCCCTAGGCCTGGAAAATTCGCCAAAGGCGAGGCCGGCCAGGCCCTGGCTGAAGATTTTGAGCAGCTGGTGTCGCACATACGGCGACTTGTCGGTGCTCAAGGTCCGGAGAAGGTGTGGGAAGAGGAGCTCGTCCATCATGAAGCCGAGATCCACCAGCGCCTCAAAGGCTTTGATACGTACGAGATCGTACGTCTCGTCCTGCAGGTACTGGACGAAATCTAGGGGGTCCGGCGGGACCACCCCTGCTTTCATGAGACGCTGCAGGCAGTCCAGCGCCGTGATGGTCCAGATGTTGTGGTACGAGTTGGCCCACTCGTCCATCCTGCGGTACCGTTCAATCTCTTCGAGCGCTTCCCTGAGAAAGCGCTCCTCCTCCCCCTCCCCCTCCTCCTCCCCGCTCCTGGCCGTCTCCTCGAGAGAGACCTCCGACTCGGGCCGCTTCTCCGGGATGAGGCTCGTCGCAAGAGCCTCCAGGAGCTTGGCGATGTAAAAGTTGTCGGAGTACGGGTTGTTGGCGTTGTTGTTGAGCTGGATCTGCTCCAGCAGGAACCGGCGCGCGCGCTCGGGACACTTGCCGCGGCTGTCTCGGACCCGTGCCACGGCCAGGGGGATCGCACTCCGCACCATGTATTGTTTCCTGTCCGAGAAGTCGTTGGGCCGGGGCGTGTGCGCGCCCGGGAAGCAGCACAGGTCGCTGAAGGTCTTGAGCAGGTGGTACAGGCCGATCATGGGGTCTTTCTGGCCCGCAACGCCGTGCCGGGGCAGCTGGCTGCACGCCATGGTGCGGATGCCGTGGAAGTACCGTCGATCCACGAGGGTCCGCGTCAAGATGGACGAGACGAGGGGGTGCGACGGAGACCTGGCCAGGTAGATCATGGTGTCTTGCTGTGCCACCACGTCCCGATCCTGCTGGAGTTGCGACACGTACATGTACGACTCGGAGTTGGTCTTCATGGTGCAGATCCACTCAAAGTCGGCATCCATGCGAATCCACTCGTAGGATTCCTGATCCATCCGCTTCTCCATCTCGGGAGGCCAATCCAGCAAGTCCCACTCCTGCACGTCCTCCTGGCCTTGGAGCACGTCCCCCAGGCAGTAGAGGAGCGCTTCCTCGGCATTTTCGCCTCCTCCGTCGACGGCATTCTGGGCGGCCGCCCGGTCGCGCTGCCGCCGGCTACGCTTCAGGCGCTTGTACTTGGTGTTGTAGGGGATGTCGTACTTGCACTGTCTCGCCCCGGCCGCATCCTCCTTCACCTCGACAATGTGCTCGTAGGGCGTTCCGTCGGCTTCGTGGATCCGGATGGTCATGGGTCCGGTAAACCAGACCTGGACCTCCCCGCCCGAAACGCCATGCTGGCGCTCCTTGATGGCGCGGAAGAAGTCCTTCTTGTCCAATTCGCGCGGGTCCTTCGCCGTCCGGGCCTGGGTCTGACGCAGCAGCATCTCGACACACAGCTTCTTCTTGTTGAACTTTTGCGTCACGTCGAAGCGAGGGCACCCCGACCCGTACACCCATTGTTTCCAGAAGGACTCGAGCCGGCTCTTAGAATTCTTCTCGCAGACTCGCCGGAAAGACTCGGTGTTGATCAGCCAGTCGCTCTGCCGTTCTCCAATGTTCGCCTTGTAAAGTATCCTAGACATTATGCGGGTGAGATTGGTCTGGGCCGGTGCCTTGGCCAGCCTCTTGTCCAAGATGAACATGACGAGGGGCGCTTTGAGACGCATAAAGTCCGTCTCAAAATCGCCAAGGTGGAGATACTGACCGAGGTCGTACAGCGACGGGCGGTCGACGTCGAGGTCGACCAGGCGGTCCGACATGGTCTTCATGCGGAACCTGTAGTCGTTGTTCCCGCAGAGCTTCTTCAGGTACAGGTCGGCCATGTAGTAGGCGATGCCGATGACGACCCAGAGATCGCAGCGGCGACTCGGCAGGAGGTTGATGCCGCTCCACTGGGTGGCCAGGCTGTGGACGAGTTTCCGGGTGACTGCCACCTCGACGTCTGGATCCACGACGTTCTCGGGAAACAGGAGGCGGTTGCTGGCGAAGGCGAGGGAGTGCACGGGGACGGTGTCTTCCACCATGTCGTCGACGAAGCACAGACGGTATTCCTCGAAGGGGTACCTCGCAAAGGTGAGAGTGAAGAAATCGGCGGCCGAAGGGAGCGCCTGGCACGTGTTGAGGGTCTCCTCGGCGCGGCCGGGTAGGCAGAAGGCCTGGATCTTGAGGGCGTTGGCGCCGAGCTTCTCGTCGTCGGTCTCGGGTCGCCAGGCGCCGGATACGTCGACGGCTTCAAAGGGGCCGACGGCGAAGGCGAGCTTTTGGGCGGAGGTTTTCTTGTCGAGGTCGAACGTCACAACCTTTTTGCGTTCGTCGGTGGGGTCGATGATTTCGTCCGCCACATAGCCGGAACAGAGGGCGGTCATCTCCAAGAGCTTGTCCTCCTCGGAGAGCCCAAAGTCGAGGTGGTCGGCGTCATGGGCGGCGGCGGCGGCGGCGGCGGCAGCAGCAGCCCCCTTCTGCGGCCCATTCGCCCCGTTCTTTTGGGTGGCGAGGGGTTGTCCCAGGGCGTCGCCCAAGGTCCTCGGGAACTTGATGGAGATGGACCAGGCGCAATTCTGGCCGTGATCGTCGATACAGGGGAAGATGCAGGAGGCGGTGCCGGGATCTATGGTATGACGTGTGTAGAGGTGCGGCCACTTAAACTCGCTGGGATCGACACCTACGAACTGGAGGCCGTCGCGGATATTCTTGGTGGTGAAAGGAATGGTGATGCGGAATTCTCGACGAGCGAGGCTGCCGGTCCCGGAGTCGGTGAGCGACGAAGACTCGGCGGCAAAGGAGACGGGGTTGCTGGAGGGAACGCGGATCTTGATAGGACGCTTGTGGGTGGATACCAGTTCGTCCAAGTCCTTCAGCGAGATGCGTATGGATCCATCGACGGGGGTAGAGCCGACTGCTTCCCTATCTTCAGCGGCTGCATCGTTTCGTCGGGAGTGAACCAGGGGGCGCATCCTGATGCGACGCAGGTCGTGGTGGGTGGCATTCCAGTTGTAGTGTTCGGGGTAGGTCAAGAGACGGTAAGGGTCGTTGTAGGTAGCGGCAATCTTCCTGGGAGGAGCGACGGGCCTCGTATCTCGGAGGACCTCGATCTCGACGTTGTCCACATCTATCTGGGATTGTCGCGCATCGATAGCGATCTCTGCTAATGATTCATCTTTGATGTTTGCGATGGTGATCTCGCTCTTGCCGTGGACGCACTTCTCGCGAAAGTTGACCTCGAGAAAAACGTCTTGACGGATGACGAAGTATGGTCGGATCGGCTCGTCGTTGAGGGGAGGCAGGCCCTCATCATCCAACGTCGTCGACCCACCTACCTCTGGGGGAGGTGAAAATGCGGACATGGTGATGCGTCGGGAAGAATTGTCGTGGGAGGAAGAGAGCTGAACGGCGGCTATCGGGTCTGACGCATCGACTCTAGGGCGTAATTAGACGTGGGCGAGTACTTATTCTCGAGTTCGCCAGCCGTAGAAGGTTGCGTTAGGTGCGAGGCCAAAGCAAGAACCAGACTTCAGTCATCGTGGCCACCCCCAATCCTTCTTTGGCAGATAGGTAGTATTATGTTATAGCTTGTCGAGGAGTTGACAGATCCTGTTCGGTGGAATGAAAGACGTGGTGTCGTTTTGAGGGTGCAAGGAGCAATATGGAAGGGGCGATCAATGGTACAAGGTTCAAAAGAAGAGGCGGTAAAAGAAAAGAAAAAAAAAAAGAAACAAGAAAAAATTGGTGATTGCTGAGGCTATCCCAGAGGGCAGTTACCTTAGCTGGGGTAGCTTGCTCCGCAGTCGTGCTTTCCCACGTTCGAGGGGAGCGCGTCGCCAGTCCAGTCGTCACTGGGTGGGTACTTTGTAGAAGTGGCTCGCATGCATGAATAATCACCCAGACTGTCCGGTCCGGGACCGGCAGCCATTGATTATATAAGCACATAGGTTCGATCTGACTACCTTACGTTACGGCATCATTGCCATGCATCTCTTGATATTGCAGTCGCCATTGCCCTCCCCCTCCAGATTTGCCGTCTAAATGTTATTGCTACAAGGGGACCGGAACCATTCCATATCCCTGATACCCATGCATAGTACGTGTAGCAATGGTACCTCCTGCCCATGCCGTACCAATAACAATAACCCTTTATAATAAGGTACAGACCACGTAGTGTGGCTAAGAAAAAGACCTGAACGCCCGCCTGCCTCCCAATCCCTTCCCTTCCCTTCCCTTCCAATGACCAGAATCCCAATTGTACAACAATAATACCATGCTTCCGAAATAAAACAAAGAAGAGAAGAGAAACAAAAAATGCAGCACCGTCAAATCTCTTCACGGCCGGCTTCTCAGCTCCCGGCGTCTCTTCCGGGCCCTCGCCTTCAGGAGCTCCTCGTCCATCAACTCCTCCGGCAGCTGAAACTCATACTCGCCCATATCCGGAATCGGCTCCCCCCAAGCTAAGACGCGGCGGCCAGCGCGACGGTGCTTATTCAGCGCCGCATCGCGCTCGTGCTTCTTTTTGAAAAACGACTTGAACTCGCGCGGCGGCGGCGGCGGCGGAGGAGGAGGCGTGGGCGTGGGCGTGGGCGTGGGCGTGGGCGTGGGCGTGGGCCTCGCCGCCTGAGGTGCCTTGTCCGCCGTTGCCACCGCCGCAGGAGCAGAGCTAGCAATGACAACACGCGGCCGCCTCCGAGTGGTCGCTTTGGCGACAGGTGTTCTCAACCTTGCCGCTGCTTCCTCACGGAGCTGCTTGGCGACGGAGGCTTCGACGTCGTTTTCGTCAGCCGGCTCGCCCCTCTCCGAGACGTCATGTTTTTCTTCGTCATCATCTCCTTCTTCTTCTTCTTCTTCTTCTCCTCCTCCTCTTCCTCCATCCTCCCCCTCCTCTTCAACCTCCTCGTCGCTATCGGCCACTTCGGTTCTTCGCCGACCCCCCCGGCCTCCACCCTCCCTCGCAACCCCATCGTCCCCCGAGTGCGAGGCGTCCCCCTTCTCAGCCTCGGCAAGCGCACGCTCCTTCAGGGCCTTGCGCCGCTTCTCTTCCCGACTCCACTGGCGAAACTTGTCCAGAATGGCCTCGCACCCCTTGATGAAGTGGTCTCTCGCCGGCTCGAACGTCCTCTTCTTACTCTCGGTGACACCGCTCACGCCCATGATCCTCAGCCAGTCGTGGCCCTGAAGCCCGTCCAGCAGCCGGACGATCTGGTCCCTCTCATGCTGCGCGCGGCCCCTCTCCGTATTCCGTATGGACCGCTCGATCCTCGCGGCCTTTTTATGCACCGGAATGTACGACTCGTCCGGAAGGGGATCTGAGTTCAGCGTCTTGCCCTTGTAGCTATTTCCGAGGAAGTCGAAGTCTATGCGCTGCGAGTCGAAGAGGTCTTCGTAGAGAGCGTCCCCGTATCCGCGGATCGGGTATTCCCCATGTTGGAGGTACTGGTGCGGAGGGGCTGGCGTTGGATCGGCTGGGGATGGGGTGAAGAGCGGCGCCACCACTTGGCCTTGGTAATAGCGTGGGAACGAATCGACGACAACAATCGGGGTATCGATGTTCAAGAGGTCTACGAACGGGGCCCAAAAAGAAAAGGAAAAGAAAACAAAATTTGTCAGCATATCTGACTAGGTAGCTTGTAAAGCCTCTCACGTAAGGTAGTAAGGTAGGCACGGCAACCGGTACTCGGTACTCGGTACTGGGTAGGTTCGGGGGCAGTACGCACGCTGTTCCTTGGGGTCGTTGCCGATGACCTCATCATAGTCCGGGAAGTAAGCCGACAGCTCGCTCTTGAAGCGGGTGGCCTCTTGGGACCGTAGCTTGCGGCCGCCTCGCTGCTCCTTCTCTTTCGCGTCGCTGCTCTCGCCGGGCTGCAGGCGATCCAGTTCGTGACGTATCCCGTCGACCACCTTGGCCTGGTGCTTGGTCAACCGAGACCGGGACGAAGTGTTGTTGCTGCCCGCCGAAGGGGCCCGGGTGCTGCGTGGTGAGGCCGTGGTGTTGGCAGGGCGCACATCGGCGAGCGGTACACTTGACGCGGGTTCGTGGTGACGTGGATCGGGAGGATGGTGGTGTTGTTGTCGTGGTTGCGGTTGTTGCCGTGGTTGCGGTTGTTGTCGTGGTTGCGGTTGCGGTTGCGGTTGCGGTTGCGGTTGCGGTTGCGGTCGCGACTGTGGTTGCGACTGCGGACCCAGAGTAACAACCGCGTCGGCGTCGATGGTAGTAGACCTGGTGCCAGGCACAGCTTTCGGAACCTCGTTCTCCGTCTCCGTCGCGTCGGGGTTCGAAACGCGGGTCTCGAGGATGATCTGCGCGTCCGTTCGGGATCGTTTCGGAGCCGGACCGCCCAATTCGCCATCGACGGTGTTCGAATGACGCTTCGTGCGACGAGGATGAGAAGACGCGGGATAGATATTGATGGGTTGGGCCTGCTGGTCGGCCTGGCCGCGGGCGCGGCCACGGCCTCTCTCGCTGCCCATCTCACCCCTATTGCCACTAGCAGCCGCCCTCTTGCTGGAGCGCGTGCTGGTCGTCATAGGTGCCATGGGCGCTGCCGCTACGACGGCCATGGGAAATCGGGTCCCGCCGTCGGGGTTGTCGTTTTCCTGTCACGTCCGAATCGCGTAATGGGAAATTTTTGTTGGTCAATTGGTTTTGTCTTTTGTCGGTAAGAAAATTTTCGTTCTGAAGGCCGATGATCCAATTGATTCTTGTGTCGCGTTATCCTTTGGCCTCAGCTTCCTTTTTTCTTTTTTCTTTTTTTTTTCTTTTTTTCGCCCTTGGTGGCGCGCGCCCAGTGTCAAGGTTCAGTTGTTTGTTTGGTTCGTGGTTGAAGGTTGCGGGGATGCTGGGGTCTCTTGATGAAAACAGAGGTACGTACAGTACTTCGTGCCACCAAAGAGGGAAGCGAGCACCCCGCCAAAGTTGATGCACTGGAATGAGGTGGTGAATCTGGTGATAGTTACAAACTACTAGGTATCACTCCAGGCCTTGCACGGGAGAGAATATTCCGAGAAATGCAGCAGCTACGCTAAGTACCTTAATGCTCCCTTCCCCAGATCCGTATCTGGATAAGTACCTTATAGGTAAGGTATTGCCTTAGGTACCTACCTGCCTTTGCCGTCATCAAAGTCATCAGTCATGAGAAACCGTCAATAGAGTGCGTATTGATAACAAGAGATATACCATCCTCTTCACTATGCCTCAGAACATCGGAAGGGCAAGGGAGCAATAATGTCATAATAGCAGTGTAAAAGTCGTTCATCTACACCAGTTAAAGGTGAATCTCCGCCCGCAAATGAGATAGGTGCTCGTCTGCCCTTGGGTATCTAATTCTAATAGGAGGATCATAACCATGGTCTCTCATACCATCTCTAGGTCCGGACCATAGCTTCAATCTCTGGAGGGATTGCAGAAGCGTCATCAGAGACCCCTTCAGGTTCGCCCTGTGCGTCGTCGCCCGATTTCTGGGACCCCCCGACCCCCGGAGGCTCGGGATTGTTGTTCCTCGTCGACGTCACATGCCTCTTCTCCAACCACTTCGTCCTCCTCAATACATTTTGCTCCTCAAGTACCTCCCTCTCCTTCTCCGCGCTCTCGCTCTTATCCCGCTCCTCCTCCTCCCGCCTAGCAAACTGCTCCGGCGCCACCAACTTCTCCTTCCTCGTCATCAGCCTCTCGAGCGTCCGTTTCCCCTTGCTCCGCGTCTTGACGTACGCCTCCAGCCCCATCAGGACGGCGTACGACTTGGAAATCGTCACCTTCGACATGTCGACCCCGGCCTCCTTGAGGCTGCGGACGAAGGCCCGCAAATGGGACGTCGACGGCCGGTAATGTCCGCTGAGCGGGGACAGCGATGTCAGCTTGCCGTCCTGGACCTTGATCAGGCCCGCCGCCGAAATCCGGCTGCCCTGCAGGAACGACGAATGCTGGAACACCCCGGAGCTCTTGATCCCAATGTACAGCCGGAAACTGGTGTCCGCCACAAAGATCCACGTGTTCTTACGCACGGATTTGCGCAGCAGCTTGTTGAAGACGGTGCCCACGGTCAGGTGCATCACCTTCCGTGGCCCCTGAGCGTTGTCGAATTCGGGAGTTGCATACCTGGCAGCTCGCTCTGCCTCGCGGGCCGACTCCGTCGAGGAGGTAGACCGGCTTGCCGACGACCCTGCACCGTCGTGTTCGGAACCAAGTGTCCAAGCCCGGCCCTCGGATTCAGCCCACGCCGGGGTAGGGTCGTCGGCCGGGACAATACCGTGGATGCTGTCCCTGTAGTCTTCCGAAGTGTTGATAAGATCGCCGTTCTTAGCCCAGCACAGGCGTCCCTCCCCATCGACAGCGACGAGATAGTACTGCCGCTCTTCCCGGGATAGGTAGCGCACGCGCTCTCGTTCCAGTTGATCGCGCGGGCAAGCCGCCATATCGATATTCCTCCCTTCGCCGTAATCGAGCCAGTAGAAGAAGTTCTCGTTGGTCTCCGCCTTCTTCCACTCTTCGTGGTAGGTGTGCAAGTTGCTTCCGTATCGGTGCTTGTAGTCGACCATCTCCAAGAAGTATTGCAGCCCCATCATCTTCGCCTCGCGCTTCCTCTTGGCAATAGCCTCCTGTCGCTGCCGGCGCCTCTCGGCCCGCTCTTCGCGCGTCTCTTCGGGCCCGTCGGAGTGTGTCGGGGATGGGGAGGACCAGTCAGAGTCCGGGTCGTCATGGCCCGCCCGGCGAGCGATTATGGCGGCCTTTTTCCAGTTCTTTTTCGCGGTGGAACCATGCCGGCTGTTGGAATCTTCATCCCTGGAGAGCTGATACGTCGCTTCCTCATCAGAAGAGCCAGCAGCATATTTCGGCCGCGGCTTGGTCGTCTCCCGGAATTGCGCTTCTTGAATGGCGGCAATCCACCTTGTGGAAGAATCGAGTCCCAGGCCTTCCATCTCCCGTCTCGAACGGTAACCACGATACGTCCGTTGGATGACTGTGGCTGCTCTGTTGACCGTGGATCCCTGGGAGCTCGTACTGCGCCCGGTGTCGCCAGAGTGAGTCGAATCTACTCGAGATCGTGACCTCGATCGCGACAATGCGCCGCGGCGCTCCGGCTCGCGCTGCAACATGGAATGACGCCTGTGCGGCCTCGCCTTCGTCTTGATCTGAGCCTCTTTCTCCTTCTGCACGTTATATATCTTCTGGAACTCCTCGTTCGATGGAGGTATGAGCGATGCGAGGTATTCTTTCCTCGACCTGAAGCTGCTCGTCGTAAACGTGGTGGTGGAACTACTATTGACCGCCTTTATGGAAAGGATCGAATCCGGCCTTGCTATCCCGGCCTCCAGTGGTGGACATTGAGGATCGGTCAGGGAATTCAAGTTGCATAACGGTTCGACTACCGAGGATCGTCCCAGTGTTGATGGCAACGATGGTGATGACGACGGCACCAAAGATTTCGATAGTCGTGTTGGTGTAAGCAGTGGAATAGGTGGAAGTTGCGGACTTGGAGGGTGGTGGCTCGACCTGATAGATGGGGAGGATGAGTTGGATGAGTTGGATGTGCACGGACACGTCATCCTTGGCACAAGGTATCCCGTTGGTCCTGCTGCTCTTCATACGTGTAGAGCATAGTCTACAGTAACCTTCTTATTGGTCCAGCAATTTGTAAGAGGAATCCGACAGATGCCGAAAGCAACGGGACGTCGTAAATAGGATGCTTAATGGTTTGCAAGAAGAGGAAAAATAAAAAAATAACAAGACAAAAAAAAAAATTAAACCACTCCCTATCGTTTTCGCATCTGTAGGATCAGGGTGGTTCCACAGAAGCGCCCGCGTGAGGAATACTGCAGAGAGCCCGGTGGTGAAGCTAGAGAGGCCTATTCGTGGGAGTTTGATCGTACCTGATGCGCCACCGTTGCGCTGTGCGTGGATGTTCGGTAGCGGGCTATTAAGCTGGACGGGAACACGAGAATCAAATGTGCAGGTTCAAAGCTGAGTGGGTATCCCGCTCTACGAGCATCAATAACAAGACGAAAAAAACCAATACCCAAGTCATTGGCTGCTGGTTCAAAACAAGGTCGGCAAACACCCAGAGGTGGTGTGCAGTGAAAACAGCGGCTTGGATAGCGATGCGAGGCCCGAGTTTGACTGCTATTCAAAGCCCTAGGACGGGGCGTCATTCGTCGTGGTCGTGGTATGGTCGTGATACGCCGAGTCGCGGTTATCTGAGAAGCAAGTGACTAATGAATATCGAGCCACTCAGATGTCCTCCTAACTCAGAGCAAAAGGCAGTCGACTTGGCTGTCAGTTCGGTTCATTGATGACAGTATGACGGATAAGCTGGAATGGCAGAGACTGTATCGTAACAATTAGACGACTGATGGAAGGGATGTTGGCCGAAAATATATTGCCAATAAAGTCCGAATCCCGTGTGAACAACTAATCATGCCTGATTAGACTTGGAATGATCCGAAGCTGCCGGTGCAGGCGTTCTGTTAATGTACATCGGTTCATCCCCTTTTTCTGCTGAGAAACCGTCGGAATGTGCAAAGCTCTGCACATTATGGACAATCCAAAGGTCGTGAGACCATAGTAGTAATTAGCTAGGTAATAGTTGCCCGGGCCGTCTCGGAAGGAGTGGGATCTATCCGTAATGACAGACCACCCGTACGCGTCAGCTCCGGACGCTCGCCACTCTTTTTTGGGGGGACGATCCCGCACGCCCCAAGTGGTCCCTCTGCAGCACAGTTGCAAGACGCCAGTTTGATGCGTGGCAGGCGGCTACTCGCGTCTGTTCTGGGCGGCCAAGGAACTCTGGCCCCTCGTCCCGGGTACAAATTTTCTGGGCGGGCTCCCTCCCACGGCTCAGTACGAATGCCAGTGACTAATTAGCTCCTAGACATCGCGGATAGCGTGCAGTCGCCGTGTTTCGCAGGAGTTTCGCAGCATCTGCCAAGTCCTTGGAGGCATGCATCGCCAAAAGCGTCCACTCAAATATTGTCGTTATTTGCGCTATGACCTTGCCGATGGTGCCACGTTGGGCCCGATAGGTTGTTCCCATTTTCGCCCGACCTCAGCTGCATGGAGAGTGCGCGATTTGACTGCCGCCTCCGCCGGTCAGACTTCTCTTTTCTCCCTGTTGAGAGAGAGAGAGAGAGAGTGTGTGTGTGTGAGGGGTGTTCTTGAAGGCCTCCCCGCGGATCGTTGATATTGAATGTTATAAAAGCTGTGCCTTACGTGTACATGCACGGCCTCGACTGGGGAGGTGATTTACGAGAATAGAAATTCCTTGAGTACTGGTGACCCAGAAAATTCGGGATTCAGCATGATACAACTGGCAACCGGTCAGCAAGGCATACACACCCTAGAGCAGGTTGATGGCGTTTTCGGAAGAGCCAGGGCATAGAGGTCCGGGGAGTCTTTTTTTCGTCTGCTGAAGAAAAACGTGCGAGAAAGGGAAAGTGGGAACATACTTTAAAAAGTACTGAAGGCCTTGTCGCCTTTTGTCGAGGAATTTTGGCCTGAACTTGGATATGACACTTTTGGGCGGTAAAGGAGGTACGGCGGCAGAAAAGTTCGGGAACGTCATCACAAGTCGATGTCTAAGCTCGTCGAACTCAGAATATCGCTTTCGGATGTTCATGAAACTACCCTAAAGCGAGCCCGTCAGCATTTGCATCACCGCGCTTCGTTCAGGCGTTTCGCGGGGTGTTTCCCAATCATGAGGCTGTGACTTTGGGGGCGGGCAAACTGACTTGCAAGGTCTCAACCCTCACATTCCAGACGACGAAGGCGCCGATTCCCGTTGTGCTACCGTTGACGACAACGTAGTCGGTGATCTCGACGCTTTTCGCCCAGCACGCCTTGTTGCGCTCGTCTTGGTCGCTAGCCTCGTTGTCGCGCATGGTGATAGCTCCGGCAGGGAAAGAAGACTCCGTGGATATGTTGGAAATGTTCGAGGGGGACCGGCGGTGGGGGTTGCTGCTGCTGCTGCGCGACCAGTATGGCGGCGGAGCGGTCGCGGACGCCGGGGTGCTCGTCTCCGGCAGCCAGGGCTCGATAGAGTCCTCGCTCGCATGATGGTCAGGTACGTCGGCCGCATTTCCGCCGTTTAGTGGCGACGAGCCGTTCGTCTCTGAGGGCCGAGGGGTGCGCGTGTCAGGGCGCCGGTCGCTCGCTCCGCCTGACAAGAGCCCACTGCCAGCACTTGGGACTTCGGAGTCGACGGCTGAGTCCATGAATCCATGCGGGAGAGCTAGTTGCGGGCTAGGTGTGTGTTCTGCCTCGTCTGCCCGGCGTTGCCCGCGTATTTGCGAGTAGTGGGCGGACGTTGTTGTGGCAATCGATGTCCAAAACCGTTCCGCTTCGTTGTGGCTTGCCACAACAGCAACGTCCTCGCGAGGGTTTTGTCCGTACATGGTCGCTAGCGGCCGATGCGCCTCAACCGTGGGGCGATGTGGGGAGGCTTGACAATTCAACGTCGCGGGGAGGGAGGGCACATTCCAACTCCCCAGAGCAGCTTACTCAGCGAAATGCGACGTGCGACTTCCGAACTACCTTAGGTAATATCCAAGCAGGATCGACCTATCGAGTGCCGAGTCGTTATTCCCATCTTCTGCACCCATACCAGAACCTTTTCTTTCTCCAAGACCGCGAGGAGCGTTGCGGAGGAACGCTCTGTTCTGTACATAAGCTTTCTGCCGGGCATCCACATCCGCCACCATTTCTCCATTTCGGGCAAGTCCTAGAATGTCATATCCCGTATTCGGGTATCAACTGGTCAGATTGAATACATCGAACCGCACTTCGTTG
The DNA here is from genome assembly GCF_003711515.1 of Sodiomyces alkalinus F11. Taxonomy (NCBI): domain Eukaryota; kingdom Fungi; phylum Ascomycota; class Sordariomycetes; order Glomerellales; family Plectosphaerellaceae; genus Sodiomyces; species Sodiomyces alkalinus. The sequence goes on along the minus strand of NW_021167090.1, from coordinate 465,396 downwards.
ACGATGACAGGAGGACTTTTACGAGGGGAATACCAGTGGTTAGAGCTGTACGTAATCTGGTCGTGATCAAGGGAGCCCATCGAGGTGAACTTCTTTCAGTTTCGGAAGTACCTCGGCAACGTTTATCTTCGCTGGATGGAGGGATGCAGCGATACAGCGATGCAGCTATGGAGCGATGCAGGCAGTCGGGATAATAAGCCAGGTCTTGGATGATACTTCGTACGGTGTTCCTGTTGATCACTTCTTCTCTGCATGGAAATCCTTCTGTGGCTGTCTGCTAAGTACCAGGGTAAAAGTGATACCTGTCTCGGATTGAATAGGTAGTCAAGAATATACCCGTGGCTCGGTAAGCAAATATCATCCACGTATCCCGAGCAAAGGGGGGGTGTGGCGGCGACACGAGCCGCGGTGGTTCGTCTCCCTGTTATTCTCCTTCCACGTCACTCTCGAATCCTCCTCGTGACCGGTATCTTCGTGTCGGCGTCATCACGATCTGGGACCATGCTCAGAGAATCCATGACATACTCCATACATGTGAGGGGTTGGTCATGCAGCATCTGACTGATTTCTAGACACTCGCGAGCCGTTAGTAGCGGCAACCTAGGTATACCACGCGCCTGCATAGCATCCCGTAAAGCTAGCGGAATACGGTTGGACTTAAACGGCGAGGTCGCAATGCTCAGTGAGCCGGCCTCTACGCCCAACTTATTCGGACCTACTCCGTAGCCCAGCTGTAACGACGATAGCCGTTCGTCCATACCTAGAGAGTTTGTCTCCGTTTCATTTTTTTATTCGTATTCCCAACGTGTCCGACCTATCCGTTTCAGGCCTTTGGCATCGCCTGATTGTTCAAGAAGTCGATCCCATCGATGGCGAAGGATAGGGTAGTGTCCAGTGGCACTGCATCGCGTCGCTAATCCTTGCCAAGGAATATGATGAAAGCAACCTAAGAAGACGCTAGAAACTTTGCCCGTGTAGGTGTCATATATTGTCGAGTTAATACTGTAGATCTCTTGATTTCATCATCTAGGTTCAAACTCATGACAGATGCTGTTGGGTCATGGGGAATCTATGTGTGGATTGCGATGAGACGAGAATTGGGAGCGGGAAAAGCAGAGTGGAGGATTAGGGCGCCCGGACGTTTTGATATCGAGCCCGTAAAAGTGGAGTCAGGCTTAGAAATAGCACGCGTTAGGGGCGGGGAAGCAGTGGCCGTAGTCCTGGTATTTTAATTACCTACTTCGGATAGCAGCGACAAGATAGATAAAGATTCTAGGTTCTAGTTAAGGAATCGGTTTCGTAAATAGGCTTTTATAAAGGGAATTCGCATTACTCTTAAATCCTACGTCTTAGTCAATTTATAATACTAATGTCGCCGGGTCCGCGATCTCACGATATACCGGGACTTTAGGCATAACGGGCACAGACTCTAATTTCGGATCCCTTGGCAAACCTATCCTAAATAGTATTGACGTCGCCGGGATACCCGAACAGGGGACATGCGGGATACCGCTACTCGTTATTATGACTCTACTTTTACAGGCTCGATATCAAAACGTCCGGGCCCAAGACGTCTTATCTCGTCCCATCCATATCCCATATCAGACTCGCTATTGCGACCTTACTACGAAGTAGCAGCTACATCTGAATACCACCTGTAAAGCGTGGATTACGAAGTATGAATTACTAACAAATACGGAGCATTGGTGCCTCCCCCCGGTCTGATCTCTACCGCACCCTGGCATCTCCTGAGAGCTACGATTGGCTTCATAACATGTACTCCAGCGTTGAGATAACTTCGTATTCGTCTATACCAAGGACGGGAGTACCTAAAGCCAGGGAAGTATACACCACCTTCGTAGATGGTTGTCTGGATTTATAAGAACAATAGACGATGCTTCTTCAATACTTACGGTTTCTCCTGCTGGCGGTATTGTTGTTACCAAGACCGTGATATGATGCTGCTGACTTGAGAGTCCGAAGGACGTGGTGGAAAGGTAATACAAGGAGCTAGGGAGATCGAACCGAACCAAACCATCTGGCCGAGACACTGCCCGAAGCGAAGCTCGTTTTTCGCTGTGGGGTGCTAAGCCAAATGGCAAGTTAGTAATTATCGTGAGCCGGGGCCCGGGGCCCGGGAGATAGCGCTGAGACCATCCCCTTTTATTATGCAACCAAACCTTCTTCTGACACTCGCTCGCTCTTCTTCGTTCCCTGGCTGGACCGCCATCGTCGTTATCGCTGTCGCTTCCCCTCGTTGCATTTTCTCATTTTTTCAACGGCTTCTTAATCCGTTTGTCTTTCGTTGAAGAATTCATACTGCTTTTTTTTTTTTTTACCCCCGTTCGTTACTAATTACCGTTTTTCTTTCGTTAATTTCCCACCCCGTTCGCATCGGACAAATCCCTATTCTCTTACCCTCAGCCACCACCTATATCTTCATTGCCTTGTAAGTTGTCGCCGCCCTTCTGACGTTCCTGACTGGCATGGGTTCGACAAGGGCTTTCCCAAGCACATCCCCAGGCACTGCCCTGGGTGGTTCACCTGGAATGCTGCAGTACGAGCACAATTCTGGCTTGTCGACCAGGGAACGGCCACGATCAATACAACCCAACACTGTCTATAACACATCTCACGTTATAATCTTCGTCTGACAAGCGCACCAGAACCCTATCTCGAAAATGCCATCTTTCAAGAGCGTCTTCCTCGCCGTGGCTGCCACTGTGGTGGCCACGGTCTCGGCTCAAGACTACTGGGTCGAGCCAGACACCGTGCCCAGATCCACAAGAGGTACGGGAGCTCCGCCTCACCCCCGGAAACAACAGAGAGAAAGTGGAAACGAGGGAAAGCATAGGAGGACTGTAGCTGACGGTGATATAGTCCGATGGTGCGAGGACCAGAGGCGAACGTGCCCGTTTATTTGCCAGCAGACCGATCCCCGCCCGCCCGTGGTCAACGACTGCGATCCGGTACGTCAGGTTTCCCCCTCGCCTTTTAAGCCTGCCAATTGACGACTTACTGATGAACTTATTGCCCCCAGGACGCGCTGAACTACGGCTGTATTTGCGGAGACTCCAACAGGCCCAACATGACCGAGTATTCCCTGACGCTTCCGTATCACATGTGCATGGAATGGGGAAATCAGTGCGTCGCAGCCTGCGACGACAACGCCTGCGCGGCCGCATGCCGCGAGGAGAACCCCTGCGGTGCTCAGGACCCCGAGCGCGTCAATGTCACTTCGTCGTCGTCGGCCAGCTCGGAGCCGACGCCGAGCAGCACAGCCGATGCCAACGACGGCATCTTCACCGGATTGGCGGGTTCTGAGAACAATGACGACAACGACTCGGCTGCGTCGGTCATGGAAATTGGCCGCGGCATGGGCCTCGCTGTCCTGGTCAGCGCCGTCTTTGGCGGCTTTGGCATCATGCTATAAGGGGACAGAATGCGCAACGGAGCTGGGTGCGGGAAGGAAAGCAAGATGCATATGTGTGCTGCGGGTAATTTTTGCATCTGTTTTTATTTAGTCTGGTCGGTGGTCAAGCGCTATCGACCACCAGTATACGCGGGGGCAGCACATCCTTGGGTAAGCGCACCGTTTTGCTTTCGCGAGTTGTGCTTATTTTTTGATTAATGTCTATTGTCAGTTGGGCTTTCTGTTGTCCAGGTTTCCTCGGAGTTAGTGGGAGACTGCAAGGCGTGGAGACAGGTGGCCAACATCGGATATTCCAGATAAAATAATGGGATGACTTTGTGTTGGACAGCTGTTTTTGCGCGACTGGTTCCCGTGCAATGCGCAGTGGTATCGATGAGACTTCGACCTTCCAATCCACACTGGAAGAGCCCAGTCGAAAGTATGTGCTGACTGCAGCAGGATAACAGGCTGCCATGTTGAACCGGACAAAACGGCTGATTCAACTCACCGTCCGGGCATGCACCGGGAGAACTTCAGCGAGCAATGGTATACGGAGACGGAGTATGTCATCGTGCAGTGTCAACAGGCACCAAAGAAGAAAGTGCGATTTCGGGATACTATCTAAATGGGATTTCACGTGTCAGCGTTTTTTCTATAAAAAAAAAATCTTCGTACGCCTAGCAAGTACTTGTACATAGCCTGCAGATGACCCAAACCAGCGGTCAAGAATTGAGTCGATGGACAGGGGACGAACAACGCGCGACACAGATCCAAATCGCTCCTAACCATTGATATCCAGCTACATACCAAGCATATTACACCATTGTCATGACTTTACGAATGTCAAATTCACTAAATCTGGCTATTACAATATTCGTAAAAAGGGTAAAACGCTGGTAGATGTTGCCCTCTATAAGGTATGCTGGCTACAGGTGTTGTTCAGTCTTCTCCAGAATTCAAGTACTGGTACTTTACGCCCTCGTGTTTTAGTACAGTACCTTACTTACTAAGGTGGTGGTAGTTCCTGGCCTAGGTCTACTGTGGTTGGTTGTTCCGCCCTCACCCAGCGCCAGGTACGTGTACAGCACAATGCTGCACTATTTCGAAGTACGGATACCTTAATTATTACTCAGTGAAATTTCGGTACAGTTCTCCTCCAGCCCCTCCTGTCCCCCATGTCCCCGCATGGGTTTCCTACCTTACCCGCTATTACCAGCTCGATCTTAATTCTCAATTTCCAGGGCACACTCTACTATTAGTACGTCGTCTGCTCAAAACTTTTCTCCCCCTTCTTCCACCGGCAAAGCCAACGATGCCCCGGACTCGAGAGTGAACCGTGACGTAGTCCCGAGCCGCCAATTCCACCTTGTTCCCGTTTTTGGCCCCTCTAAGAACAAAGGAAAAGGACGAACATCGCCGGTCACTACAGTACATACCGGTAGACATCATTATGGGGCCCTCTACTGCCCTTGACAAACGTGAGCATGAATCCTTCCTCCCATACCTAGGTACATCTTACTGCGTCATCCCTGCGTCGAGGTACAATGCTTGATCCTTCACTGCATCGCTGCAGACGTAGCTCGTCTGTCGAACGAAAGCTGCTGAAAAGCTGCCGAAAGTTGCCTTTGAAGGAGTCCCTGGGATATACCTTTGGCCTGACCTCTTCCATACCTCAACCTTGTACGCCGCTTCAAACTGACGCAAAACTGTTACCGCAGGGCGAGCTGCTGCTGAGTGCATCTCGGATGAAGCGCTGATCCACCTCAAGTCGTACAAATATTCATCAGTTGACAAGTCGCCTGTGTCACATTACATCCTCCGTCCCTATGTGCGTCCCGCTGCTTGGAAAACCCACTCACTCCAAGTCTCCCATTGTTTTGGATTCTGCAGTCAATGTGCCGCGGCAAAGCGCCCTGCCATCAGGAACTAACGACCGTATCTGAACAGTGGAATGCCGCTGTCAACTTTCTACCATTATGGCTGGCCCCGAACATGGTCACGTTGATTGGCTTCATGTTTATCCTGGCTAACATCGGATTGCTTGTCATCGTCATGCCCGATCTAGTGGGACCGGTACGTCTGACACCACTACCCCAGTCTGCAGCTTTCGCTCTTGGGATGGCACCCTGGAAGACACAGCAGGGGATGAGAGATGAGAGATGAGACCAGAGACCATGAGAAGGAAAGGACACTAATTACTGACCCCCTTGATTACTTAGGCCCCGTCATGGGTCTACTACAGTTTCGCCTTCGGCTTGTTCATGTATCAGACCATGGACAACCTCGACGGCAAGCAGGCTAGGCGCACTCGCACTTCGAGCGGCCTTGGGGAACTCTTCGACCACGGCATCGACTCCCTCAATTGCACTCTTGGTAGCCTCCTCGAGACGGCAGCTATGGGTCTCGGCACCTCCCGGTCTGGCGTGTTCACCGCCCTCGTTCCCTGCCTTCCCATGTTCTTTTCCACCTGGGAGACCTACCACACCCACACGCTCTATCTCGGCACCTTCAACGGCCCGACCGAGGGCATCCTCATCGCCTGCGCCGTCATGGTCATCTCGGGCCTCTATGGGCCCGGGATCTGGACGGAGCCTATCGTCGACATCATCGGCGAGAAGAGCCTGTTTGGCCTGTCGTCGGTTCTCGGCGACCACTCCATTCGCGACTTTTGGATCGTCATCATCGTCGGCTCCCTCCTCGTCGGACACATCCCCTTCTGCGTCTATCATGTGGTCTGCGCCCGCCGTCAGAAGGGCCTTCCCGTGGCCCCCGTCTTCCTCGAGTGGACGCCCATGGCGGTGTACACCCTGGCCATCGGCGCATGGCTTTACTCGCCTCACTCGACCCTCATGCGCGACAACCACCTCGTGCTCTTCTGCTTGACCATGTCCTTCGTCTTCGGCCGCATGACCACCAAGATGATCCTCGCCCATCTCACCCGCCAGCCCTTCCCCTACTGGACCGTGATGCTCTGGCCCCTTGTCGGTGGCGCCTTTCTCGGTAACCTGCCGCGCTTTGGCTTCGCGCCCATCTCCGCCGGATTCGAACTCGCATACCTGTATGCCTATTTTGCTTTCGCCTTTGTGGCCTACTCTCGCTGGGCTTACCTCGTCGTCACGAGTATCTGCAACTTCCTTGGCATCAACGCCCTCACGATTCCCAAGGAGATTCAGCTGGAGAATGAAAGGGCGTTGAAGAAACAGAACTAGTTCGACCGGGCAAACCAGAAGCCTAGACCGAAAATGCGTGCCGTAGCGGCTGAAAGGGTTTCAACATACCTGGTGTTTTAGAAAGAGAGATGGAGAGGGAAGGAGGGGTTGGTTTGGTTCGGTTACAGCAAGACGGACGGAAAGCTTAGACAGCACTACGATATGCACCTTTGTCGGCCGTGCTGAGACGAGGACGGAATCTAGCATGCCGGCGCAAGACTTGAGGCGTGGGGACTTTGGAAGGAAGGTCTGGCATCACTTTTTGCATCAGCGGTCGGGGGTTCTGGGCGTTGGGGAGCAGGTTGTGCCATTTTCAACCTGGCGCGAGCATCGCATGGTACTTTTGGCTGCCATTGACTTACAGCACTGTTTCGGTTCGACGGTCCAAGTCTCAGCATCGATCTGCTCGAGCATCGGGCAGCAGAGGTAATTAAAATTTAGACATAGTGGGCCTGCACCTGAATAATATTCGTACACACACAGTTCCCTTTCCTCCGAAGACGGAAGTGACCACTTGAAGTCCAAACGGGAAGCAGTAATGGCATAAGGCTGGGACAGCCAGGCCTGAGATACTAGCCGATTGGTGACGCGCTTAATCTGATCGTCAGTCGTCGGTTCTATTTACTATGCGACCCCATTCATAACCCGATGTTTGGTATTTTTTTTTTTGCGCTGCATGCCTTCAGCTTGATGGGCGTCCGATCAGATGGCTGAATGGATCGTCGATTGGGTGATTATCAGTGGTGTTCAGGGGTTAGGGGCTGATGGCCCTGAAGACCGTCGCGACGATCGGGGCACGAAATCACGTGATATCAAAGATCAGACCAATCATACCTTAGGTAGATAACACTAAGGTACGAAGAAGGTACTAGGTACCTTATACGTGTACTGCCCTAATGACAAACCCCACTTAACACTTATCCTGGCGGTCATGGCTCTTCACCAACATGACCCAGTTGGCAGTTGGTGCGACTATTAACATAACACACCAAGGACGGTTAGAAATACCTAACTTATTATTCGTACATATCTGTCACGAAGCAGGAATCCAGGGTATCAGCAGCATGACAGGGGCCATTCGTCTTTAGCGCTTACTCAATGGCATCTTTGAGGCCAAGGCTGGGCAAACGCAGCCAAGTTCAGTATAAAAAAACGACGACCGCCGGGATGTCAAGAGAAGCCATTCTACATCTTTTCTTGAGCGACACATGAATGCAACGTCTTAGCCATGGGGGCTTCTCCTCAAGTGCACAACGGAGCCTGGCTGGCTTTGCCCGGATTGACAGTGCCGGACTACGTGTTGCGTAAGATCCGTTCCTGAAGGGAAACGACGAGCGAAGTACTGCTTATTGGAGCCCCCGGAGACGGAGCTGATGAGAGATGGAACAGAACTTACCCCTAAAAGGCTGGAAAGCTTATGCGCGCCCACGTGTTTATCCGGCGTCCAGAAGCTGTCTGAGAATCTCGCACAGAGCTGCCAGGATGACGTTGTATCGCGGCAAATCGGAAATATCTCCTTCGCCTAATATGGCGAGCTCACCGCCCAGACAACAGAATTGCTTTACCTGAGAGGAAGCGAACCGGGAGGATCCTTTTGTCGGGACATTATGCCTACGTGAGTTCGCCGCCTCTTCTCTTTGCGTCTAAGCTAAGCCCCTCTTTGGCTGGGATATATATACCTGCCCTTGAAGCCGCAGGAAGGCAACTTGGCCCCAGTATCCTGACAAGTTCTTTTACAATGCTGGTGGCGACTGTCTTACCCTGGAATAGATCAAGTTTCAGTCGGAGGTCGAGTATTTGGATGAGTATCTGGACGTGCCTCGCATGGATGTTTGAGACAAATGATCTCGCTGCGCTGGACTATTTCTTTAATAGAAGTCAAGTACTAGAGAAGTCACAGCGCCACAGCCTGGGCTTCCCAGATCACCTCGATTGGGATGAATATCCTCTGGAGATCCAATGTAATCGCTGGTTCTGGTAAGTGCACGTGGGAGCCGATACCTCGCGTGCCGGTGAGATTTGTTTATCTTTAAACTAGCCCCCTTGTCATTAGGAAAACGTTTGCCATTGGACAGCAAAGTCAATGGGCACACATGGATGGGGAGTACGATTATGAGTCTTCTTGACACTTGTCTGGCTGTGGTGTTGGCCGCCGCTGACTTTTGAAACCCCCTGAACTCAGTGAGTGGACCGAGCAGAGCTGGGCAAACATGATGAAGAATTGCGATATCCCGGCGGAAGAAGCTGAAATCGTACCCGTTGTTAACAATACCGGGGTACTACCTTCGTAAGTAATAGTCGATGCTGGACGTTTGTTGCATTGGAAGGCTGGCGCCAACTTATTATAATGCCTCGGGAAACTGATATCGCTTCCTACCGCAGATCACTAAATGAAGACGAAGGCGAAGACTATGTTGACCTGATACACACGTTGGAGCAACGGAGAGAGTTGGACACGCATATTGACTCGGATTGCACGGATATCTGGGCCGATATTGCTGTGTGCGACGGCTTGGTTTGAATCAGCCGCAAAGAAAAAGCATGCCAGCTAGGAATATATCTCTTGGTGCTGGATGAAATGCTATAAGTGTGATTTACCACACTTACTAACGTACCCTCCACCTACGGTCGTGGCGGTGACCCCTCGCGACTTGTTGGCAAGAAAACATGAAGTTCAACGTATTTGTAGGTAAGGTAGTTAGGTAGTGCGGATTGGATTCCCCAGGCACCTTAGTACGGAGAATATAAGGTACGGAAACGGCACTTTTACCCGCATTAAACTTACCTTACCTTAGGTAAGGTACGGAGTATTTTCCCGTCGCTTACACGGGATAAAATATCACGTGACGCAGAATTAGAGGACAGAAAGCCACCTCCACCATGCAGCTATAACACGAATGCTAGAGACAAGGTTGCATCCGCAACCCGCATTCAATTAATTTTTTTGGCTCCAGACTTGGCTTGCTGTAGGTTTCAGCAACCCAGCATGGTTTCTTGAACGTCGGAAAACTCGCCGCTATGCGCTACTCGAGCAATGCCCGTCTGTCCCTTCGTATGGGCCACCTCTTCCTGGCCCTGACTGCCTTCCTCTTCCACGTTGCGCCGTCCCACGCATACACCCAACTTGACGACGATGCGCTGCGCGCCATCCCGTCCGGCGGGGACGATTTCGACATAGCGTCCGGGTCGCTTCTCGCACCGATTCTCATCCCCCGCGTACCGGGCACCGAGGGCTCGGCGAGGGTGCAGGAGCACTTCGTGTCCTTCTTCCGGGACAACCTCCCCGAGTGGACGGTCGAATGGCACAACTCGACGTCCAAGACGCCCGCGACGGGGGACGAAGAGAAGCCTTTCCGAAACCTCATCTTCCGGCGCGACCCGCCGTGGGCCAAGGTCGGCGACGTCGGCCGCCTCACGCTGGTGGCCCACTATGACAGCATGTATAAGCCGGAGGGGTTCATCGGGGCGACGGATAGCGCGGCGCCGTGCGCAATGCTGATGCATGTTGCCAGGGGCGTCGACGCAGCGCTCACGAAGAAGTGGGAGACTATGCAGGCCTCTGGGGACTTCGGGATGGGGTTAGAGGAGGAGGTTGGCGTGCAGATCCTCCTCCTGGACGGAGAAGAGGCGTGGGTTCGGTGGTCGGACACGGACTCTGTCTACGGATCAAGGTGAGTACGGAAGACGTTGGCGGCGGGCAGCGTAGCTAGTCCCAAAATACTTTCTCGGGGATTTCTTTCTTTTTCTTTTTTCTTTGTTCTTTTTTCTTTTTTCTTTTCCCCCCCGTGATACTGACGTTCGCTCGCAGGGCCTTGGCAGAATCATGGGAGACGGAGACGTATCCCGCCATGTCGGTGTTCAAGCATCCGATCCACTCGATCAGCTTATTCGTTCTGCTCGACCTGCTCGGCGCGAAGGATCCCAGCGTGCCGTCCTACTTCAGGACGACGCACTGGGCATATCGGAACATGGCCAAGATCGAGGACCGGATGAGGAACCTCGGCATGCTCGAGGCCGAACCAGATGACATGTTCCTGCCCGATATGGACAAGCCGTCCACCGACTTCCGGCGGGCCTTTATCGAGGACGACCATGTCCCCTTCATGGCGCGGGGTGTGGACATCCTGCACATGATCCCGGCGCCGTTCCCCCGGGTGTGGCACACGATGGATGACAATGGGGAGAATTTGGACCTGCCGACCGTGCGCGACTGGGCTCGTATTGTGACGGCGTTTACTGCCGAGTGGTTGGAGATTGGGGACTACTTGCCCAAGAAGTCCGAACAAGAAGCGAAGAGGGAACTACTGTCCGGGCACAAGACCGAGTTGTAACCACATCTGTGGCTTCTTCTTACTCCAATACATCTGGGAATAGATTTACAGATAGAGGGCTCTTCGAGTCCCAAGTGAAAGCCCTTTGTATGGGCGAAGACTTGGATCCTGGGAATGGAACAGGAGAAAATGGAATCTCACCTCGACGGGACCGGAAATGTTAGCTTCTCATTACCGGGGGGGGGGGAGTTCGTGAGAACCGAGTCCCATGAGCCAAGTCCTATGCCATTCGTTCCAGTGCCTGGCTGTCGAAGGGGTAGTCCATAGGAGTCGGTGTGGAGACCCGGGGGGTTTCAACTCTCTCACCTCTCTTCCATTAGACCGGGTACCATGGACCTTGGACCCTCGGTGTGTCACCGTTCCTGGATGCGGCGCCTAGCGGCCTAGCGCAACGACCTTCCCAATCAATCGGGCCCGCGTCACAATGTTGTTCCAGTAGGGGCCTTAAGCGCGCGGGCCGCGATGATTTGCGGAGTACGACATGGACGGCCGCGCTAATCATTCAAGCCAAGGTTGTCAAGACCTGCATTTCCTGTTGGCGAAACACACGCTCTTACAACTGATGGCTTGGTTGTAGCGATGACCCTGGCTGTTGAATTGACGGGCGTGTGCTTCCACGGAGCGTTGATTCAAGGAAAACATGATTATATTCTGTACTAAAGAGAATCGACAAATGGGGAGGTATATATGTTCTAAATACATCTAAAACTACACTGACGCTGTCTACCACCTTCCAAGCGAGGAATATAGGGCTATAATCAGCTAATAGGAGACAACCTATCCTACCTTAACTTATATGCTTGAGTATAACACACCCCCTAATTATTACGCTCTAATTAGCGTAATAATTACTCAGCCTTACATTATCTTAGCCTTATTTACAACCTTTATTGACTCAACGATTCGGACAGTTATGGTCCTGAAAATAGACCTACTGCGTCGTCATTTCGCCCAGAGCCTTGATTTCGTCGACAAGGGACCTGTGCGTAGGCAAGTCCAAGATAGTAGACTCTATGCTCTATATAGCCGACGCACAAGAAGGAGTCACCATGGGGTTAAAGAGCGTCTCAGGCAGCCGTATCACAAGGTACGGAAACGATCCAAAGCTGGTGGTCGAAAGCGACAGCCTCGTCTTACGGCACCTGTCACTTTCTAAGCCAAGCCACATGGGCGGGATCGCGCATGAAGACCACTCGGGTGCTGAAGCTGGTTTTCCATCGAGGAGGAGGACGGGTTCTGGCTCTGGGGCGTGGAAGGGCCAGGGAGAGCCAGACGCTACCTTATCTTTGACAAGGGGGGAAGAGAATGAACAACCAAGATGATTGCTGGGAAGCTGATTTCTTCTATACCTTATTAATACTCCGATGACTTTCACGAGTTGACGTGTGAAAAAGTACATACGAGGTAAATACTGCATTATGTAAGCCGACTGGTTTCTGACTAATGTTGTGGACCAAGAACCCTACCTTACGCTGGCCTCTAAGCCAGCGTCATATGGATTCAAGGTGTCGTTTCGTGAAGCTCCTCAGCGACTCAGCTCCAAGCGTCGCAGCTCAACATCTTCAGCCCCCGCAACACAATGCGTTTCCTGCACACAATCACGCCGGCGCTTGCGCTGCTCACAGCCGGAGTTGCCAATGCAGCTTCGTTGTGGGGGTTTGACGACGCGACCGTCTCCCTCGTCTCCAGGACCAAGGAAGCACAGTTGAAGGAGCCGTACGTTTTGAGATTTTTCAAGATTGAAGGCAGCTAGTTGTCTTACTGGCAATGGGCCTGCGATGCTAACCCAATTGGCATGTGCGGGCAGATTCGGTGTGGAAGCTCCCCTCGATAAATTGGTCAGGCTTGGTCCCAAGGACACGATCAAGGTCGTCCTGACGGCGAAAGAGGGCAAGACGGCCAAGCGACCGCACCAGGCCTTCCTGGTGGTCAAGGAAACGGAGTCTGGCCTCGAAGCCCCTTTCCCGTTGAAACTGAAAGAGAATGGCAAGGGTGTTGTTGAGATTGTGCGTTCATTCTCCCAATTGTTCCTCGCCTCCATCTGCTGCTCTACGATCGTTATTACGACCGCAGACGACCGACGACTAACGTGGCTGTTCCCCCAACCAGGCCCAGAAGGACCTTCCCGTCCAACTCTTCCTCGCCGACGCGCCTTTGAGTGCCAGCGTTGTCATCGGTTCTTTTGGCTCTGCCGCTCCCGTCGACGCCCACGTCTTCGACATCGATGTCGACCGCGACCCCAACGATCTCACGGCGAAGACCTACAAACCACCCCTCCGATACGGAAAGCTCCCTATCCAAGGCTACAAGTTCAACGATCCGCCCAAGAGCCCGCAGAAGGTTATGAGCCTGTTCTTCACGCTTGCGGTGCTGGCTACCGCTCCGGCGCTGATCTACGGCGTAAGTAATTCTGCATGAATTACCCCACGTCCCCTTGCTCTTTCTCATTCGTGGTCGGTGGCACAAACGGGGTATGGGTTTCACGTGGAGACTACCGTAGCTAATGGCTTGTCTGTGTCCCGTCACATGTAGTGGCACATGTTCGGCGCCAACCTCAACCACGCCCCCAAGGCTTTCAGCGCGGCCCCTATTTCGCACGCCGTCTTCTTCGGCTCCATCGTCGCCATGGAGGGCGTGTTCTTCACTTACTACGCCGGCTGGAAGTTGCTCACTGTCCTTCCCATGATTGCCGCCGTGGCCGTCGTGGCCTTTGTGTCCGGCAGCAAGGCTCTGGGTGAGGTGCAGAGCCGGCGTCTTGCCGGCGAGAGGTAAAAGGTAGGAATAGACGGTTCTGTCTACGCAGGCCGAACATCATACAACCATGAATGGAAGGAATTCTGTCAGCACGAACTGGGGGAAAGGCAAAATAGAAGGGGAAAACAAAAGATGTACTCGAGGAAGGGGGCCCTCGAAGCGCAGGAACCGTGAGGACGGATGTACAATACCCCTAATGAAGTTATAGGCGTAGGGATCGTCAATGAATGTCTGAGGAGGTCAATTACCCAGCTTGATGTCCCAGGCAGAGACGTCTTCGTTGTCTCGTTTATTACAGGGTTAACGTTCGGTCAGAATGCACCAGCCTGTACACTCTCTTCCACCGCGGCTCAGGCTCATACAGGGGCGGCGCCTCCCACTCAGAGTTCTGCGTCTCGATTCTCTCCCTCTCGATCCTCTCCGTCTCCGCCTCCAAACTATCCCATTCTCTGCCCAGGCTCTCCCATTCCCTGTCCAGGCTCGCCCGCTCCCTGCCGAAGCCCTCGCGCTCGCGCATCAATCTCTCCCACTCCTCGTCCAGGAGCACCGCACTCGCTGCCTGCCGCCTTCTGAGCGCTCTACTTCCCAGCTGCTCTGGGACAAAGCGCGGGAAAACGTACGCAGGCCCGCCCGGCGGTCCTGGAACGTACAAGTCCTGTCCGTAAAGGCTCAGCCAAGACGAGCCACTGATCCGAGCACAGTCAGCGGGGGTGAGTAGCCTCGTGGGCCCCGTATCCAGCGGCTTCCACTCGAATAGTAGGCCTGCGCCTTCTTGTCTCTCGGCTTCAGGCGCTGCTGTCGCCGCCCTGCGTTTTCCTTTCTGCTTCCTTGCCAGTCTTTTCAGTCGTCGGGTCGTGTGAGACCAGCTGTCTTGCAGCTTGGCATTCTGCATGTGCCGAGAGAGCCCCTCCCATGCATGGGAATGATGCCCTTGGACCTGGTGGACGAATTTGGTGATTGGACTGGTCATGGTTGATCCCCCCCTCCCCCTTGTCCCTGCCTCTTCTTTTTATTTTCACTTTGATCTCGATCCCTGAAATACTTTGATAACACCGGAATCAACTGGCCCAAGAAAGAGTGGAAGAAGCACAGTATCTGAATATGCCTTCTAAGGGAGTCGCTTGACGCTGAAGATGGGATCTCGGGCCAAGGGATACTTTTAAGTGCTTTAACATCCTGATAAAAAGGGGCAACGACTTCACTTCACGTATATATATAGTGCGATATATATAGATATAATATATCAGTGCTAAACCATCGTATTCATCAATCTACTACTTGGTAACGAAATACGGGTGAGCCCGAATATACGCGGCCGATGCTCTAGTAACTTGACGATGCAAAACCAGAAGAAAGAAACGCGAGGTCCAGGAGAGCGGGAACCTTCAGACGCGAAACGAAGGCTGCTATGTTCTTACGGCGCTAGAGCGCAGTTCGAGTGGCTGGAATCCGATAAGTTCTTACTCAACTCGCTACACGGGGCAACGTCGAGTTATTCGCGCGCCGGAGGTAAATCCGCACACGAGGATTTGATCATCGGAAAGGCATAAAACGTGAAACTATTCACGGACCGAAAATGCCTGGCTTAGACTATCCAGATGGGTGTTACCGCGTTTTCTGCGGATGCAAGTGACGCGATCCGGCATATAACTCCCACCAAGCTCTCATGAGCGCCGCGCCGCCATTTTGGGTCTCGGCCGTTCTCCCACGGCCCCGAGTGTTCGGGTCCCAATGAGGGCTCGCCCCTTGTTGATGGCTGCCGGGCAAGTCAGGCACCGGCCGCCCATGCTCGTCGTTCCTCGATCCCAGCAACACCTGCTGCTGGCCTGCCTCCTCCGTTCCCGTGATGACCAAACCCGGCTCTGTAGTCTTTTGAGCCTTCCCGTTTGGCCGCCATATCTCGTCCGGGTTACCGTCATGCCAGAGGGGATCGTGGGGGATGCCGTAGTTGCGATAATCGGCGGCATGCGGACGGCCACGCGGGACGCCGTCGGTTTTCATAGTGGGACTCGCGTTTCCGAAGAGATGGGCCCCCCACCACATACCGAAACGACCCTTTTCATCCCTCGTCATGAGCGCGGCTTTCGCGTTGTGCTGAACCCAGGAAGAATAAGCAAAGCAAGCCGTCTCGTGTGCGGTCCTGATCTGCCGATAGGCAGATTGATCGACAGTTATGTCCGAGTCTGTATCGAAACCTGGGGGCTCAATGGCCTCGCAGAACGCGGTCAAGTGATGAAAGAAAATGCCCTTGAAGGTCTGTCCGTCTTGCGAACAGGTGCCACTGGCATCGCACCTCTCTTCGACGATACCACCCCGACCAAGACCCCGCCAGGGCGGGAGATGGCCCGGTCGGAGTTTCGAGAGATCATCCAAGGGCCGTGCTGTCTTCAAGTCCCACCCCGATGCTTTGATGACCGACTGAATCAACCTATGGCCGTCTTCCAGGTAAGAGGCGCTGCCGGTAGCTGTCCATAGACCGCGCTGGCCGGTGAGGATGATGCCCTGGTTGTATGTGAAGACCATCTCGCTGCGGATATCGCACCTTGTGTTGCCCTCTTTGAAGCGGTCAATGTGATAACCGTCGACGAACAAACCGGCCGAGTTGGTCATGTTGACGTCCGCCAGCCACTTGTAGCCCTGGATGGCGGCGGCCAGGTACTTCGGGTCTCTTGTCGAAGACGCCGGGCTGAATCGGCCGTCAACCCAGGGGGACGTGTTATTATCCCCCGGGAACCAGAGGTACATGGAGATGGAAGCGGCAATCCACAGTTGGTTGGTGACGGCGTTTTTGTAGGGCCTCAGCCAGGGGTGCCAGATCATGCCGCCATTGCACAAAGTCTCGTCCCAGCCATGGGAGGCTGATTCCCAAAACAACCTGCTCCTGTGTGCGAAGGAGGGGGCCCAAAAGTGACCGTGCCACGGACTGCTGCGGAGAGCCTCGGCGAGATCTAGGTGGACGATGTTTTGGGGATCCCGAGGGGGGTAGTGCAGGTCTGAATGGGAACGGACGAATTTCATGGCATCCAGCCATCCTAGGACAACCCAAAGCATGTCGTCATAGGCCTAAGGAATCGAGAGTTATCTAGTCTGCGCTAAAAAGGGGTTCAAAAGAGAGAAAAAAAGAAAAAAAAAGAAAAAAAAAAGGCAAGGCGAAAAGTAGGTGCTACCAAGCACTGCAGTTGACCGGGAGGCGACGGACGGTTTCTGCGTACCTGATGACGGATGGCAAAGTCATCTTGACCATGATATGAGCTCACGAGTTGGGTGAATAGGAGATCGACAAGGTTCCCCTGAAATTCGGCTTCGTTCTTACGGACAAGGTCGAGGACGGCAAAGGCCCGGGAGAGCGATGTCAGGGTGCCAGCAAGCGTCGTGCCGAGGACGGCAGCAGTCCAGTCGATGGCCTCTGGCCAGGTTGCTCTGTCTGCGCGAAAGAACTCGGTCTGCATGACGGTGAGGGCTTCAAACGCATATTTCAAGCCCTCCAGGTCGACTTCCGAGCCGTTCGTAGAGCGCTGTGTCGGTGGAAGGACCTGAAGTTCGACGAAGGCCCATGGTTGATTTGGCTCGCAGTTTGTTGGCACCTCGGCGGTAGGGTGGAAGACCGGGCAGTACTGCGTGCGTGCTGTGCTAGCAGCTGAAGCCAAGACATGGCGGCTTGTGAGGAACGTGGTAAGGCACTTAGCCTGGAGGAGGAGTAGGGTCAAGACGAGGCGTCCTGGCATGACAAGCAGCGGCGGTAATAAAGCAAGCGGCCGAAATAGGGGTGATGTGCGTGCGGCAAGACGGCGCAGGCCTTTTTGAACGCAACAGCCGTTAGTTAACCCAAGAGAATGAAGCAATCCATATCTATCAGGCTCCAGAATCCAAACCGGCGTAAATAACCAAATCGACGGTGATGAGATGCTAGCAATGAAATATTGGAGCCAATGCTCTGGGGATGAAAACGCCGCACATAGAGTGAGAGCTGTGAGATGAACAATAGTAAGTGGAACGAAAACACGAGAACCGATGTAAAGACTCGAGAAATCATATGATTATAGACAAGACAGCCCTATTACCACAGATGATAAGGAAAAGAAGGAAAACTAGGAAGAAAAGAAGCTCATCAGCCGGCCGGGGGCCCGTCGCGAATTGTCGATACAGGTCTTCCTTTTCCGTGTACCCCCACCATACTCGCACCGCATGACAACTTGTACAGGGGACTTGACTGGATCTGCTGGAGGTACGTACGGAGTACTTACTAGGTACCTTACGGAGGACGTGAAGGGGGTTCATCCTACGTGTACTCCCCGCTCCCCTCATCTGCACCTCCGTGCACGAGAGCCCCGCAGGCAATTGTTAGCACCCCCGAGAACCTGAAAAGTAAACAAACCAAAAGACCCCCACAGCATCGCATCCATATCACAACGGTCCTTTGCTCTTCAACTTCGAGCTGAGGAACACCCCCATATTCTAGACGCGTTTCTTCTTGTTACCAATATTCCCAGAGCAGCTTCGCGCATTGCTGCCGTTCTATGACCCTTCACTTCCTCAATCCATCCATACTTGACGCGTAGCACACGACCCGTGCTCTCT
The DNA here is from genome assembly GCF_003711515.1 of Sodiomyces alkalinus F11. Lineage (NCBI taxonomy): Eukaryota > Fungi > Ascomycota > Sordariomycetes > Glomerellales > Plectosphaerellaceae > Sodiomyces > Sodiomyces alkalinus. Next base: position 447,112 of record NW_021167090.1, on the reverse strand, counting down.
CCTCCCCGTCACTTCCATCGTCGACTCTTTCAACGCTGATTCCCACGCCTTCACGCGTGGAAGGGCAGTCGCCATGGGGTTGGACACAACTACCAGCCGCTATCGCTCTCGCATTCTTAGAGAAATGAATGCTAACCGCGAAAACCCTTTTAACTCTCCCCCTTCTTCCACTGGCTCCCATGGCACCGTCAGCCCGACCATGTCCTCTGTCATTTCGGACCCCGACGGCGAGTCTACCCGCAGACTTAACGAGGATATTGCTCGCCTTACCGGCTCTAGAAATGGGAAGCCCCAGGTGAACTGGGAAGCCGCGCATATAAAGTGGCCCGAGTTCTACGGCATGCCCAAGGACACGACCAGCACGGCGCAGCAGGCAGACGAAGCATTCCGAGGTCACGACAGGCCTGGGCGAGCGATAGAAACCAAAAAAAACAACAACAACAACATGCCGTCCAAGAAGAAGAACCTGGTCCAGTTTTTGGACGACTCTACACAGGACCCTTGGCAGGACTCCAAGCGTACTCGCGCCGAGATGCAACCTCGCGTCGATAACGACTCGGATAATTCGTCCACTTTTTCCAAATCACCTATCCGCTTTGATATGCGGCGACCAGACATGGCTCGCCTCACACATCAACCACGCACCCGAAGCCCGCTTTCCCGGGCGCACAAACGAGTCGCGTCCGGCGCCGACCACCAGCAGCAGCAGCAGCCTCTTCCTCCGCAGTCCCCCTCCAATGGCAAGGGCCCGCTTTCCAGGTCACAAACCTCTCCCTCCCTGGCAGCCCATGCCGCCGAGACAGGGACGTCAAATCAAGCAGGCGGAAATAACAACGTGCCGTTCAAGCATTCACCGGCCAACTTGAACACCATCCGAAAATCGTTCCCTTCCCCTGTAGCCACCGATAGTCCCTTGCATAACGGTGCGACGGTCCAGTCCTTCTTCATGCCCGACATCTCCCACCTCAATGACTTGGTCTCCGGCACACTTCGCGTGGGTGGGTTGAAGGATGGAGTCCCGGTGTTCGTCAAGAACGGCAGAGTACGAGATCGTGCGGACATCCGGGCACCCAACGACCATGCCGAAGTCGAAGGACTCGCCATTCCGGAAGACGAGGAGAACATCTTCATCTCGATGGACAAGATTCGGGAAGAGATCGAGAATCTTCAGCAACACGACGATATCATGCAGAGACACGCCGAGAGCCTGCAGGGCGAAGTCGATCGTCTTCAGAACGAGCTCAGCCGTTTCAAGTCCCGCAAGTCCATCGATAGCGCGCTGGGTTCGCGCACCGGCTCAGAGCCGGAGACGGCTGCCTACGAACAGCTAGTTACCGAGAAACTCGGTGAGTTGGAATTTTCGCATCCCGAATCCTTTTTTTATTTTATTTTATTTTTACTAGAACATTTTACTAACCCACCTCGACAGTGCTTGAATCACAAGTCGCTTCATTGCAAGCCCGTCTCGACCAAGCCTCGAGACGCATTGGCGTTGACGAGGTCGAGAACAACACTCTGTCGTTGGAGCGCGACCGGGCTCTGAAGAAATTACAAGACGCCTGCGAGAACATTGGCGACCTCATGGACAAGCTCGATCTGAGAGAGAAGGAGCTGAACGACACGCAAAAGAAGCTAGATGCCACGCTCCAAATGCAGGGTAATAACAATACCCAGACGGCTTCCCGCTCGGATGCCGGCACGTCGAGGCGGGAGCATAACGCCCAGGACGGCCACGACGGCCAGGACGGCCACGAGGGTCTAGAGTCGGAAAACAAGTCCCTCCGTGCAGACAACACGGCGCTTCGGCGCGAGCAGCAGAAGCTCCGGGAAGAAGTCGAGTCGCTGCGGGAGGACAACAACTCGTTGCGCCGCGAGCACGAATCCCTGTTGAGCGAGAACAGGTCCCTCCGGTCCAGCGTCCGAGCCCTGATGACCGAGACCGAGGAGCTTCGAAGGACGGTGGACGATGGCCAGCGAGAGGTCGCTTCGGCTCGGGAGGAGAGCGATGCGCTCCATCAGGAACTGGAAGCCATGGAGCAGGAGAGGGACTCGCTCAAGGAGGACAACGACAGTCTGGTGCGGCACAACGAGAAGTACTTTGGAGAGAACAAACTGCTCCGGCGCGAGAACGGCGGGTTTGAGCGCAGCATCCACGACCTCCACGACGAGAACGAACGGCTGAAGGAAGAGGTCGAGTTTTTGAAGGAGCAGCTCGACCACTGCCGTCCGATCGGGAAGGACCACGACTTTTCGGCGCGCCTGGGCCAGGACAACGACTACGACAACGACAACGACTACGACGAGGAGAATATGACGTCTGCCTTTTTCGTTCCCGACATTACCATCGACGAGAACTCGGCAGTCGTCGACCCGACCCTGGACAGCGTAAAGGGCCCTCCTGACATGCCCACGCGCAGCCAGAGGCCGACCGAGATTGCCGATACAACCGCACTCACGGAAGGCAGCGTGGCAGGCCCCGATGATACCGCCGACCTGCACAAGCGGCCGTCGGCAGGCCGGGAGAAGGCTCTCGTCGAGGGCAGGGATGATACCGGCCACGTCCAACAAAAGGTGGCGTTTTCGCTCCCCGATGTCACCCAGGACACAACTAGGGGGACGACGACGACCAACAACAACATGGCAAACAAGGGCAGCAAGCGTCGGTCGGCCTCTCGCGCGGGGCACCGGAGCAATACTACGGGGACCTCGATTCCAGAGCTGGAAGCTTTCCACCTCCTTGACCAGGATAATAGCATGGTCTTCTCTCCCGATATTACGCAGAACCTGTCCGTGGCATTGGACACCCAGGCGAGGGGGGGCCAGACGGCGGCGGCAGCACCGTCTCACTCTCAGAGTCAGGGTCAGGGTCAGGGTCAGAGTCAGAGTCAGAGTCAGAAGACTGCCGGCATCAAGTCGTCGATGAAATCCAAACATCACAGGTCGGCAACCGTCGACGTGACGACAACACGGAGGCGGCAGGACGCCAACACGACGGCCACAAGCGTGAGGAGCGAATGCCCGGCCCTGTCCCCCGACGCGAGGCGGGTACTAGACGGCCTGTGCGAGCACAACTGCAATAACTGCGTGGTGTGCAGCCGCATCTCGTCGCACCGGGGCACCGTGACGCTGAAGGAGGCCGCGGAGGGGAAGAAGCGGGTCAAGGTGCCCAAGCCGGTCCCGGCGTCGGAGCAGCAGCAGCAGCAGCAGCAGAAGGCCCTCCAGCACCAGCAGCAAAAGGGGCACCAGCGGTACACGGACGAGCCGACGATGCGGCCGTGGCAGGCGCCCGGGACGGCGCTGGCGATGGTGATCAAGGGCCTCGAGGACGAGGCGGCGCACATGAAGATGGAGCTGGCGCGGCTGCAGGCGCGGTACGGCGAGCTCGACGCGTCGGTGGGGCGGCGGGAGCGGAAGGAGGTGGCGTCCCGGGTCAAGGAGGCGCTGAGGCGGCTCGAGGTCAAGAATGACCAGATCTACGCGCTGTACGACGTCCTGGAGGGGCAGAAGCAGGCGGGGCAGGCCATGACGGAGGAGGAGCTTGAGGTGACTATCTTTAGCATCACGGGGTTGACGGTGAGGGATATTAGTCTGAACTTGGCGCGGGAGGGTGTTGCGGTCTGAGCGACGGGGTTTGGTAAGGGCAACGGCGGCGTTTTTTGGGGAGAATTTCTGATTTCTGATTTTATTGTTATGTTTCCTCTTGCCTCACCACCGGTTGTCCTTTTCGGGAGAACACCTCTGCGTAACTGAGCCAGTCAGACAGACACTGTATTAGAGACCATGTTCATCGTTGCGACCAGCTCAGGATCAACCTCCATTTCTTCCAGTTGTATGCCATGGCGACTGGAATATGCCAGCTCTTGATGAGAGCATTGTACCATCGTAGGTGACCGGGGGACGCGGATGGGGGATGATGAATATGTTACGGCAGTACACCAGAGGCGTTGAGTTGAATTGCATACCCGGCTTCGTCTTTTTTGTCTACCTATCCTTTTACATGCCGCGTTTATTTGATGATGGTTTGGATCCCCTACCTCCAGGGTCCTGTTCTAGAGCCAAGACACAGTGGCTATGTGTACACGCATCGCATGCCCTGACAAGAGTCCCAGGAGGACCATCAGCTAGATAACTAGCGGCCCATCATCTCGAGATGAACAGGGCAGGACAGTCCATGTCTACAATCGAGAGCGAGTGAGTAGTGGCCACATGGGAGCTCCGACATCTTTATCAACCGTAGAAAGAGGGTTCACAATAGGTCTAGATATAAACCGAAGAACTGAAGAATGTCAACGCATTGGGCATGGAAACTTTAGACAGGTAGTTTTAAAACACAGATTGGAACAAAACAAGAGGCGAGTTCATTCAAAGTAATTATGTGAATTGATTGGTACACAGCCCACAAAGGAGACTTGATTGAACTAAGGAGAAAACTCGCCTCTCCATCTTTGGTCTTCTATACACAGGCCGGAGACCCTTCTTTGCCGCACAGCTTCGCTCACCCCCCCCTTTCTTCTTTCGCTTCCACAGGTATCAAAAAAAGAGGTGTTTACGAGCTGCCACCAAGCTCCGCCAGAATCTTCTCACCCTTCTCCTTGGCCGACGCGAAATCGCCGACCATGTAGAAGGCGTTCTCGGGAAGGCTGTCACCCTCACCGCGCAGGATGGCCTGGAACGAGCCGATGGTGTCCTTGAGGTCGACGAGCGTGCCCTCGATGCCGGTGAAGACTTGGGCGACAGTGAAGGGCTGGCTCAGGAAACGCTGGATCTTACGGGCGCGCTCGACGGTAAGCTTGTCGGCTTCCGAAAGTTCGTCCATGCCGAGAATGGCAATGATGTCCTGGAGCGACTTGTACTCCTGGAGGATCTGCTGGACGCGGGTGGCCGTGTCGTAGTGCTCCTGACCGACGACACGAGGGTCAAGCATACGGGACTTGGAGTCGAGGGGATCGACCGCGGGGTAGATACCCAGCTCGGAAATACCACGAGACAACACAGTGGTGGCGTCCAAATGGGCGAAGGTGGTGGCGGGGGCAGGGTCAGTCAAATCGTCAGCAGGGACGTAGACGGCCTGGACCGAGGTAATAGAGCCCTTCTTGGTGGTGGTGATACGCTCCTGCATGCCACCCATGTCGACGGCGAGAGTGGGTTGGTAACCGACGGCAGAGGGGATACGACCGAGAAGGGCAGACACCTCGGAACCAGCCTGGGTGAACCGGAAAATGTTGTCGATGAAGAGAAGCACTAACCAGGGTAAATCAGTAAAGCTGCGCAGACAACAACAACAACAACAACGACAAAGACATAGGAACACTCGCAATGCACACGCAGGGCGTGCTTAAGGGTTGTAGAAAGGGCAGAAACGTACCATCCTGGCCTTCCTCGTCACGGAAGTACTCCGCAATGGTCAGACCAGTAAGCGCAACACGGGCACGGGCACCGGGGGGCTCGTTCATCTGACCGAAGACGAGGGCGACCTTGGACTCGCCATCAAGCTGAATGACGGAGGTCTCCTGCATCTCGTGGTACAGATCGTTACCCTCACGGGTACGCTCGCCGACACCGGTGAAGACGGAGTAACCACCGTGGGCCTTGGCGATGTTGTTGATGAGCTCCTGGATGAACACGGTCTTGCCGACACCGGCACCGCCGAAGAGACCAATCTTTCCACCACGAGCGTAGGGAGCGAGAAGGTCGACGACCTTGATACCCGTCACCAGAATCTCAGCCGAGGTAGACTGGTCGGTGAACGCGGGCGCTTCGGCGTGGATGGGCCGGGTGTGCTTGGACTTGATGGGACCACGCTCGTCAATGGGGTCACCAGTGACGTTCATGATACGACCCAGAGTCTCAGCGCCGACGGGAATGGTGATGGGGGCGCCGGTGTCGACAGCCTTGGCTCCACGGACAAGACCCTCGGTACCTATTGAGGTCAAGATCTGTCAGATGCCAAGAAACATGAGAAAACCGGAGTACTAAGAATCCATCACCTACCGTCCATGGCAATGCAGCGGACGACATTCTGGCCGAGATGTTGCTGGAGGCATGTCAGTGCATTTCATTCCATCGCGTCTTTCGTTTTTCCCCTCCACTCCAGACGATGACAACATACCGCTACCTCAAGGACGAGCTTTTGGTTATTGTTTTGGGTCTCGAGGGCGTTAAGAATGGGAGGAAGCTTGGTGCCATCGAACTTGACTGTACGGCATCGACAGTCAGTAAAATGTCATCAAAAAAAGACGCATGTTTCCATCATGGAAAAGCATGTCATCAAAAGGAAAGGTTTGTCTTTGTGTTTCCTAGTACATACCGTCGACAACGGCACCAATCACCTGCAAGGATGGGATTTGTCAGTTACCGAGATTCTCCTCACGCGTTTACCTCCGGCCTAAAGGAGGTCTGGACGGCGGCCAAGGGGGGGGCATCGCAACTCACCTGGTAGATCTTGCCATCGCCAACACCCGCAGTGCTAGCCCACCGCGTAGCAGCAGGGAATCTGAGGGAAGCAGGCTTGATGGTCCGTCGGGTGGCGGCCGCCGCGAAGGAAGGGCGAGCTGCTCTGGCGCAGGAGGAAATGCCGCTGGAAAAAAAAGACCCGGGTTAGTCCAATTGACCTCAATTGACCGCCGCGACGGCTCCAAAAAGTCCATCCACTGTAGGAAACCAACCTCTTGAACATCTTGACAGATGGCGGAGAGCGATTTCGGATGGGTGTGGAGAGGTGATGGTTGGACTTCAAGGAAGGACTTGGGAAGAAGTGAGTAGTTTTGCTCGGGATCCAGGCTTCGTCGGTTAGAGCTTTCCTCCTCTCGGTCACGTGATTCTGTTTTTTTCCCGCCTCTGGAAAAATTATGCGGCAGGCCCCCTTTGGCTCGTGCACCCGGCGCCGTACCTAATCTGGCCTGTTCATTTGACCGGGTTTTTCCGGACATTGCTTATTTTCTTCCTCAGGCATCTTTCTGCCCTCGGTGGACAGGATGTGCCGAAGACGCGTTTCCATGGGCAATACATAAGTGGTGCGAAGTATGCTGTACTCCGCACTTCCACTGTCCTGTCTTCCATCTTACTGCTCCGTAATTACGTACTGCGATACATTGAGTCCATTGTTAATGATATTCCGATTCAGAAAGTCAATGACAGCTTTCTTTGGCTGTCCGGAGTGAGTAGCATGGGATTCGGACTGTCAATATCTCCTGGCAACATGACTTTCGATTGATCCATTGAAAGAAGAAAAGAAAAAAAAAGAAGGAAAAACCCCCCAACGTATCCGTATCCTCATAAGCCCCACTGCAATACAAACAAAATGCGACGCCCGAGGTAGCCGAAATCAGATCCTCTGATGAAGGTCCTGCCCTACCTAATTCCTTCGCCCAAATCATAAAACGAGTAGGTACTCTCATAAAACACAAACGCTTCGTAGCTCCAGTCTCCCAGTAGTCAGTCATACCCTTCACAGCTTTCACGCCCTTCTCGACACCTGCCATTCTGCCCTTGTTAAGCACCACCTTGGCCAGCCTCCCTATACTGCTCGAATGTCGTGGTGGTCTCCGGCTGGCGAGCAGCAGGTCCTGCGTCCTCTTCTTGAATTCGCCTTTCCAACTCCATACGGCCATCCTTGCCCCAGTAGCCGGGTTTTTCTGTCCCATGAACGCATCCCTCCGTAATCAAGACGTATGGGACGGGGGCGTCGAAGATCGGCTCAGCCAGAATCCGCTCCATCTCCATCTTCAACCCACGAGCCCCTGTCTGCGTCTTGGCTGCCTTCCCAGCTATGGCGTATAGGGCCCGTCTAGTGAAGTGCAGCTGTGATGGATACGTCTCGAAAAGTGCCGTATACTGCGCTACGAGACTGTTGCGCGGTTCTGTCAAAATCCTGAACAAGTCATCTAGAGACAACGAGCTCAGAGCGCAAATATTGTGTACCCGGCCGATCAGCTCCGGGATGAAGCCGAAGGCTTGCAAATCCATGGGCGTCGTGAGATCGAGCGGCGTAAACGCCGATGCTGGCAACCCGGGGTCCGCGTGTGCGAGGTGGGAAAAGAGATGCCTCGGCAGATCATGCTGGGTGCCTGAGAGAGTCTGGCGACCGCGCAAGTCTGACCCGAATCCTATCGAGGGCTTCGAAACCCGCCGTATGACGGTTTTATCCAAGCCCACGAAGGCCCCGCAGAAGACGAACAAGATGTTGGAGGTGTCGACGTTGTACTGCTCGACCTTGCTCTGCGGCGGCGTCGACTGTGGTGCCGACGTCGACCCTGACGTGGAATAGTTGGTCGTGATAGGGGAAGCAGTGCGTGATGACCGGTTATCCTTGACGTTTATCGTGACTTTCGTTCCCTCGACAAGCTTGAGCAATGCTTGCTGCACGCCCTCGCCGCTGACGTCTCTGCCGTTGGGCGTCTCGCGCCGAGCAATTTTGTCGAACTCATCCAGCACGACGATGCCATGCTCGGCGGCTTTGATATCGTAGTTGGCTTCTACCAAAAGTCTCTCGATACAACTCTCGACATCCTGACCAATGTATCCCGCTTGCGTGAAAGAGTTACAGTCGGCTATCGTAAATGGCACCCTGAGTTGCTTGCTCAAGGTCCTGTCTATGTGTGAGGAGGAAGGAGCTTCAGAGAAAGGGAGTGTTCGGGTCAGAGAGGGCTTCGCTTACTCGAGAATGTAAGTTTTGCCTGTCCCAGTCGGTCCAAGGACCAGAATATTCGACTTGTCGACCTTGACACGGCGCGGGCCCTCAGGCTCGTCGGATATGGCGAGGTCATCAGGCGGAGGCGGGGGTACGTAGCCTTCGCGCAAATGTTCAGTCGCCTCCAATTGACCGGGAAAGTCGTCTTGAGCTTAAATTGTCAGTCGGCCACAGTGCGGGGAGGGACGGCCAGGTAGAAACCTCGGCGGGTGGGAAGAGATGACAAGAGAGTGAGAGAGAGAGAGGAGATAAGGAAGTGCATGCGGACCTTGGGTAGGGTGGGCATCACGGAACTTGTCGTGCAGGTCCCTATCTCTGGCATAGCGGTGCCTTTGAAGCTTCTCCCGAAGCTTCTTATCCTCATGTTCATGTTGTCTCCTCCTCCGAAGGTTCTGGTAATGGTTGAAGATAGTAGCGCAGATGGTCTTTTTGGCCCTGTCTTGTCCAACCACGTATTCGTCGACGCGCTTCTTCAGGTCGCGCGGGTAGAACTTGGGGACGCCGAACTTGGCCTTGGTGAACATCGGGCCACGCCCGGTCTCGAGCGATGGGTCATAGCTGCTCGTGTAACCCGACGTCAAATCCTGGGTATACCGGTTCGACTCGCGACGAATGGCCGAGTGGGAAAAGTAGCGACCGGTCGCGGGAGGAATGGACGCACACCGAGGGCAGACGGACGCCGCTGCCCTTGCAGGTAACAGCATCATCGGATTATTCGCTCTGTTGCAGATATACCAGTCCGGGAGAATCGGACATATCAATTGGGACTGAAACAGTGCTGGAACAGGCTGCTAAAGGGAAGGCAGGAAACGGAGCGGATTCAAGATGTAGATTGGTTAATTAGTAGATGGAAGGTGGAAGATGGTGTAATGCAACACCTGTGCCCAAGGGTTGTGACTGTTCGCAGTGCGATACCCAAATAAGGTACCCCAACCACATACCCCGCAGGCCAGTTTAGCTCTCCGTGTGGTGGTGGTGAACCTCGAGATTACAGGTACAGTACGGACCTCCCTTTTTCCGGCTCTAACCTCAGTAAGCCGAGCTTGCAGCCAACGCCAACGAGCTACATATATGACGAAAGCAGATGCTTGACCGACATTTACAGCATCTATCACTATTATGACTAATGCATACGCTTGTTCAAAAGATGGGATACTATACTGCGTAGTACAGTATAATCACGACCTTGCCTATAGCCTAGCTTCGATCCGTTGTCTGGACTTTCCTGTATAGCTGCTTGTCACGGGTCAGCAAGGTGAGGTATGACAGCTGAAGGCAAGCAGGCGGGCAATTGATCCGCTATAACATACTGGACACTCACCGACGCCTCTTAAAATAAAGCAATGCTCTTCTGTCGATGTAAGGGATGCTGCTTCTGCACTCTCGCTAGCCGCCATTCTTTTCTCTCGTCTTTTCCCCCCACTGTCGCTCATAAGGGTTTTGTTGGACTCGCTACGATGCTTTTGCCAAGTCTTCCCTTTGAAGATAATGACATTGGTATCGGTCCGGCCAGTCGCAGCGACAACGGAGGGGCGCCCAGTGTGACACAGAAGACCAATAATACGCGAAGCAACACAACGGCAGGTAAATTCTGAAAGGGTGGGATCATACATCGCCTACTGCGGTACATTTGAATGCCTGCAGTAAGGTAATAGATGGATGTATTATTTCGGAGGCACATGTCCTGTAGGTAAATTATTGGACGGTGATGTTAGGATTGAGGCTGCTAATCTGATCAGCTAAGGGTTGGCTTCTCCCCTTTTCTGCCTGTACGATGTACGTCATACTTCAGGATTGGGAGGGGTCAGTTGCACTCTTCTCTGTTATGACACCTCCCTGGTATGACCGTACGTACTTCGACGTACCAAGGTACTGCTGGACTAAAAGGTAAAGTAAGGTAGTATCTCATTTTGTGAAGATAGTGTAGGTCAGAACATTTCAGGTTCTGTTCTTGTCCTGTTTCTCAGCTCTGTCCAACTCTTACTCTGTACCTACCTCTCCCCAACTCCTATCTTGATTCCTTTGATAATACTTCTGTGCTACCTCGTACTACCTTACATTACTAGCTGCCAGCAAACGACCAACCAGTTCTGCAATTCGTCCCCGTAGCCGGGAGGCCTATTTGAGTTTATTTCATTTAATTTCTTTACGGACGCGTCTGGAATTTTACATTCCGTCCTACTCGAAAGCTCCCCCGTCTCGTACTAGTTAAGACACCAGTGAGCAGCAAATCCACTACAGCATCCCGCACCTCCAAGTGTGCGCCGTATTCTCCTACTTAGCCAGCCATTGAGACACCATCCAGACGTACACACAATCATCAGGAAGAACGTGCAACAATGGCGGCTGCTGTCGAGGATTCGGCCAATTCCCTGGCAGCGAATGCTGCCACGGGACTGCCCAACGATGGCACTGGTCTGTCCTCACCGAGTCACTCCCGCCCTGACCCTGACGTCCTGTTTCTCTTTTCTGACTCTCGAGAATAGGTGCCATTAAGATTGACCCCTGGCTTGAACCATTCAAGGATGTCTTCAAGAGGCGTTATGCCAGAGCCCAGGAGTGGATTGGGAGAATCAACGTATCCGAAGGAGGCCTTGACAAGTTCTCCAAGGTGAGATAAGACTCTCAACTGGCCAGTGTACTGTATGATCCTTCCGGCTCACGAACGTCGGTCCACTAGGGGATAGAGGCCTTTGGTTTCAATGTCGATACCCGTGGGAACATCATCTACAGAGAATGGGCGCCCAATGCTGTCGAGGCTTATCTGATTGGTGACTTCAGTGAGTGCCATGTCCTCCTAATGCGATCTCATGAGGCATCTTGGACTGATATCGTGTTATTTTGACCAGACGGCTGGAATAGGAAGTCCCACCCCATGACCAAAAACCATTTTGGTGTTTTTGAGATTGTGCTTCCACCCGAAGATGGACAACCAGCCATCCCCCACAACTCGAAAGTCAAGGTAATCGGCTGATAACACAACCTCAACGCCTGGACTGGGCTTGGCTGACCTGGAATTCTAGATTTCACTTGAACTGCCCACGGCGGAGAGGGTCGACCGACTACCTGCCTGGATCAAGTATGTAACCCAGGATCTATCTGTCTCCCCGGCGTATGAGGCACGGTTCTGGAACCCGCCCGCGTCCGAGAGATACCAGTTCAAGAACCCGCGGCCCCCTAAGCCTACCAGTCTCCGCGTTTACGAGGCACACGTTGGAATCTCCTCGCCGGAACTGCGTGTCGCCACGTATAAAGAATTTACCAAGAACATGCTTCCAAGGATCCGTGACCTCGGCTACAATGTCATCCAACTTATGGCTGTTATGGAGCATGCGTACTATGCTAGCTTCGGTTACCAGGTGAACAACTTCTTCGCAGCCAGCAGCCGGTACGGCCCCCCAGAGGACCTCAAGGAGCTTGTCGACACGGCCCACGGAATGGGCCTCACGGTGCTTCTCGATGTCGTCCATAGCCATGCTTCCAAGAATGTCCTCGACGGCCTGAACCACTTCGACGGTTCCGATCATCAGTATTTCCACGAAGGTGCCCGGGGTCGCCACGAGCTGTGGGACAGCAGACTGTTCAACTACGGCCACCACGAGGTGATGAGATTTCTGCTCAGCAACCTGCGGTTCTGGATGGACGAGTATCATTTTGATGGCTTCCGCTTCGACGGCGTCACAAGCATGCTGTACCAGCATCATGGAATTGGAACGTGAGTGCCCCTGTTCTGTTCTCTTGGCATGTGCCACGCCACGGCACCGCCGTACTAACTGCCAAAAGGGGGTTCTCTGGAGGATACCACGAGTATTTTGGACCCGATGTAGATGAGGAAGCTGTCGCCTATCTTATGGTCGCCAACCAAATGCTCCATGACCGGTACCCCGACGTTATCACTATCGCCGAGGACGTATCCGGGATGCCTGCCCTGTGCCTTCCCCTTTCCCTGGGCGGAGTTGGGTTCGACTATCGACTCGCAATGGCAATTCCCGACATGTGGATCAAGATCCTTAAAGAGCAGAAGGACGAAGAATGGGACATGAGTAGTATTTGCTGGACTCTAACAAACCGACGCCACGGCGAGAAGACCATTGCTTATTGTGAGAGCCATGATCAAGCGTGAGTAAATCTGAATTTCCCCGCACAACGTCGAACTTCCCGGATTCTGACGAAAACGTATAGTCTGGTCGGAGATAAGACCCTCATGATGCATCTTTGCGATGCTGAAATGTACACCAACATGTCCGTGCTGACGCCTCTCACCGCTGTCATCGACCGTGGTATGGCCCTGCACAAAATGATCCGCCTCTTGACCCACGGTCTTGGTGGCGAGGGCTATCTCAACTTTGAGGGCAACGAGTTTGGTCATCCGGAATGGCTGGATTTCCCCCGCGAGGGCAACCAGAACTCCTTCTGGTACGCCAGGCGCCAGTTCAACTTGACGGACGACCACTTGCTCCGGTACCAGTTCCTCAACAACTTCGATCGTCTCATGAACACCTGCGAGGCCCGGTTCGGCTGGCTGCAGGCGCCGCAGGCATACCTGTCCCTCAAGCACCAAGGGGACAAAGTCATCGTCTTCGAGCGGGGTGGCTGTGTTTTCGTTTTCAACCTGCATCCGTCCCAGAGTTTCAGCGACTACAGGATTGGGATCGATGTGCCGGGGACGTACAGGATCGTGCTGAACACAGACTCCAAGGAAGTCGGCGGACATGACCGTATTGACGAGAGCACTCGCTTCTTCACCGAGCCGATGGAATGGAACAACCGGAAGAACTGCACGCATGTCTACATTCCGTGCCGCACAGCCATTGTAAGTGTTCTCAGGCCAGAGATGTCATATGTTCAACATGCCATGATGCTGACACTGTTGTCTTTAGGTTTTGGCTCCCGAGTCTTGATTTCTCGCACTCGTGGGCAGTGGGCTAGCTATTGGAGGTATGAGGGTAATTGGTGAAGGCACCAGTCGTATGAAATGGAGGATACTTCGTCGGCCAGAGCCCTTGTTCGTCTCGAGAGTGTAGCTGTTCTGACACGTGCCCGCTGTAGTGCGAGGGCAAGAAAATATAATGGCACATGTAGTTATGTTCTAGAATATTGTTAGTGCCCTAGTTATTCCAACTCTGATATTGCCTCTGTAGACAACAAGGAGAATGGGATATTCATCTGTCCAAGTATCACAAACGGAATAGTCTTCGAGACTCGTCGACAAAAGAAAGATGCTTGAAATTGATTTAGTCTTCTGGTATACTATTTACACCCAGCCGCGCATTTTTTTTTGTCTGTTCCCGGATTCCCTCAGACTCGAAGCCCCCCTCCAAGCCTCTTTATTTTCTAAGAAGTCGTGTTATACAAGGGGATGTAACAGTCGGCCGCGCTGCCAGAGGCCGAGGAGGGGGAGAAAAAGCGAGAGCGTGATTACTGCTTGGGAGGGGACTGGACCTGGCCCCGGCCGGTGTAGCCTTCCGAGGAGATGCCGGTGAGAGGTTCGGATTTTTCTCCCTGGAGGTTAGAAGGGAGGATATGTTAGCACAGTATCGCCATTTTGTTGGGAGAGGGCCCGCAAGTCAAATAAGGGAACATCGAGGGATGCTTGCGACGAACCTTGAGGTACTCGTTGGCAGCCTCCTGCCACTCCTTGTTCATGGTTGAGGGGCCAGGCTTGGCGAAGGCGCGGATGAGGCCGAAGATGGCGAAACTGACAGCGATGCCGACGACGGTGCCGAGCAAGACGCGGGAGCTCTGACCGGGAGGGTCGGTGGCACGGGGTCCATGGGGACCGAAGGCGATCCAGTACGCTGTGAACCAATCCAAGTCAGCACACTTGAATTGAAAGAATTTCCATCCGATGTCATGGATGCGGTCGTGCGTAATTGCTCGTTGTTTGAGACGTCGGGCGCCACGGGGAGCCTTATCAATTAAGGGAGAATCAATGCCTATCGGCTGCCCACGAAATCGAGCCACCCGAATATCACGGAGAGCATTTCTTCGAAACCCAATTGGATGCCCCAGCCTAACGGGATTCCGAATAGGTGGCAACACAGTCGCGAATCGTGTCGTGTCGAAGAGAGAGAGAGAGAGAGAGAGAGAAGAAAAAAAAAAGCGTTAGAGTCACGAAGCACGTACCGGCCTTCTTCTCCTGGAGGGTGAGCTCGGCCCAGCTGCCCTTCATGCGGTCCCTCAGGGCCATCCAGAGCTCGGCCTGTTCCTGGAGAGGCATGGTCTCCCACCTCTTCTCGATGTTGTTGAGGGTCGGGTTCGAGATGGCGTGGGTGGTCGCGGCACGGCGGATGATCATGGCCTGCCCCTGCCGGGGGACGGCACGGAGCAGAGACGAAGCCTGGGTTCGCATCATCTTTTGAATTTGGGTCCCAAAATGCAGTGTCGGTGTGGAGATGGGTCCAATTGATGGGTTGACCGGAGGCGTACGACGTCGCGGGGGGGTGCGTTGTGGGAAGGGAGCTTGGGGGGAGTACGTGGTATTATTAGATGAAGTTCCAGGAAGCGGGTTTTTCGAGGCAATCGTCTGATCCGATTCCGTTACCTCATTGGCTTGTCTGTCATCCAGCTTCTGCCACTGGGCCGAAAATCGTTCGGCATCCGGGCTGCCTGACTAAGCTACTGTATCACGTGATACAATAGTCGGCATCGAAACCATCGAAATTGACAGGCGTACGGACTACGGAGTCATTACAACGTGATAATAAACTGGGTATCCGAACGAAGTCATTACATGAAGTACGGGGTATGTAGTATATATTATTGCTTCTGACATGTGATGTGGAAGCCATGGTTGCTACAGCGAGTGGTTATTCCAGTACTACATTTCTTAGTCGTAGAGTGTACTGCGTCTTCATCGTAGGCTTTTCGCCAGAGGAAGTGAGCCACGCCAGCATCACCCACGCGCAAATCAGGGAGTGATTGGTGTGTATCTTCAGCAATGTGTCCGGAGATCCAGAAGGGGACATGACGCCATAACCCTCACGGGTATCAAAGCAATCGGCGCCGTAGCCATCCCAAGGCCCGAGACAGAACGAGAACGCCGGGCGTTGAAGTTGCGCAGATCGAGAGAGAAAGTCGGCATTATGAACGACTTAATCCTGTCTGTGATGTGCCTTTCACGTCTTTTGAGTAGCTTCTGTTTGCAGAAACAGGACCACATTTTACCCCGAGCTGCAATTGATGGAGTTCATATTGAGACTTCCACCTCGTCCCTTGGCATGCCAGAACTGACTTTCATTTCTGGGTAGATGCCGTTGAGGTCCCCTGTTAAGAAGAACGGCCGGAAAGCCCGTGTATTCCAATCATAAAGAGCGAATTGGTTGTGTGAGGTGTGAAGGATGTTATGCTGTACGTCCGTCTGACAGATGCACCTCGGATGTTCCAGGCCCCAGAATCAGGTTCTTTGGCCCGGATTCCAGAAGAGGACACCGACAAAAAGACATGAATTCAAGTCGTTAAATACTATTCTTGTCTATTTCTTCAAGTTGGAGAAGCGACGGTTTTCTGCAGAGCCGTAGACTGTGAGAGTTGTTATACAGGGATGGGGAGTAGTTCGAGATGGTTTCCGGGATCAATGTCTCCCAGTGTCTTGCTCGGTGGGATGGGGCGATGATGCTGTTGGAATAAGCTGGGGCTGTTCTGCTTGTTGAGTGGACTGAGACGATAATTGGAGCTCGCGTTGTCGTTTCTGCTCGGCGAGAGCTGGTTGCAAGGAAAAGACGCCTACAGTAGGGCACGTTTTTCAGTCAGTGAACTTATGATCTGCAATTGAGGCCAGCGAAGGTCTCACTAATATAAACTCCGGCGCCTATGGCTAAGCCTAGACCCAAGTACTGCCGAAAACCCATTGCAAGTCGAGATACTGGGGCTGGAGGGGAGGGAATGCGATTCCCAAGCTTGTTACTTCCCTAAGGTACGAAATATTCTGGTCCTCAGCCGGACCATGTTCCGACAGCACGCGAAGGTACGTACCACCAGACACCGTTGAAACTGCGGGGAATCGACGTCGGTGGATATTCGGACCGGTGGTTAGCGTGGAGTGGAGGCGTAAAGTGGTCCCGTGCCTGCGCGTTCCCTTTGTCGCGTCACAGCTCGCCAATGGAGGACCGTACCAGTACCGTGTACGGATACGATTCAACGTAACCGCGTCCCCCACACCGACTTCAATGCAGTCCGACCATGGGGGCTCTTTGCTATAACGAAGCCTTGTTTCTAAAAACATGATCCAGCCTTGATTTCTTATCAACGATGACTACTTTATCTCCCAAATGGCCAACTGGAAGGTTCTCGGGGAAGTTCCAGACTCGGACGACGACGCCGAGTTTGACAGCCAGGAGACAGACGTAATTCCTATTCCTGCACTCGAACCAGCACCACCGACCCTCGAACAGCGACCTGTTGCAGTGCATTCCGAACAACGCAGTATCTGGGATATACCAGACTCATCGCCGGTGCAGGAAACACGGAAGCAAGGACCAACTGAACGCCCCAAGACACCCATATCATCAGCAGCCCCGGCTACAGCCCTTGTGTCCTCACCTCTCTCTTCTATCCCTGACGACGCTTTTGATAATGACGAACTCGACGAATTCCACAGTCAATTCCCCGCTGGGGGAACGGAATTATTGAGAAAGACGCCAGTCACGACTCGTAACTATGCTGAGGGCTCACCGGACCCCCTCGATTTCACGCAGGATGACGTATCGAGAAGCTTTGTGGAGCTGACCCAGGCACCACCTGACTTCCTCCTTGACAAGGACGCCGACGAGCCGAGTGAACCGAAGCCGATCCAAGCTCAGCAGCCGAGAAGCCAATCCCCGGTTACACTCGGTACGCAGGCTGAAACTGAATTCGCAAGCCCTTCCACGGCTGCTTTGCAATATGGTCGCGCGCTTCGTCCGAGGAAGCCGATCCAGCAACATCCCTATCTTATTGAGAATGTTCAATACAGCAAAGCCTTGAGATCCGCAGGGGTCAAACCCGTGCGGGTAGATACCGAAGAGGAGAGACTGAGGAAGAGGAAGGCCGCGGAAGAGGATTCCCAAGAACAGGAGTTCGAGGCTGATAGCCAAAGCATCGCCAGCGGTGTGGGGCCCTACACAGCCTCGGAGGACAATACTCAATCAGCAGACGATAATCAGCAGGAATCATTCCCTCGCCTGTTCTCGACCCCTCCCGACCACAGAACCTCTTCTCCGAAGCCGCGTGGGCTTTTGAGTAGTCCTTACAGCCGCTCTCGAGAAACCGACCTCACGAGTCCATTTATGATTGACGAAGACGACGACGACGGCTTCCCGTCCCTGGATATTCTGCCCAACTTGAGCAAGAAGATATTGTCGCGAGAAAAACGACCATCATGTTCGACAAAGTCCTCCGCCCGCAAGAAATATCGACGCAACCCCATGGGTAGCACGTCTGTACCCACAACCTTGGACGGCAAGACGCCTCCGAGACCTTTGGCACGCATAGACCTTCTCGAAAGCTCGCCAGAAAGACCCTTGACCACTCTGAATAGAGAGCCAAATGTTGTGTTTGAAGAAGGGTCTGAGACTCCGAAGCAGCATCGCGCAGTTCTTACAGAACCTCGGCACCAATCTCCACTCGTAACAACTACTCGTCAGATATTTGACCTGACTACGGAGGATGATGAACCAGCTCTGGTCGGGGAGGCTGGCTCTGTTGCAAGTAACGCCTCAGGAAGCGATTCGGAGAACAGCGTGGACATAACCAGATTCAGACGGAGGGCCCGGGGGGTTCTGCCTGCGTCACATTTCAGGCTGGACCAATCTGTGAATCAAGCAAACTTGCGCCAAAAGGCGCAAATTCGACCCTTAGAGACGACGACGGATGCGATACAGAGACGTGGTTTGGCTGTGCGACGAACAGGAACTTCTCGTCCACAGCCCGCTTCGGTGTTCCCTTTCGAAGTCTCCGATGAATCTGATATCGAGCGCAACGAGGCCCCCCCAATCTCCACAGAACCGCCTTTGGTTCAAACCGTCCTGCATTTGGAAGATTCCGACAATGGCTCGGGCGCCGAGGAGTATGACGAGATCGACCACATGACTCAACGTAGTAAACGCCGGCTCGACCGCAACAGCTCGTATAGTAACACCAGCAAGCGACGGAAAACCCTCCATACACCGTCTGGAAAACGACGCGAACAACAGACCATTACGAGCCACTTTTCATCTCGGAACCGACAGCCTTCCACCTCCAGAAGAAATACCTCGACTACTCATCCTGCCAGAGGACCACAGAAACGGAGATCAAAGCAAACCAAACTGTCAAAGGCACCGCCTCAGATCGGCATCCTTGACGTGATCGAGCCGAGCGCACCTCAATTCCTGAAGATCGCCGCGCGGACAGCGAAGAGAAGAGCGCACAAGGGGCGGACAACCCCGAGAACCAAGAAAATATGTTTGGGCACCCGCGAGGACCAGATCGATGCCGGCACCGTGCTGCATAATTGGACCAGTGGCAAGATCCAGCCCCGTTCGACAGTTCAGCCGACCCGTCGCGATGTCGTCCCCAAGATGGGCCGGCGGCCTCTGCAGCATATTTCACAGAATTTACAGAAACGATCACCTGAGGCTATCCGTGATGGGCCGCCAACAGACCCGAAGTCGAAGCATGGCGCGCCAATTCTCAACAGTACGCTTGACCGTCATCATCAAGCACGACACCCAGACCGAAATAAAACTCCGACCCCGGATACACCAGTCCGTCCTGCACAGCTGGAAGCCGACCTCTTGACGCAACCTGGGCGGCTTGCCTTCCATTCGAAAAAGCGGATGCTTGACGTTCTGTATCGCCAAAATGTCAGACGTGCATCGTCCCCGAGCATCATCCTTTCTCTGGGTTCTGTGGATGCTCCTCCGAATGCCAGTCATGACACCGACTCGGTTTTGTTTCCTGCTGAACTTGATGAGATTTCGGCTTCCCCTCCTCCTGAACCTGTGGCTCGAAGACGGAAGAAGATGGCCAGACCTAGACGCATTGATACAAAGGCAGCTCAATATCGGCACGCCAACGACCCATTACCCCTAGACTCACCAGCACCAGTAGAGAGCGAGGTGGCGGAGGTCAGCGATGGTAAATTGCTGGGTCTCGGACCGTTCGGGACCCAATATTCTCAGCACTTCGAGAGATTTCCTCTGGAGCGAGGAATCTTTTTTCACGAGGAAACTCTCTTAGGAAGCGGATGTGTGCGAGCTGCCTTGGATAAGAGCTATGCGGACAGAGTCTTCCAGGTTCGGCCACGAGTCTTCTTCAGTCTGTCGGGGCAGTCCTTGAGATGGGGCCCCTGGAATGACGACGTGTCCTCCGAATTTGGCATCTTATGCGATACCATTTTGAACCAACTTGTGGCCCCGGATACGCCGGACGACCCCCAATTGGACGCGAAAGGGGCGGCACGGTTCATTCGGTCGTATATACAAGATGCTTTCAGCGTCTCTCCGGACTCGGAAGCAGAATCCTTCATTTCCCGTCTGGTCGACGTCTTCGGCAGCTTCCTATCACGGTTGCAGACGGAGTTGTCCCATCTTAGTCCACGGAGGCTACAAGTGGTTCTTGAGATACTCTGCCAGTTGCTTGTGGCCACGGCCAGTGGAGTCAATCTCTGCAAGAATGTCGACGTGTTGAGCTCTGAAATGATGCGAATGGAGTTGCTACTCCAAAAAATGTCTGCGACATGCGTCTCCTGTCTCCTGGGCGTCGGGTTCGGTCCCATCGCCAAGCTCCAGGACGACCTGCGGCGACTCGCGTTCCGCCAGCGTGGTATTCGAGCTGATAATGTTGCCGCTGTGACCTGGGTTATTCTGATGACAGTTCTCGGGGACTTTCAGATCCCTAGAATGAGCTTCTGGGACGTTACGTACTCGGTGCTCATCAAAGCCGAGGTGAAGTCAGGAGTCAACGCGAGGACCTTTGAGCAACTGTGGGAGAACGTCTTCACCTTGCTGCCTCTATGCGAGTTTGACAACATGGGGGTCGTGACTTCGGGATCGAGGTATCGCATTTCGATGGATGGTTGGGCCCTGCCACAGCTCGTCTTGAAGCGAGTCTTCCAGCTATACAAAGACAACAGTCGTCAATCTCCCAGCTTCAATATCTACTGCAGAGCTCTTCTTAGTCGTTGTCACTACTTGGTCGAGCAGTGGGGTTGGCAAAAGTGCAGCGGTATCGTCGGCACCATTTTCGACTTCTTCGGGTCGCAAAACCTGTCGCATCTTCGAAACGAGGTGGTCTACCGGTCACCCGCGTTTCTGGAAAGCCTGCATCTCAACCCGTCCTTGCAAGTGGAACCAGAAGATCGCTGTTTTCACGTCTTCCTCAAGCTTATTGCCGTGGCCATCAAGCAGTTGGTACGCTCGGGTTCGACCAACGAAGTTCGGAACCTCGTGGCTCGTACATTACCGAACCATAACCGTCAGTACCTTAAGGAGCACAACGTCCATCAGGATGATCTGGGTGCGCTCCGGAACCATCATGATCTGCTCTGCACCTTGTACTGGGCGACTCCACCGGATTTGCGCCCTGCCACACTGATCCAGCTTCTGAAGCAGCTCGTCATCCCGGCTAGCTCGCACAAGGAAGCGTGTCTCATAAACTTGCGGGCCTGGGGGCAGACCGCGCGCTTCGTCGCGTCCAAGGGCTCGGCCTCTGAATTCAAAGCTTTGTACTGGTGGCAGACGGACACTTTCCAGGAACTCCTTGGTCAATACGACTCCGTTGCCGCCGACATCAACCAGCAGATGCGCAACATGTCTAGCGATTCCAGTGTCGGGATCAGCCAGGATCTGATAAATGGGGTCATAGCCAGCAACAAGTTGGCGACAATGGACGTCCTGATCTGCAGCACACGTTTGTCCCTTAACACCGCTCGATACGCCCGCAGTCTCGAGCTGGCCATTCTCGCCGCAAACAATTGTGAGGACCCCAAGTTGAAGACAAAGCTCACGCATGGCGTCTATTAACTCGTTGGAACAGATCAAATAAAACAGGTCCTCCGCCGATTTTCCACCGCAGAACCCGAGTTTCCTTGGACCATCCTTCGAGACACCTTGGCCACGCTTGAACTCCTTTTGGATCGAACTGAGCGAGCCCTTGGTGATGATAAGCAGCGTGAAAACGAAGAGACATTAAATGAAACAAGTGTGGATGACAGCATCATGGTACTACGCCTCCCCCCGCCCCCCCTTCCCGCGTGCGTGGAGTTGTCTATATTCTTGCTAACGAGTTCTCTAGCTACTGGATCGTGAAATCACCGCGGACTTTTACGCCATGGCTCGTTCTGTACTAAACATCGAGTCAGAGGCTAATGCATCGTCCCTCTCTTCTCTATCCAGAACAGATTGCGTCGAACAAGTGGTGCGCGTTGGGGGCCAGTTAGCCGCAGTCTTAACGCAATGCGGAGCCATGGTACGTTTCTAAGCCGCCTACCTCCTCGTCGAGCTTGGGAAGCGTACGGACTAACGCCTTGGCAGCGCCTTTCCCAGTGCTTCAAGCGCGGGAGGCAAGGCATGTTCGAAGATGTCCCCGCGAGACTGAGCTTGCGCCAACGGCAGTATCTCCCACTCTTCCTGGCGGTTGTTCAACAGCGTGCCACGGTCGATCTCACGGTACGTGTTCGGCAAGGCAATGGCTGTGCATGACCTTGGCTAACCTGAGATAGGATATCGGATCGAGCTATCCGCAACTGTGGCTGCTGTCCCTGGTGAAGCCGGTGCGCTATCTGGGCTTTGAACATGAGCTTGCCGCCGTGCTGGGCCAGCAGACGAACACCTTCGTGCCGGGTGACGCTGGCCAGTCCTTAAGGCAAAAGAATTACGGGACGCCACGGCATCTTTTTGCATGTAAGTCATGGAGATTTCTTTTCTTGAATCTTTTTATTTTTTTATTTTTTATTTATTTTTTGGCCACCACCTTCTTCTTCCACCTGGACCGCCCACGCTGATCCCCTGCTACAGATGCCTTGTCCTGGATGAGACGCTCGCTGCGAGAGGCCCCTCTAGCCGACAAGAAAAAGCTCTCGACCGAGTTCGATTCGGCTCTCCAGACGAGCATGCAGCTCATGCGAGATGACCTCCGAACGCTCGAAGCTTCTGGAGACGGCCATGGTGCCTATGTTAGTTTTGTTCGTCGAATCATTTCTCTCATCAGAGCACACGGAGGGGATATTTGCACGATACCCAATTTCTTCTACGAGATCAGCAAAGAGTACTCCCCACCTTTGCAGGACCCTCAGCTCCAGGTCGCCAGTATCGAATCTTACGGGATCCGACTCCTAGAAGGGGACGCGAAAGCGGCGCCGCAACTGTTCTTCTACCTCTATAACAACTTCAAACAGGCCCTTCACAATGGCAAACTGGGACACGAGGTAGCAATATTGCGTGAGGGGATGAAAGTGGATGCCGTCCTCTCCTTCAGCTTGGGAAAAATGGTCCCTGCCATCCTGCAGGCTGCTACGGAGAAACATGAACTGTTTGTCATATTCGACGTCTTCTGCGAGGCAATCAGGCTCAGGCTCGCCCAGTCTCCGGTCTCTTGTCAAATCGGCGAAGATGCGCTCAGCCAAATCCCAGCCATGGTACACGCCACCCTCAGGTGGGCGGCCGAAGTGCGGCGCTTGGGGGAGATGCCACTACCGGCGGAGAAGACGCACCTCTTCAGGAAGATTCTCTTCCTGTTCAACACCCTACAGCCTGTCCTAGAGGCGTACTCGTTGTCCATGCACGAGCCCGCATGCTGGGAGGACCTAGAAACATCTTTGGAATTGATGAGCAAGACAACGAGGGAAGTCGAAGAGACGTTGGACTCGACTCCTAGTCTAGAGAGGACGGCGCTTTCCTCTACTGCTCTCTTCGCCGGGCTCTGTGAGGCGCCTGACGAGACGAGGCCGCGGGATACCCATGTCGACACGTTCGCGACCAGTCTTGTTCGCGATGCCGAGCGGAACTGGGTGGTCACGCCGGATACCATCACAGTCCAGGGCCCGGTGAGGGCGACGCAGTCAGGACAGGGGTCGAGGCGGCCGGTATGGATCGCGGAAGTGTTGTTGGAGAGCTTGCATGGAGAGCTGCGGCGATGGAATTGGTGGTGGTCTAGATGTAGGCCGGGTGGGCTAGGTGTGGGAGGCCAGCAATCAAGACGGTGCCTCGCTTGGGCCGGGGGTACGGATGCTGCCGCCTGATGAGGCAGATTCAAGATGGGGGGGGGGGGCCGTAGGATATAAGTGAGGCGGCAGAAAGAGGGGCTGACGAGATGTATGGTTGCACCACCACCAACAACAACAATAACAATAACAAGCCTTCATGCATCAAGACTGTTCAGGACATCCCAGACGTAGGGCTCGATACGAGTAACTGTGCCATTGTTGTGGAATTGCCAGGAGCCGATCCGAGGCTGAGGGATACGCGCGAGTGTAAGGATTAGGCGGGAGAGTCCTCTAAAGAGGCTACGTCGCCGTTCAGGATGGTTACGGTACTTCTTCCAGGTCATCGACAGCATCCTACCGACTTTGGGTTGGATATATTCAAGGAGAACGTAGCCGGTCTCCAGCGCATGGTTCGAACCCGACGGGTACGTATTGAGACAGGAGAGGAAGCCGGAGTAGCATGTGTATTCTCCGCCATGCGGCTCTGGCCCAGCGGAGATGGAATGGTTGTCCTCCCACATGAGTGAACCATGGTAATCGACTGGCTTAAAAGGGGGATAGTCGCGATGGGAATGCGGTTCAGGGGTTGCGCCAAGGCAAAGACGGTGGTAGAACCAGCCACTTTGCTGCGCCACCATCGGAGAATGTGCTTTTCCGTCTTCCGTACCTACCTTAGCTTTGTCAGCATTAACCCGGGTTCTGCCGGGATACACCACCCAAGAAGGAGAACATTCTTTTGAAAGTCGCCTCGTCCTTCCGTCGTCCAGACGGAAAAGCAGTAGTACACACTACTCTTCAAGCAGAACCTGTGGCCAATCGGCCCTGAAATTCCCCGGCAATGAATGCTGCAGGGCCTCGCGCCCTCTCGACCTCGTCGGCGGCAGCTCTGGTTTGTAGACTCCCGACCTCATGTCGCCGAAGTTTCCATGCGACGCGCCGGCTACGCAAAAGTCCCGATGCCGACACCTCCGCCCCCCCGTCCCCCGACGGTGGGAAACCGCAGAGCAAGTCGCAGGGTGAAGAGCATGACGCCCGCAACACCCATCGGGATGACCGCCAGGGGGAGGCTCTACCGGAACTGCCAATAAGGCGAGTTAAAACGTCTACCGGCTCACCCTTCCGACAGCGCCCCGTTCGGTCGAGAACCTCCGACGACCTCCCCCCGGTGAAGCTTCCCCACACCTTCCTGGACAACAACATCTATGCTCTCGATCCTTCAACACGACAGAATATTCTCGCAAGCGATCCCATATGGCACCGTGGCTATGTGGGGGCCCAATGGCACGACTGGCTCTGGCACGATATGGAGGTGGTGTTCGACCAGGCTTCGTGGAACAAGGAGGAGGACTTGCGGCGGGTACTCCAAGAGCTGAGTCAAGGGAGCGTTGAGGATCTCGAAACAGTCACGAGACGGTGCGCCCTTTTGGGAGAAGCGGCTCGGTGGATGGATTTGTGCCTCCGCGATATGTGGTCACCCGTCTTCTCGCAACCCTTCGAAGAGTCCGATGTCCCGAAAGAGCTCTCCATCGCATTTCTGGCCGCCAAGTCCGAATCGGCCATAGTGTCCGCCATCTTGGACCCGAACCGCAAGACCGATGCGCGCAGGACGACGGTCACTTCAAGAGACAAGAGGGCGGGTGTCGGGGGAGACGACTCCTTCTTACGAGAAAGAATACAAGGCCATATCCTGCAAGCCGATCGCCACGGTAACGCCGACGCCGCCGCCGCCGCCGAAGGAGGATCGGGATCCCCTGAACCAACCGTGACCGGAGAGCACACCCTCACCCTGGAAGACCACGGGTCGAGAATATACGATCCGAAGCTCCTCGGAGAATTGGTCACCGCTCTACGCGCCGATTTCGCCTTGCCCTCTGGACCCGGAGCTCTGCGCCGAGACCTCAAGCGGCCACTGCTCGTGGTTCATATTCCCAACTACTCCGGCACGTACCCGACCCGGAGGCTGTTCCAACGCATCGCAGCCCATGTAGAGGCGGACCTGGTCCAGCTGGATGCGCAGGATTTTGCCACGGTCGTGGGGAGCTACCTGGGTCAGGATACCGCCCACTCGCGTGGCTCCATGGCTATGCTTGCCTACCGGGCTGCGGAGATGAACGGGAGGCTCGCCAAGGGACCGGAAACCTCCTTTTCGAGCGACGAAGACATGTCGGGGGACATCGAGGCTGCGTGGGTGAACATCCGCCAGCACGCTTCTGGCTCGTCGTACAAGAGTCCCTTCGAAGAGGAGCTGCAGAAGATCAAGGAGGGCGCTAAAGACTACGTGCTCCCTTCTGTGGACCGATGGGAGAATCTGAAGATCAACGCGGCCCTGGAAGAGATGATCCAGGCCGCCACGAGCAAGTCATCGGATCCCAACAGGCCGTTGATCGTCCACGTCGACAACTTCGTCGAGCTCAGCATGACCCTGGAAGGTGCGGTCCTTCTCGGCAGGCTGCGCAGCATCGTCGACGCGCTGTGGCGGGACGGCAAGAAGATCGTCCTCGTCGGCTCGTCCACAAATGAGGATCCATCCGAGCAGTACTCGTCCACTCTGGGAGAGGTTTCCGCCGAGGAGTATCTGTTCCACTTTCCACTTTACTCCCAACGCATACCCGACTGGGAAGTGAAGAAGGAGCGTCGAGAGGCTCTCGACTACCTACAAGAGAATCTCCGAAACATCCAGTTCATGTCAAGGGCCCTGTCCTTGCCCCTCGGCTCTGCACCGAACTGCTTCTCCGGCTTTCTGGAAAAGTCCGAAATCGTCCCCGAACTAATAGAGGCAATCGAAGATGCCGGTTTAGACATCACCGCCTTACCTCTCGGTCTCTCCTCATCAGTCCTCCCCTGTCCTGACGTCTATCATTTCGCCCGTCTCTACCATGGCCATCACCTCGACAAACGCTCACAAGCCGGCCGTTTCCAGGGCTTCCTCGACGTTGTCAAGTCAAGAGGCCCTCTCGCGCCATCCCCACACTCCGCCTTTGAACCCGACAACGACTCGGCGGCCAGCGGCGGCGCGAGCCCGCAATCCTCCACCAAGCAAAAGCCCAAACCTGAAACCGACCGCGGCCAAGCCAACGGGAAGTACAACGAGTTTGAGAAGAAGCTCCTGGCCGGCCTCGTCGACGCCAACGAGATCCGCACCACCTTCGCGGACGTTCACGCGCCTGCCGAGACCATATCCGCCCTGAAGCTGCTGACGTCGCTCTCCCTCGTACGGCCCGAGGCCTTTGCCTACGGCGTCCTCGCCACCGACAGGATACCGGGGTGTCTGCTCTACGGCCCGCCCGGCACGGGCAAGACGCTGCTCGCCAAGGCGGTGGCCAAGGAGAGCGGCGCCAGCATGCTGGAAGTCAGCGGCGCGAGCATCAACGACATGTACGTCGGCCAGAGCGAGAAGAACGTCCGCGCCCTCTTCTCGCTGGCCAAGAAGCTCAGCCCGCTCGTCATCTTCATCGACGAGGCCGACGCCCTCTTCGCCGCCCGCGGGGGCCAGTCGCGCTCCCGCCCTTCCCACCGCGAGACCATCAACCAGTTCCTCCGCGAGTGGGACGGCCTCAACGACGCCAAGGCCTTCATCATGGTCGCCACCAACCGCCCCTTCGACCTCGACGACGCCGTCCTCCGCCGCCTGCCGCGCAAGATCCTCGTCGACCTCCCCCTGCAGACCGACCGCGCCGCCATCCTCCGCATCCTCCTCAAGGACGAGCGCCTCGACCCGTCCGTCGACGTGGAGGACATCGCCCGCCGCTGCGTCCTCTACTCCGGCTCCGACCTCAAGAACCTGTGCGTCGCCGCCGCCATGGCTGCCGTCCAGGAGGAGCTCGAGGAGGCCACGCGCCACACCGGCCCGGCGCCTTACGTCTACCCCGAGCGCCGCACGCTGTCGAAGCGCCACTTTGACCGCGCCTCCAACGAGATTGCCGCGAGCATTAGCGAGGATATGGACAGCCTCAAGGCGATTCGACAGTTCGATCAGAAGTACGGCGATCACCGGAGTCGGAGACGGAAGCCGAGGGCTATGGGCTTCGGTGTCGTCCCTGCCTCCAAGGATGCGGAAGATGCGCGGGTCCGACATCCCATTCCAGCGACAGCGTAGTGAGACGGATACGTCGGCCGTTAGACGTGGCTGGTGTCAAAGCGTACAGACTTAGACACAAAAAAAGAGTGTATCATGTTCCATGTTCTTCTGTAACACTAGTAGTAGTATGATGGATGCGTCGTCTGGGGACGTAGGGTCAGAAATAAGAAGAGGCGTCTGGTTTTCTAATTATGTTCTGCATTGGACTGGGTAGTTGGATATGCAAGGGGTCCGTCCGCCTTTTGGACAAGGAGCATCCAGTAGATAGTTGTTCTCTCTCCAACTCGTCAAGACCCTTGATTTGTCTATTCAGCGTCTACCTCGAGTCGGTCTGCGTGATATATCACCGTCCCTAATACAATTATACATGAAGTACAGTCGAGGTTGGCCGGCGTTTTAAAGCGCGCCTCCCTCCGCCTTTTTTTGCGCTCTCCGCCGGCCTTGAAAGTCCTGGCCGGGGGGATGGGAATCATTTTGCTGTTATTTTCCGCTGTCAGTGGACATTCGCATGTCAATGTGTGAAAAAGCGTCCCCGTGTCCTGTTCCAACCGGCATCTATCTAGCTTTCTGTCGAGAGCTGGATGCCTTCGGCAGCCAATGCCTTCTGATAATCGGCCTGCGCCTTGCTCAAAGAGTCGAGTATAGGCTGCATCATCTGCATGACGGCCTTGCGGCCACCCCTGACGTGCTTATCGACATTCTTGGCAAGCCACCTCTTATCTCGTACGCCCGTCTTGTCGAAGTAAGCCTTGGCCTCCTGCCTCTTCGTCTCGATGAAGGCGTCGCGGGCCTTTTCCGCCTCGGCCGCGACGGCGTCGATACGGGCTTCGGACCGCTTGAGGGATTCCACGAGATACTGCAGCTCGGCGGCGCGGTCCGGGTTCCCGGAGAGGAAGGCGGTCCAAAACTGGTGCAGGAACTCGACCGTCGTCGCGTGGGTGAGCTGGCAGCGGCCCGCGATGTCCTGGGAAAGTCCCATGAGCCGGGACGCGTCCGAGCCACTTCCGTACTTCTCCATACGGCGCCGCTTGACGCCCGTCATGATGTCCTCTTCAGCGGCCCGCCGCGCAGCTCGCGACCCGACGTGGGGTGTCTTCAGCGTCCCCTCTCCTTCATCGCTGTCGCTCTCTTCGTCGATCCCGAGGCTGGCGTGGAGGTCGAGGCCGCCTGTCTCGTCCGCCTCGAGGAGCTCCGCATCGCGACGGACGGAGGCTATCACGTCTGCCGGCACCTGGGTGGCGAAGATCTGGACGTTGGCCGACTGTTTCTCCTCCTGTTTCGAGAAAAAGCGGTTCTGTTCTTTGACGTTGAGAATAATGCGTTGCTCTTCGGCATCACCACGCAAGTCACGCAGCATCAGCTCATTGATGGTCGAGTCGTCTGCACCGTCTGGCCCGTCCGCTTCCCTATCCCCATCGACCGGCGCCACGTTGGCCATGATCTTCTCACTCAGGGTGTTGAGCGTCTTCACGATGAGGATGTTCTTTCTCGGCCGCATTTCGACGTCTTTTCGATTTCCGGACCGGAAACCGCCCTCGTTCTCCTCATTGGCCTCTACGTCGATGATATGCGGCACGCTCCGAGCCATGAATCCGCTCTGGAACTCCTGCGTGTTCTCGCTCTGGTCGTGGTTATCAAACAGCGGATCACGTACAATGCCTTCCTTTTTCTCATCCTGCACCTTATCGCCTCTCAGAGTCCTGGAAAGTTTACTCAAGAAGAACCGCGACCAGAACTCGGCCTCGGATATTTTGGGAACGTTCTCGTTGTACAGGCGTTTGACAAGAGGGTGCTGGTTGAAGATCAACTGGACCTGTTCCACACTGATGCTCAGCTTGAGCTCTTCCCCTTCGGTTCGTGGCTTAATGGTCGACAAGACGTTGTAAGCGCCTTTCCTCTGGTGCGTTTCAATGGCATGGGCACGCAGCAAGTTGATACGTGTGGACCAGAACTGGGAGTTGAAAGCGGCATCCGATATCGACTCTGGCTTCGTGGCACGAGCATCCATATAGGTCTGGTTCAGGCTGCGGTCGCTCTTCAGCAGGGACTGCTGGAGCTCAATGTCCGAGCGTAGCTGGTCATCGTCGAACCATCGAGCCATGGCCGGCTTCGAGTTGACGGAGCCAGCGAAAGCCATCGATGCCGAGGCGCTTCCTCCATTCACGGCGGCATTTGGCGTCCCTGTGCCGGAGGCGGAGGCGGCGGAGGACGTTGGCTTGGGCACATTGGGATCGTTGGCCCGTATCTCCTGCAGGAGCCTAGAGAGGACCTCCTTTATGGAATTCGCCTCGGCTCGAGCATCTGGAGAGGTGAAGTGAAATAGATATGACGCCTGGTCTGTTGCGTTTGGGTGTTTCTCGATGATTTTAAGCATGACCTTTGGCGCAGTATCGGGGGTCTGCTGAAGATCTGGATGGGGGGGAGGGTTGGGAGAAGAGCAACTCAGCATGGCCATGACATACGATGATATACAGGCTGGGCCGTAGGTCAGCCCGGACGGGAATTCGACTTACTAGCAACGTTGGCAAGAGACAGGGAGACGGTGGGCGCCCCTGTAGCTGGCCAGGGGGTCCAGGTGATGAAGTTCTGGTCGGGTGATACGGCCAGGACGCCATCCTTCTTCTTGTAGGCCGCCCGGCCGGATGGAGTAGCCATGTTGCTGCACAAGAATACCGACCCCTTTCCCCCACCGTCGGCCCAGCTTGGGAATGCCCACTCGCTTGAGACCCTAGCTGTTCACTGAAATGACTACTGAAGTGTATACACCATGAAGTATTGTTTCTTTAGGCAATGATAATTCCGAGAAACCGTGATATCACGGGGTTTCTCTGTCCTCGTTAATCGTCAACTGCCTGAAGAGGGCACGTGAGGTCAAGGCGGGCAGCCGACCGGGCGTTCGTCTACTCAGTAGGAGGGGCCGAGCTGGGACGTTAAATAAGAAGAGAAGGTAGATTATCCGAGAGCTCTTGGTCATGAGGGGAAAAAAATGCTTTCGTTGAAGGATAATTGATGAGTCTTCCTGTCCTGTCTAATCTGTAGATGAGGTGGATGTCGAAAAGACAAAGGAAGGAAGCTCTGAGCTTTATTAAAGTGAGATAGATACCCTACCTTATGTTAGATTGGTTCACAGCCGTTTTTTTTTGTCAAGTGTGGCGTGATACGTGATTGCGATGGATAGCTCCAGCCACCTGTGGCTGGTATTTTCATCTCCAAGCTCCAGGTTCCAGGTTCGGGTTCTCCTTCCTTGCCAAGTACACGTAGATGTCAGCTTGGTGCATGAATTGAACTTGGTACGAACAGTCGGTACATCGGTACGACGTAGCACGAGGTACCTCTTGACCCGCCAGTTTCCGTCACAAGACCTGAAGTCACGAGCTGTATTGGCCGACCAGTGCCCAAACACTGTGTCTATACACTGTATGACCACCACTCTCGGACAAGGCTCCTGGCCTTGGCATACGAAGTCAGGCATTCGAGGCAAGGGCCGCCTGTTCAACCCAGTTGGAAACCTATTTAGAACCTACAATCATGTAAGATTGCGTAAATCAATGCGAGAATGAGAGAACAAGTCGCTCGCTTCGACCAATTTACTGTTTTAAGGTTTTAATTCAGAATTCTGGGAATTTCAGCGAGCAATGGCCGTCCAGACTTTGTCTTTGAGTTTCTAGGACGTTGATGTCACCACTGCGGGCTGTCTGGGTAAGGTACCTACATACCTACCTTACTTAGGGGGTGGGATGACTAACTCTTGCGTCCATGCCCACTGAAAACACGAATTTCCTCAGGTTCGTCAAAGCGGTAATTGAGGCCAGGCACACAGTGTGGGGCTACGCATTCAACGCTCCTCGTTTTAGTTGGCTTGGTCTATCGGGGTCCTTCTTGACTGGTTGGCCGGCTGTCTGGACTCCCGCTGGCCCGCTGACAGCATCCAAGTTTACCGAGAAGGTACGAAGGGGAATGCTCCTGACTGGCTGGAAGGCGGCAACAACCGGCAAGGGGGGGAGGAGGAGCTAATTTTTCTTAACGTCCTTGTTACTAAGGTAAGGTAATTACGTGACAAAAGTCGTCGGAACACCCTGTTACATGCATCAGTGTCTGGGGATGGCAGTACCCGTAACTTACGTAGTCGACACGCTAGACACAACGGGACAAACGGGACAGTCATCTTCGAGTCGCTACATTGCTATGGCTGCAACTACGGCTACAACTCCGGGATTTCGCCTCTTCCTCTTCGTTTTCCCACTACCCAACAAAAAAACCTCCCACCAACCTACCAAACCTACAGCGAAACCTGTACAGGATTTCCTTTCCTTGTTTTCTTTTCCCCCTCATATTCTCAACCCATCATCGAATTTAAGCGTAATTTTCGAGGGCATCAACAACGACTCTGTCGCCCGTCCCTCTCCCCCTTTCGACCAACTCCGTGCAAAGGGACCACCGACCTCCCTCTTTTTTTTCTTCTTTTCTTGGTTCTGCATTCTATGTCTTCCCTGACTTGAGCCAAGTCTTTTTACCTCTCTCATCCTCTCCTGTTATCCCTTCTATTTTGTTTCCTTTCTTGGGACTTCGCCTCCGAGGAAGATCGCGGCCCATCATGTTGCGCAACACCATGAGGAAAGCAAGCTCCCGGGCGCTCCAGAGCTCCCGGTGCTCAGCTTCCTCTTCGTCATGCCGCTTCGCGACCATTACCTCGTCATCGCGCCGTGCCACTCCGAGGTCGCTTGCCGCAGCTCGCCGTCCCCTCGCCGTGACGACAAAGAGGCATTATGCCAATGCCACCGACAACGCCCCGAGTCCCAACGATAACTTCCTATCAGGGAATACCGCAAACTACATAGACGAGATGTACATGCAGTGGAAACGGGATCCCGACAGCGTCCACATCTCGTGGCAGGTCTACTTCCGCAATATGGAGTCAGGCGAGATGCCCATAGAGCAGGCTTTCACCCCTCCTCCTCCCCTCGTTCCCAATGCCACCCTTGGCGTCCCCCGTCTGTCCCATGGTCCCGGTGGCGCGGAAGACTCGGAAGTTGCCAAACACCTGAAGGTCCAGCTTCTCGTCCGCGCCTACCAGGCTCGTGGCCACCACAAGGCCAAGATCGATCCCCTGGGCATCCGCACCAACGAGAATAAGGGCTTTGGTAACATCAAGCCTAAGGAGCTGACTTTGGAACACTATGGGTTTGCCGAAAAGGACCTCGACACCGAATATTCCCTCGGCCCTGGCATCCTGCCCCGTTTCAAGACAGAAGGCCGGGATAAGATGACTCTCCGCGAGATC
Source organism: Sodiomyces alkalinus F11 (assembly GCF_003711515.1). Taxonomy (NCBI): domain Eukaryota; kingdom Fungi; phylum Ascomycota; class Sordariomycetes; order Glomerellales; family Plectosphaerellaceae; genus Sodiomyces; species Sodiomyces alkalinus. The sequence goes on along the minus strand of NW_021167090.1, from coordinate 413,901 downwards.
ATTGACGCCTGCGAGCGTATCTACTGCGGCTCCTGGGGCGTCGAATTCATTCACATCCCCGACCGTGAGAAGTGTGACTGGCTGAGGGAACGCCTCGAGGTGCCCCGCCCTTTTCAATATAGTATCGACGAAAAGCGCCGCATCCTTGACCGCCTCATCTGGAGCTCGAGCTTCGAGTCCTTCTTGGCTACCAAGTATCCCAACGACAAGCGATTCGGCCTCGAAGGTTGCGAGTCCCTCGTGCCCGGCATGAAGGCCCTCATCGACCGCAGCGTGGACTATGGCGTGAAGGACATTGTCATCGGTATGCCTCACCGTGGTCGCCTCAACGTCCTGAGCAACGTCGTTCGGAAACCCAACGAATCCATATTTAGTGAATTCGCCGGTACGGCCGGCGCTGAGGAGGAGGGTTCGGGTGACGTCAAGTACCATCTCGGCATGAACTTCGAGCGGCCCACCCCCTCGGGCAAGCGCGTCCAGCTCTCCCTTGTCGCCAACCCCTCCCATCTCGAGGCCGAAGACCCCGTCGTTCTGGGCAAGACCCGCGCTATCCAGCACTACAACCAGGACGAGGATAAGCATGAGACCGCTATGGGCGTGCTCCTCCACGGTGACGCCGCCTTTGCCGCGCAGGGTGTCGTCTACGAGTGTCTCGGCTTCCACTCCCTGCCTGCCTTCTCCACGGGCGGCACCATCCACCTCGTCGTGAACAACCAGATCGGCTTCACCACCGATCCCCGCTTCGCCCGTTCCACCGCCTACTGTACCGACATCGCCAAGGCCATCGATGCCCCCGTATTCCACGTCAACGCCGACGACGTCGAGGCCGTTAACTTCGTGTGCCAGATGGCGGCCGACTGGCGTGCTGAATACAAGCAGGACGTCATCATTGACCTGGTCTGCTACCGCAAGTACGGCCACAACGAGACCGACCAGCCGTCCTTCACCCAGCCCCTGATGTACAAGCGCATCCAGTCGCATAAGTCGCAGATCGCCACCTACGTCGATAAGCTGCTCGAGGACGGCACCTTCACCCAGGAAGACATCGACGAGCACAAGAAGTGGGTTTGGGGCATGCTCGAGGACAGCTTCGCCAAGTCGAAGGAGTACCAGCCCACCTCGAAGGAGTGGACCACTTCAGCCTGGAACGGCTTCAAGTCGCCCAAGGAGCTCGCTACCGAGGTCCTGCCGCATAACCCCACCAGCGTCGACCGCGATGTCCTCCAGAACGTGGGCGAGATTATCGGCAGCGCCCCCGAGGGCTTCAACGTCCACCGCAACCTCAAGAGGATTCTGGCCAACCGCAGCAAGTCCGTCATCGAGGGCAAGAACATCGATTTCCCCACGGCCGAGGCCCTCGCTTTCGGCACTCTCGTCCGCGAAGGAAGCCATGTCCGTGTATCCGGCCAGGACGTCGAGCGTGGTACCTTCTCGCAGCGTCACGCCGTCTTCCATGACCAAGAGACCGAAGACACCTACACGCCCCTCCAGCACATTAGCGAGAAGCAGGGCAAGTTTGTCATTTCCAATTCTTCGCTCAGCGAGTTTGGCGCCCTCGGCTTCGAGTACGGCTACTCGTTGACCTCTCCGAACGCCCTGGTCATGTGGGAGGCGCAGTTCGGCGACTTCGCCAACAACGCGCAGTGCATCATCGACCAGTTCATCGCCTCGGGCGAGGTCAAGTGGATGCAGAGGACAGGCCTCGTCATGTCCCTGCCCCACGGATACGATGGCCAGGGTCCCGAGCACTCGTCGGCCCGCCTCGAACGCTTCCTGCAGCTATGCAACGAAGACCCGCGCATCTTCCCGTCCCCGGAGAAGCTTGAACGCCAGCATCAAGATTGTAACATGCAGATCGTACACATGACCACTCCCTCCAATTTGTTCCACGTCCTGCGCCGACAGATGCACAGGCAGTTCCGCAAGCGTAAGTTTCACTTCCCTCCTCACAAAAAAAAAAAAAAAAAAAAAAAAAGGAAAAAGGAAAAAAGGAAAACCAGAAGAAAGAAGCAAAAAAAAGGCAGAGAGAAAAAAGGGACATGCTAACACGTACTCCAGCTCTTATCATCATCTTCTCCAAGGCTCTCCTTCGCCATCCTCTTGCCCGTTCTGACGTCGAAGAATTCGTCGGCGAGTCGGCGTTCCAGTGGATCATTGCCGACCCCGAACACAAGACGGGCGCTATCAAGGCCCCCGAGGAGATCAAGCGCGTCATTCTCTGCTCTGGCCAGGTCTGGGCCGCGCTCCACAAGCACCGCGCCCAGCACAAGATCGACGATGTCGCCATCACCCGCATTGAGCAGCTGAATCCCTTCCCCTGGCAGCAGCTAAGGGAGAACCTCGACATGTACCCCAACGCGGAGACCGTCGTCTGGTGCCAGGAGGAGCCCCTCAACGCCGGTGCTTGGAGCTTTGCCCAGCCCCGTATCGAGACCATTCTCAACCATACCGAACACCATGATCGCAAGCACGTCATGTACGCCGGCCGCAACCCAAGCGCTTCCGTCGCCGCCGGTAACAAGGGTCTACATACGAGGGAGGAGCAGGAGTTCCTGGACATGGCCTTTAGCGTCAAGCAGGACAAGCTGAAGGGCCAGTAAGAAAGAAAGACTTGGGCTTTTTCGCATCGGTCAATGGAAATGGCACGGTCTGAAAAGAGAAACTGTGACAAGTGGCAGCATTTGAAAGAAGCGGGAGAGAAAAAACCAACATGCAAGGGGACGCGACTGCGGGCGCATATAATCCGGTATTGTCTTATTTTTGTTTTTGTTTTCTTCGTCGGGCCGTTTGCGTCTGACAGGAAGGGGGGGGTAAAATAACCAGGGTTGTCTACAACATTTATAGACGCATTGGTCTCTCTATCCCAGTGCTGAAGTTATGCCGTGGGGTTTACGGCAGGAGGAGCAACTTTGGATCAGCCACGGGACTTGATATCTATTCCCCTCTGGTTCCTGCCAAAGGGTATGATGGGATAGGGAAGACTCACCCGAGGCGGGGGCCAAAAAAAAGCGAAGGAAAAAAAAAAGGAAAGGGGCGGAATCCTGTGCCTGGCTGGGACAAAGCTGCTCGTGTAGTGTAAAAAAGAGGTGTTATCCGTATAGCCATTGCCAATGTTGAATTTTGGTTTGTTAGAACTGCCCGCAATGTCCTATGAGTGAGTGACATGGTTTTGAGATAAGCCACATGTTATATGCTTTTCTCTAGAGGAAGATGGAAGTGGTGTTGGTAGTAATCATGTCGAATGCATCTTCCAAGAACAGCTTCGTCTACCTTAGTCTATATAGGGGTAGATGTGGTAGGTATTGTCACCTGCCAGGGACGAACAAGGCCCTCGTCTCCAGTCGTGACCAACATTTCCTCCTCTCCCTTGCGCTCCGCACCCGGGTCGTATCGGCGACACCAGGTGATGTGGTTGACCTCATAAGGGCCGTGTGCGTTCTTGATCGTGGTCAAGACGCGCCACTGGCCAGGTCCAGGCTCACTTTTGGCCTTGCCGTCGCCATCCCCGTCCGGCCCTTGGGCGCCGTCATCCTCGCCGTAGATGGCAATGACGCCGTCCCCGCCGGTGCTGGCGACGAGACCGGTGGTGGCGCTCCAGGTAACCGAGTAGACGTCCCTGGTGTGGGCGGCAGGGAGGATGGCGGAACAGTACCATTCCTCCCGCAGGGACCTGCGCATGGTGTTGGGGATGCCGCCCAGGCCGAATCCGAAACCACCGACTGCCCCTGCTCGTCCCGCTCCAGCGGCACGTCGGTTCCCTCGACCATCTTCCCCGTCGCCGTCCTCTTCGTTCTCCTCCTTCTCCTCCTTCTCCTCCTCCTCGTCATCCTCATCCTGGCGGAGGGTCCAGACCCGTATGGTGCCGTCAGCAGAGTAGGTCACGAGGCGCGGGAAACGGCTGTCGGACCTTGGGCGGGGCTCCCACTGCACGCCCCAGACAGTCCCCTCGTGGCCCTCCAGGACGGCGACGCAGACCCAGTCGCCGTCGGCGTCCTCGCGCCAGATGCGGACGGTGGAGTCGTAGCTGGCGGAGGCGAGGACGTCCGGGCCGTAGACGCCGCGGCGGACGGAGCGGCCGGGGACGTCGGGGCACCAGGCGAGGGATTTGACGTCGCCTTCGTGCTCGGTCAGGACGGCGACGGTCTCCCACTCGTCGTCGTGCTCGGAGGCGCCGATGTCTTCCCAGATCCAGACGGACTGGTCGCGGCTGCAGGTGGCGAGGTGGGCGCCCGAGGGGGAGAAGACGGCCGATTTGATCTCCGAGTCGTGGCCCTCGAGCACGAGGGTGAACTCCCAGTCTTTGTTATTGCTGCCGTCACCGCTGTTGTTGGTGTCGTCGGCTCGGTCTGTGTCGGAGTCGGGGTCGGGGTCGAAGGAAGAAGGGCGTGATGCTCGGGCGGAGGGGGAAATCACTTCGGTTTCCAGGGTGGGTTCGGCGGGGCCATCGGTGGAGGAAGCTGCGGCGGCGGCAAAGGGGAGCTCGCCGTCCCAGCGCCAAAGGGCGGCAGTGGCGTCGAAGCTGGCGGTGACGAGGCAGAGCTGGTGGGGTGGCAGGTTCGGCTTCCAACAGGCGGAGCGGACGGAGCGGGAGTGACCCCCGGTCAGCGTGCTATGGGCGGAGAGCGTGGAGAGGGAGAATACGGTGACGGTCTTGCCGTGGGTGGTGGCCAGGAGGGGGAGGGTCGGGTGAGGTATCGAGGACCAGGCTCGTTCGTAGAGGTCCGGCTTAAAGGGGGGCAGAGCGGTCAACTGGACGGCTAAAGGGAGCGGGGGGTTGTCGCCCGCCGGGACAGGCGTCGCATCGGTGGACGGCATACCGAGGTCGGAAACAAGTAAGGCGATATGACTAAGAGGCCCGGGGTAGAAAGCGGAGGGTCGTTTGGGAGCCGGAGAAGTAGGATGGAGGGGCCGATATCCCGGATGTCTCGGCGGGGTGGCTAGTTGGCCAGTTAATGGGTGCCGTGATGCCGTGAGAGACTGGATAGAAGAATTAACACAGAAACAAGGGAACGACGTATTCGGCGTAGTGATTGCACTTGTCTGGTGGACTGGGGCGTGATCACATGTAGCTATGGGTGATGAGCAGCATGTTTTTAGTGATTCAATGGCGGGGAAGAAAATCGATCGCGAGCAATTGTCGTGCCGTTGTCGTTGCAGGTGGGGTGATAACGATAAGACCACGGCCCCACCTGTGGCTTGATGGTGGCTGAAACCAAGCGATAAGGCATGTAACGGTTGCTCGCATCTACGGAGTACTCGTGCCACGCCCCATTTATTTTGGTTCGTTTGGCACTCACCCAGCTTAGTAAGTGGGGCGTGGCACGAGTAATACGAAGTACACCATACCGGCATCACTCCTCCATCAATCTTTTCTCTTTCTTTTTCCCCCTGTCAAATTCCTCGCAAAGGCCCGAGACCGAGAGTCGCCCGTCAACTTTTTTATTATTATTTCTATTTCCATCTTTCCGGGATCTGGCCCATCGATGCCGACTGTCTGTCACACGTACATATAGTAGGGCCGATGAAAAAGAGCAAAGACGGGGGAGAAAACGAAAAAGAAACGAGCCCATATGTATTATGACGTGGAAACATCATCCCCCTCCCCCAAGCACCCCCTGATCGACCAGCTGGATCGGACGCCAAGTTGCCCATCACACGCGAGGTGCATTATTACTTTTTCTTCATGTGCTTTTCTCGATGATCCGCCGCCATGGGGACAGAAAGCTTTCTGTCCCCCCGACGCCTAATCCCTTGCTTCACCGGTACTCGCCGTCGTCTGCCCTGACCTTTCGGACCTTTTATCTAGCCCGTGAACTTCAGCTTCGAGATGGCGGGGGGGGGGCCACCCCGGTTCCTTTTGGCCACTGACCTCATCTCCTCATGCCACCGGCTGCACCGTTGATAGTGTTTCTCATCCCAGCCGCGCTCTATGGCCTCGGTGGCGTCCTTTAGCAAGCACGCCGGCAATGCCTAGGGGATCTTATAGATAGGAACGACATGTCTTGGGTACATCTTTTCCAGTCTTGATCACACTCTTTTCTGTTCCCCCCTGGAGAAAGGTTCGAGGGTTCGTTTGCTTTCTGAACCTACTAAACCATGATTACAACGTACTTCGTAATTACATATATCCCCAGGCCCACCAGTTATCGCCCAGTTGAAGAGCCTCAAAGCCTCGAATCCGAACGGCAACGTGGTGATCCCCTGTCCGGCTTGTCGATGGCGCGCCGCAGAGATCCGAGAAAAGCGATAATGTCCCATCGACCGGGCGTCTGTCTGCATAGCGCCGCGATGCCCGACCCCTGGTTCGCATCGCCCAGATCGCCATCCCATACCAAAAGACCGACCGGGGTGGTTGATAAGCGACATCGTGTTTCCGCTGTTTCCGTCCCCCTTCCTTCGTCTTCCGTACCTACACGTGTACGTTGTATTGCATTTTACCTGGTTCCTTACTCTGGAAGACCCCACTCTCCCCGTCACGTTCACCCTTTTGGCCTTTTGCCCCGCCTGCGAACAGCTTTAACCGATATGCTGGGTCAGGGCGCAAGAGGGCTAGTGGAGTAGCGGCTGATAGCGTACTTTGTAAGGTAAGTGTACATACTATAGGCTTGAAAGTTCGCCCTAAAGGTACGTTGTACAACGTACTTAGTAGACCCTCTCGTTCTGAAACCGAAGTCGGGAAGCGTTCGTGGTCCATCAGCACGTGTAGGTGGCATACGCTTCAAAAGAGCCTTGTTATCATCGTCAAGCCCCTGGGTCCCCTCACTGCGGACTAATCGGTCGGCCTAGCCCAGACTTCTTCTTCTTTTTTTTTTTTTTTTTGCACCTCTGTTTTGTCCACATATCATCATCATGAGTCGTTAGTCCTTGTTTTTGCCCGTTTGACTCCCCATTGAAACGGCAAAAGAAGAAAAAGAAAAGAAAAGTCTTGTCTAGTCTTCCTTGTGAGACACGCCGTCGACTATTGCCCGCATTATTAATCTAGCGCATGCTCTAATCCGCGCAAGATAGATAGTAAAAGGAAAGGAAACTAAGAAGAGCAGAGGCAGTCACGTGATTCATATCCAGCAAGCCCAGCCTACGCATAGGGGCCCCCGTCGTCCTTCGCTTCGACAACCTACGCTACGCACCTACTAAGCCGCATCGACTTGGGGGAGGGGTGGTGGCCGACTAGAGGCTAATTTAGGCCCAAGCTATCGGCGATCTGGCCCACCATCATAAGGGCGCTATGTACGAACGAAGTAAGGTAGTTACCGGTATGCTTTTCTGACCATGGTCGACAGGTTGACTCCATTCTAGGCCCTCCTGCAGTCACCAGCGGAAACCCTCGAGGACAAGCAGTACCGGGAGCCTTGACCAGGGCTCTTGGAACCCCCCCCCCCCTTTCCCACACACACACTGAAGACCGAAGCCAAGCTGTGTAGTTGTTGACCCTTGCAGGAGGGCCGTCGAGAGACCCCTGGCTGGACGTCTTTAGCTCGATGGAAGTTCAGACGGTTCTGTGCGGCGCTCATGGGGACCTCGATCGTTGTATCACCTACCATGCGATGTCTTAAACCTATGATCCCCCTCCACCCCCCTTCTACTTCGTACATGTAATATGTTGCCCCGTGTGCCTCCTACAACCAAGAGAGCTGGGAGAAGATCGTCCTTCCCATCCCTGGATCTCGTCTGTTTGGTGTTCATTGTCTCTCGTGATTTTCATCAACATCCACGTCGTTGGGAACCGCGGATGTTCCGGGCCATCGCATCTCAACCACGTCGTCTTCGCCCATCATGTCCGGAATTCCGGACGACCTCCTCTCGAGATATGAGGGCCTCGTGGTCCCTCGCTCTTTCAGCCCCGGGTTCATAGCTCTGAGTTATCTTGTCAGTTTCATCGGGGCCGCTTGCACTCTCGAGCTCCTCAACCGGCGAACCTCGCACAAGGGAAAATTCAACCAGTATGGCGGCTCACTTGACGCAACTATATCCTTCCTTTCGTGCCTTGGGATGCAGAGCTAACCCCGATCAAGTCTGCTCTTGGTGACTTCAGCCGTTTCCATGGGTGGTATTGCTATCTGGTGCATGGTATGTGGGAATGTGCACCCAGAAGAGGGAGTCCGAATAGCCGTCGTCTGACACGCAGTAGCACTTCATCGGTAACCGCGCCATCCACATAGCCAACGGCGAACGCCAATTGCAGATTGCCTACTCCAGCAGCTTCACAGCCGTGTCCTTCTTCGTCCCCATCGTGGTGTTGCTCGGGGCCTTCCTTGCCATTGGCATCAACAACATCGTCTCTTGGTGGCGAGTCACAGCAGGTGGCGTCCTCGCCGGTGCCGCCATCTGCGGGATGCACTACCTGGGCGAATATTCCGTCTCGAATTATGACTGCATCTACAGACTGTCCAATGTCCTCGGTTCGGCCATCATCGCCGTGGCCGCCAGCATCGTGTCTCTGGCTCTGTTCTTCGTCTTTCGCGCAACCTGGACGAACACGTGGTGGAAACGAGGCGCTTGTTCCGTTGTGCTGGCCGGCGCCGTGTCCGGTATGCATTGGTGCGCCGCCACGGGAACCGAATACCGACTCAAGAGTCTCAATCGTGAGACGGGGCTATCGAGAGATATCACTGTCATTGTGGTTATCTGCCTGGTAAGCAGAGTACTGGTTTTCACGACTTGACCTTCCAGACCCCTTTTATTTTCATTTCATTCTTCAAAAAAAAAATTTTGTTCAAAAGACAGGGGGGAATTGTGGACAACGTTCACTGACAAGAAGGGCGGAAATTGTAGTCAGTATGCGCCTGTTCAGTAATGGCTGGCGTAGCGATATATACGGCCCGCGTAATGCGACGTTACGCGAGCAAGGCACAGCAGGTCGTGCTGGCAGCGGCAGTCTTCGACCAGCACGGCCGCATCCTCGTGAACCCCGAGGGTTTGCTCCCCACCGAGAAGATCACGGACATGTTCGTCGAGCGAGACGCTACCGACACATTTAGCACGGCCCACCCGCTCTTCCTCTGGATGTTCCGAGTCACCCGAGACTGGACCAGCGTCTCGCCGTTTGTGGGTGGAATGGCGAGCCACCTCGCAAGCTTGCCAACGACGGGCCGAGACAGGGATTCCAACTTGGAGGTCCAGCTCATCGACAAAGAGGGCGAGGTCATTCCGCAGTATGACACGGTGCTGAGGGAGCTGTTCTGTCTCGCGGCCGTCGGCCTCGCCGACAAGTTGAAGGAACAACTGAGTTCGGTTGGCGTGCTCTGGGATGAGATCTTGCCAACGGGAGGAGGCGCAAGAGGACCCGTGAGCCGAGCCCAGAAGAACACGGAAAACGCCCAACGCGCAAATATTACGACCCAGGAGGCGAACGCGAGCGAGGCCGACGACCACGCGGAGAAAGGTCTGCAGCAGAGGCGGAAGCAGAACGAAGTAGGCCGGGGATCCCTGATGTTCCTAGTCCGCCAGCTGGATAATGAAAGGGTCATTCAGCGCCTGGAGGCGGCGGGCTATCGATTCGCCGAACTTCGACAGGTCAGCGGCATCATCGGTTCCGGTATGCAGATCAAGTCCGGCGACGTCGAGTCGAAGCTGCGAAACATGGCCGCATACGCGAAGGGACCGAGATACCTGGAACCGGGAGTGCACCTCGGGCTTTTTGGCATCCAAGCTCGCGTTGGCCGGTACGGTTTCGACGTGCTGGTGCGAAAGGGCGCCCGCAACCTTCTTCCGAGCGTGCGGTTACCTCTCAGACGCGTCGAACAGTGGCAGAAGGATAGTCTGAAGCAGCTGGACGGCACGTCTGTCTCCATGCTCTCTTTGAGGTCGGAAGAGACCAAGGCGGCGACAAACCGGGAGGCCACCTTCATTTTGCAGTTGTTGGACGGACTAAATGAGATGCGTGGGCTGATCGATGACCCTGTCTTCAACGATGCCCTGCTGGTGTCCAGCGTAGTGACGGTGCCGACACCCATCCAGGGCAGTGAAAGTTCACGCCAGTTGCCAAGCTACATGATCGTCTTCCGTCTCGTCGTCCCAATCCATGTCAAGTTTGAGGACTCAAGATGCGAATTTGTGCCGCTGAGCTTCTTCAAGACATGCCAGTTTGTGGGGAACAGCACAAATCACCAATTGGCATTTGCCCAGTCGGTGCACAGGGATTTCTCACCCATACTACAATCCACGTGGTCCGGGAAGGGGAAACCTGGGGCACAGAAGAAAGGACGGGAAGCTGTCCTCTTTCGTCGGGTCGTTCCGACTCGTTTGCGCCGCTCCGAAAGGTCGAGATTATCCTATCCCGTGGACGGAGATGGGAACCCCATCCCAACAACCCGTCGGGAGTCTTCAGCCAGCAATTCGCATGACACAGGATCGACGTTGAAGCTGTGGACAAATCGGCGGGGAAGCGAGCCCCATTCAGTGGGCAGCTCCTTTGACACGCCGCCAGGATATACACAAAACGAGACGGCAACCATGGTGACGAATCGCGGAGGCATCATGGTTTCGGAGGAGATCCGGGTTGAGGTTCAAGATGCACAGGAGGACACGACATCGCCGCCGCCATCGGCATCCGGATCGGGCGAGCTCACAAGGACGCTGACTCGGAAAGAGAGCCGCGACGACGACGAGGGAACAGGCGGGGAGATCACGCATGTTGACAGCGGGTCAGTCGCAGCACCCGGGAGTCACGGTGGGGCTGACGGCGGGGCCGCCATCGAGATGAACCAGCTGTCACCCACGATCGGTACAATGAGGGACAAGGTCCATACGGGGGTGGTGACGCAGGTGTCGAATGTGCAGGCACTAGGAGTCTCAGACGCCGAGGCCAAGACGTTTGTGGATGAGCTTTTCGCTGCCTGTATCGATCGTCGATAAATGTGTTGTTCGTCATTGGATGTCGTCTTTCGATATTCTTGACATTTCTTTTCCCCTCCAGCAATGGGTGGAAATGGATGGACAGTGGACTCGGGGTGTTCGTTCCTACCGGGAGGAAATATATGAATGTAAGATTGCAAAAGGACGTTGTGTGAAATCGCAGACCTGGAGCATTGTACAATCAAAATGCTATGAGCTCTTAATACAGAGCTTGGTATATATTGGTGTATTGTTGTACGTGGCGAAGGTTGGTGACGACTGAAGATTGTGGTGATGTGATGTCGGAGCAGAAGGGCAAAAGGGGAAAGACGAACCCGGGATCACGTGATCTAAATCATCTGTGCCTTCCCTCGGAAAAGTGGAATTCCCCTACCTTAGGTAATAATTTCTCGTAAGTGTAGACTCCTGCATTCGGATAATGACGTAGAAAGAGTGGGCCTTTGAACCTTAAAGGTCCGTGCTGTCTTATCCGGTCTCACTGCTTGGAAACTTGCTGGAGTAAGGTAAGGTAGGTAAGGTAGGTACTGGAGTAAGGTACTGGAGTAAGGTACTGGAATACTTGCAATCCAGAACTCTCCCCCATTATCTCCCCATCACATCACCTCGTTTACGAGGTTTTCGTGCGTCATGTTCTCTCCTTTCATACCAGTACCTTCCGATCATATCAACTTCATGCACATTATATATTACCCTTTCGAGGCTCTAGGTTTGTCTCGAGTCTTGCGTACTGTACGAGTTCGTCCGCGATAGTTGGAGTTGGCTTTGGCGTTGGTTTGGGGATAACTCCGTACTCCTCCCATTCAACGCCCTCTCTTTCGGCACAGGTCTAGGCTGATCTTATTCCGTTTTCATCCATTGCAGATCCGATCTTGGCCCTTCTCCAGCTTCTAAGTCCATCCTGCCACATTGGCCCTCTCATCATCATATTTCGCCGGGTATCCGCGTCCATTCTGTGCCCGACTGCCTCGAGTTCTTTTCACAGTCAGCAGTCAACGCGTGAAGGGATGATCACCAATGCCTAGACTGAGCATTCGCTACCTATCTAATCCTTTCGCCGCTTAGCCCGCCATGCCTCCCACTCCCTCTTCTTCCAGACTCCTGAGACGACTGGCACCTGCTGCAGGTGCACTCGCCGCAGGAGGTGTCCTCGTCTACTATACCTACCGACCTCGCAACATCCCCGGCTACGAAGCCGCCGCTGTTCCGCCGCCCATCTTCGGCCCGGATGGTAACTTCAAGCTCCCGCAGTTCCCGAGGGCGCCTAGTCGCTCCCAGCAGATCGCCGCGCTGAAGAAGAGGTCCGGACCCGACGGCGAAGAATATGACATGCTCATCATCGGTGGAGGTGCTACCGGTACTGGCGTCGCTCTCGACGCTGCCACTCGGGGTCTCAAGGTCGCCCTCATCGAGAGGGATGATTTCAGTAGTGGCACGAGCAGCAAAAGCACCAAGTTAGTACATGGCGGCGTCAGATATCTCGAGAAAGCCGTCTGGAACCTCGACTATGCCCAGTACCAGCTCGTGCGGGAGGCCCTAAAGGAGCGCAAATACTTTTTACAGACCGCACCGCATTTGAGTATGTGGCTTCCCATCATGATCCCTATAGACCGTTGGTGGAAGGTACCGTACTTCTGGGCCGGCACCAAGACATACGACCTCCTCGCCGGGAGCGAGGGTATCGAGAGCTCCTACTTCCTCCCGAGGAGCAAGGTTTTCGACGCTTTTCCCATGCTTAAAAAGACCGGACTAGTCGGCGCTCTTGTCTATTACGATGGTGCGCACAACGACTCGCGAATGAACGTGTCTCTCGCCATGACCGCTGCGCTGTATGGGGCCACCGTATTGAACCATGTCGAAGTGACGGGCCTTCAGAAGGACGAGAATGGCAAGCTTTGCGGTGCTGTCGTCAGGGACTTGGTGGCCGACAAGAACGGCACGCGCTCTGATCCTATGCCCGTCCGAGCCAAGTCGATCATCAATTGCACCGGTCCGTTTTCCGACTCGATCAGGGCCATGGACGACCCCTCCTGCAAGCGCATCGTCGCCCCTTCGTCTGGCGTCCACATCGTCCTTCCGGGCTATTACAGCCCTGCCAAGATGGGCCTCATAGATCCAAGGACGTCCGACGGCCGAGTCATCTTCTTCCTTCCATGGCAGGGCAACACCATTGCCGGCACCACGGACGACCCATGCTCCATCACCCAGAACCCGCTGCCTGACGAGAAGTCGATCGATTGGATTCTGCAGGAAATCAGGCAATACCTCTCCCCGGACATCGATGTCCGTCGAGGGGACGTCCTGGCCGCCTGGTCCGGCATCCGGCCCCTAGTCAAGGACCCCAAGGCCAAGAACACCGAGTCCCTCGTGCGCAACCACCTCATCGACATCTCCCCGTCAGGCCTGGTCACCTGCGCCGGCGGCAAGTGGACCACCTACCGCCAGATGGCCGAGGAGTGCGTCGACGCCACCATCCGGGAGTTCGGCCTGCGACCCCGCCCGTACGGCACCGCCCCGCGCATCAGCGGCACCGACGTCGTCGACGACGGCGCCATCCTCGACGGCTCCTGCCAGACCCACAAGGTCCGCCTCATCGGCGCCCACGGCTTCAGCAAGACCCTCTTCATCAACGTCATCCAGCACTTCGGCCTCGAGACCGAGGTCGCCAAGCACCTCACCGAGAGCTACGGCGACCGCGCCTGGTCCATCGCTGCCCTCTGCAGCCCCACCGCCAAGCGCTTCCCCGCCCGCGGCCACCGCATCTCCTCGCTCTACCCTTTCGTCGACGGCGAGGTCCGCTACGCCGTCCGCCACGAGTACGCCCAGACCGCCGTCGATGTCCTGGCCCGTCGCACCCGCCTCGCCTTCCTCAGCGCCCAGGCGGCCCTCGAGGCCCTGCCCAGGACCATCGACATCATGAGCGAGGAGCTGGGGTGGGACAAGAACCGGCAAGACCTGGAATGGAAAGAAAGTGAGTAGCGACGCTTTGACATTCTATGCCCCCCCCCCCCCCCCCCCCCCCATATACGATGTTGTCCATATCGCTTACGTCTCTTTTTCTCTCTTTTCGTAGCCGTCGCCTTCCTTGAATCCATGGGCTTGCCGAAGCCATTGCTCTCATCCACGAGGAAACAGATCGAAGAGGGTGGGATAGATTTCACCAACTCGTCGGAGTTCAAGATGTTCTCGCGCCATGACAGGCAGAGAGACGAGTGAGTAATGCAGTGTAACGTGGTGGAAACAATGGCTGGGGGATGGCATGGGCCTATATAGATCGGTGGTTAGTTACTCTTGCGCCAACATGAGAGCCAACACATTGCACCGTTGGCCTCGATACCATCATACCACCATGTTCATCAACCTTCCTACTTTCAACAAATACCAAATATAATCCGATCTGTTGACCTCGTGGAGATTGGACAAACACTGCGATTTTTGCAAGTCAAAAGTTACGACTCACCATTCAGGTTCACAACGAAAGAAGGCGGCAGAATAGGGATACATGTTATATAAGGTTATACATGGAACACATTCAGAACCCAGCCTTATGAGTTGGGAGAATCCACATCCAAGAATTAACTGCCACAGAGCATCGGCATTTTCGTATCCAACCCAAAGCTGAAAGTGAACATGAAAGGCCGTGGAGATGGGCAGATAATCCTCTAGTCCGAAAATCTTACACATGAAAAGACTGCGAAAGGGTGGAATGGGGTTCCTTAGAGCGCTCGTTTCCTTCCCCTCGACTCCTTCTCCCAAGGAGACGTGGTTGCGATCCTCTATTCAAACATTTCTCGTTTTCATGTCTTCCCATCGTCATCCGTGCAATGCCAAACCCAGCCAGGGTTAGGAAACCCACAATACCAAGTACCCGCACGCCTGTCTACAATGCCTGTACTTCTCTATGCCCCCCCGGTATTCGTTAAAATGCTGTTGATGACATGGCCCTCCCATCCCTGTGCGCCACCAAACGTTTTGAAACCCGTTACTGCAAACCGTAGATGGAGAAGGAAAAGTATCGAGCCCTGAAAAATTCTGTGCAAGTAGGGTATCAAAAAAGAAGGAAAAAGAGGAAGGAAAAAGAGAGAGAGAGAAAATAAAATACATAGGTCGCGCTTATTAGAGTGACGAGTTGCTCGTCCGTCGAGACTCGGAGGTAACGGCGTCTTGCGATGCATGGCTCCTGTGGAAGACGCGTCGTAACAGATTGCGACGGGGCCCGCTGGCCCTAGCGTGCCGACGACCATCGACTGCGTCGGGGTCACGAAATTGACCAGGGCCCACCGGGACGCTTCCAGTCGTCAGATGTCGCTCAAGCTCCTCGTCCCAACCATAGAGGTCTTCCTCGGGCGCAGCGCGATCGTAAACCAAGAAGTCACCGGACGGCGTCTGCGGCTCCACTCCCAACCCAGAATGCGAACCGATCATGAGGAAGTTCGATACGTCAGAGAAAACATAAGGAGACGACGGCTGTGAGGCAGGCGGCGATTCGGCTGAGATCATTTCAGTGTCGAGGTTGAGTTGAGGTCTCACAGTCTCTAGTAGGGCCGTAGAAGTGATCGTCGTGGACGTGATCGTCGACACCGTTGCTTTCCCGATCGTCTCCGTTGGACTAGAGCAAACGTTCGCATGACCTATTTGGGCCTGCGTCGTTGGACTAACCGAAGTAACAGCGAGACTATCACGTGTGCGCACACGGGCCTGCCGTCGAACCAGCATATGTCGGTTCGGTTTAGTGTATGGACTCTGCCCTTTTGCGGCCGTGCCACCCCTGTATCCACCGCCGACGTGGTGAGAGCCAGCGCCAGCCGCTCTCCCAACCAGGTCAGAGGTCGTCTCAAACGGCAAAGACAGCGGTCTGCCTGGGTGGGGCTCCTCCCACGATGGGACGTGGCTGTTGCCATCGCCGTCATCGATGGGGAACCGGGTAACGGAGACGGCTGGTGATGTGGATGTGGTTGATGACACGACCTGTACTTCCTATGAGACCCCGCTCAGGCTGGCGTCACTCATAGTAACGTCTCCGTCTACGGGGCCGGACGATGTTGGATGTGACCGGTGCCTCGAGTTGCGCGACTTGCGGCCGAACCCGAGCTTTGCACCGACCTTCTTCCAACCATTGGTGTGGGCGGACAGCGCTCTCTGAAAGCTACCGGGCGATTGCGATAATGTCGATTCCGAGGTTGGGGGAGTTGTGGGCGGCGTCATGGGTTCTGCAGCGGGCGAGGAAGCACTGCCGCTGTCGTCGGTGAGACCCTCTCGCTCGCCGAATTCGGCAAACGTCGAGGTTGTGCGGCTATTGGTCCCGCCGCGGCCGATGACCAGTTGTGGCAGGAACTTGGGGGAACGGCTCGATTCGTCTGACCTCTTCGGTCCAGATTCCGTCTGGGGTCGAACTTTCGAACGTCCTTGCCTTACCTCTGCACTGTCGTCGGCCAGATAGACCTCAGATTGCGCCGGGGAAAGCGACTCGATGAAGGGGAGCAGCACCGAGTCGTTCATCAACTCGTACACAATGCTAACAGCCTCGCCGAGCTCATCAGGGTGGGGTGGGGACCAGGTACACGGATGAGCGAGAAGATGATCTCGTACTCGGGCGGGAAGATTGACTTCGCGGGGAGCGTATGGGATGATGTATGCCTGCATAAGTTTCTCCCAGAGAGAGCAAATATAGTCGGCACCGTCGCGAACTGACGCAGTCTGTTCAATCATCGTCTGATGGAAGGCTTGGCGATAACGATCGGCATCCATGGTGAACTCGAGCGTCTCTAAGCAGTGGTTTTGAGACAAGTAAGCCATGAAGGCAGCGAGAGTCCATGGCGGACGAGACGAATTGGATAAGATTTCAGACAAGGTAGGGGGCTCCACGTGATAGGGGTTGGCAGTCGAGTGCAAACTGCCACTCGTCGGCCTCGAAGCGGTCATAGTTGATCCAACTTCCCAGTCCAGGAGGAGTGATACCGGCCTGGATGGTGGGAGCTCGCGTTCGGGTGAAGGCGACGGGGTTAGATAGACCGAGTGCCGTTTTATCCTGGACTTTCTCATTGCCACACAGTGACAACCGTGACCCCTTCGTGGTTGAAGCGGCCAAGGGCTAGACGATCCAAGCGAGGGGAAAGGCAGCGAAGTTCCCCCAGTCAATCGGATCCAGGTTAAGAAAAGAATCGCCGGCACGAAGAATGGGTGGTGTGACTAGACGGTCGTGATGTGTATTGCAACACTATGATCTGGTGTCGGGAATGCAGTGTCGTTGGGCCTGCTTCATTTGAAGGTCTGGATAAACGGCAACAAAATGAAGACAAGGGGTAGGCGAGACGAGTTATTCGTGGGTAAAAGGAGAGATAACCTAACAGCCAAGGACGACGAGTTGGAGGGTCGATCCGAATAGGAGAGTATGAGCGGAATGTGTTCTTGTCTCTAGCCAAGAATCGATAAGAGACAAGAAGCAAGGGAAAGGCCTGTTCACAAAGCCCAAGAGAAGCTCAGCCTGTCGTTTTCTCAGCAGTGAGACAATTCTAGACAGTTCTGCGTTGCTAGACCCGCCACGGTGAACAAAGGAATGCAGGTGAGTTATCGCAATCGGCGCTGGGAGGCGGGGATAGTGCGACCAAGGACAAATTGCGGCAAACTGCCAAAATACGCATCCGTCGCACACAACTGCCGTGTCCTCTCGCCAAGGGTGGTTCGACTTTCGACTGCTCGATTCCTCGACAACTTCGTCTATTCTCGCCCCCTGCGTTTGCGTATGCGGCAAATTGGGAAGACGCCTCTTTCGTCAGTCGAGCGTAGGCAGTAGTCGTGGTTCCGCTATCTGACGTTGGCTAATGTCCTAGTGCCGGGACCGTTCGCGAAGGACTGGAAGGTTATTTTACAAGCCTTCCCGAAATTCGCCGCCGTGCATGTGCACGTAAGGTACGACGATGGGCCTGGAAGTGGACAGCGTGCGATGTTGAGCTGCGGGTGCTAGGCCGTGTGGCACCAAGTACTTCGTAGATACGGCCGGTGGGAATGAATTTATCAGGTGTCGGGTCGGAAGTGTATGTATGTATGTATGTATGTGTGTCTGCGTGCAACGGACGGATGTCACGAGTCACGACAGCCGAGGCGTTGATCCGACCGGCGTAGCAGCGATCTCAGGTAGATATCTTAGGTAGTTGTAGGAGGAAATATTGGGCGGCAAGGACGGATAGATAGGGCGGCGATTGATCGAGTCTCGGAAACGTTTTCGTTTTCGTTTTATGTGTCTTGGGAGGAGTGAAAAGATGAGGAGAAAGAAAGAAAAGTAAGAATAAAAGTTGCAGATTGCGCCTATCGGGATGCTTTCCTCGAGAGATTTCCGCTTAACAGACGTTGTGAGATGTCGAAGTCGGAGGGCAGGGGAAAAGAAAGAGGCGAAGAAGAGGCGAAGAAGGCAAAGACGAGGGACCAAGCTGACGGATTGTTCGGGTTCCTGTGACAGGATGACGATGACTAGGTGGGTGTCTGGGGGTGAGCCGGCAGGCAAGAAACACTTCCACTGTTAAAAGTTATGTCCCCGGCGGGTGCTTCTTAGGTTTTGTTCTGGTGTCTGTCTTCTGGGTCCTTATTATTCGTACATTATGTGTTCTGGAAGGGTGGAAGGGTGGAAGGGGGCCTAATCTAGGGAAAGCTAGGGAAAGAGGAGATAGGGAAACCGAGGGCAGGGGACGGAAAGGCCAGAGAACCAGCTTGAAGTGGACAAGTGGGATGGGGAAAGGGTCATGGACTCAATGGACAGGGCGTCTCCAAGTATTTAGGCAGGGACTAAGGTAGGGGGATGGAACATCGAAGCGAGAAAGGCAGGAATGACCGAGTGACAGGGTACGGTACCTAACGATACCCTGCCATTTCGGACCTGTTCGTCCTTATCCCCAAAAAATGCCGCGTCTGTGAGGAGGCTGATCAGCGGACTGGAGGTATCTATCTGGTACCGACTCGACTCGCACGATCTTGTCTTTTCACTCTGTCTTCCAGTTCTAAGGTAATTACTTCGTACGATGTATCCGTACCTTACCCGGTTCCCTCTTCTCCAGTTTCTCCCCTTCTCCCACCTTCTCCTCTGGCTGCATTATACTACCTTAGGTAGTACAATGGAAGTTTTCCACCACAGTTCGATGCATATCGGGCTAGCCGTTGATCGTCGCTCAAACATCGTCATTTGGCCGTTGTATGGTCTATCATCAGTCGTCACTCGCTGGATCGGGTTCCTGTCTCTTTTTTTCTTCTCCTTTTTTTTCCCCTTCCTTCCTGTCTTTTCCAACTAGCGTCACCCATGTTCACGCAGGGCAGACCGCATTCCTCTCCACTTAGGCCATTTTGTCCTCATTGCCCCGCGCATCGGAGGGACATGGGAAACGTATTCCTACATTACATGTCCGCACTACGGATACATTACCTATCACTACGGAGTACGTGGGCTCTCCGTAATGGAACGTATGTCCGAAGTAGTTATTTCGCCAGGTGGCCACGGCGAGCCGGAAATAGCAGAAGTCAGCCGAGGTATGGCCTCGTCCAGTCAAGCGAGAGACGCAAGAGAGGACCTGCTTGAAGAAGTCGAGAAGTCATAGGGGCCTGATATTACCGTCGTCCACCTTCCGTTACTGATGCCCGGCTTCGGAATCATTCAAGCTCGGATATAAGTACCTACGTGGCAACGAAGTGAGACTGTTCGCCTGCTGAGCCTTACGAACACGTACGGTATGCAGTCGAGAGAGGAAGGAGACGCGGTATCCGTACCTTGTAAGGTGGGAGCGCCCAAGACACATCAGAAGTGGGACCCCAGGAATAGCGCCGTCCAGTTATGGGTGCCCTGACCCTACCAGCGAACGGGCGTACGGGCCACTGTCGTCTGTAGCGAAGCGTGGTTGGTCAGGAGGATGCATGGTCTACCGGGGCCTCCCTGCAAGGGAGCAGAGAAACAAGCCCAGAGGCTGGTGGTGGCGTAACGCTAGAACTCGTCGAAGGAAGGGAGAATAATTCTATTAGTGGGCCTCCTGGCCCCGCGGTCATGGACTTGTCACGCGCACAGGCGGTCGAACCAAATATCGCGATGACCCCATCTGGACCGAGGGACAAGAACGAGGCTTAGCCCATCTAGGGGATGGTGCGCGTCCGAAACTGCGCCGTTCCCAGGCTCCGCTCGCTCTCACTCAACCTTCCCTTTCAGAACTGTTCCATTAGGGGCTCCACACCTTCCGAGAGTGGACATCCATTCCAAATGAGAGATGATAATAGGTAGGCGCAAAAGTTAAGGAGTACCGTACTTCGGTCCCAGGTGGCAAGGGTGCAAGGAAAACTGCTCGAAGCATTCCCCCTCTGGGCGATCTTTTTCCCATTTCGTCTCGAATGATCTCAGTCAGATTCACTAACTTTGTGTCATTCCGAAGATAGTGTAACACTCATTCAACCTGGCTGGACAAAATGGTACATATATAATCCAACACGTGCGGTCTCATATAAGATCAGGCTGTATCCGTAATTGACGATATTTGATTTGCGTGTCGGACATTCTTTTTGTTTGAGACAGTTGTAATAATTCGTATTAATTAATCCGCTGCCGCTATCCAGGCCTGGAACAAGCCAACCGACCAACCTTCCGAAACAATTATTAAGAAGGCGATCAGTCATCCTATCTGTCACTTTTATACAGGCATAAACTCTTTCGGTATTATTAATGTCCTCCCCAAGGAGGGCGACCCAGCAACGTTTAGTTAAGACACCGTTGAACTCTGGACGTCGATCCACTATCATTTCCGACGTGCGTAAAAGTTGCGTTTATTAGTGTCCGGTGTTTGTGTGGCTTTGTCGAAAAACAAATGCTTGCGCGACCCACTTCGTTTCTTTCCCATTGCATTTCTAGCGCATAAAAGTAAAAGCGAATTGTTACGAATGCGGAAGATAGGCTGGACCATTACGATCAGGCGACACCTAGACAAGGAAGGTTCGGAGGGAAGTTTGGAAAATAGCTACACGTGTATTCATGTAGCGCTGATCACACGTTTGAGAGTGAGTGCATTGAAGCCACTCTCGGGCCGGTCCCGGTCTTTGGCCTTGGCCTTGATTTGCATCTTGAGAGGCCGATGTAGGAAGTAGGGATTGTCGTACGTAGTGCTGTGTCATCATTCGTCATTCGTCCCTACGCAGCATTCCATACCGCGGAGTATCACCATAGCATAATAGCGCCTCATTAGTGGAAGGTCCAGAACACCAATTCAAACGAGACATGTCGCTTTCGTTTCGTAAGATGGGTCGGAGGAGTCATCAAGAGATAGTGTATAACGCTTGCGGCAAATCTGGGTAAGAGAAGACCCCAGCCACAGGCGACTTTCATTTTAAACCGAGGCGTTCTGAGCATGCAATTGGTCGAAATGTGCAAAAGTGGCTGGCCGATGCGGTGGCGTCGGTCGGACCTTTGTCCCCCCCCCCCCCTTTCTGTGTTTTCTGTGTTTTCTGTGTTTTCTGTGTTTTCTGTGTTTTCTTTTTTTCTTCTTTTTTTCTTCTTTTTTTCTTCTTCTGTAAAATGACCAAAAGAAAACAAAGAGGTTCCCACAAATTATTGCACGACTCGAACACACTAATTCTACTCCGTACTTCTGCGAATGACGCGACACTCAATGAGCAGCAACGAAACAAGTCGATTGCGCGAAGGAATCAGAGGGGTCGTTCATCTTGCGCCTATTCACGTCATACTGTGTCGACTTGTTGGATAACAACTACGAGTGAGGCTGGAGCTAAGATGGACGGGACGGGACGGTTCTGGTTGTCCGTCTCTTCAAGTCAACTTTGAAATGCAGGATGTACGATGACATAAGCTCTACATCCATTATCCAGCCCACCCACACACACTGCTTCATTTTCTCAGCCCAACAGGGTAGGGTTTTCTCATCAACGGGGTACAAAACTGGACTAGACCTACGAATAATATGTACACCTGTGTGATCTCGGTCTGTTGCAGCGGGACAGGGGAGCAACCATCTGTTTCTCGTCCATCTGCAGGTATAGGTAGCCTACCTCTAGATACCTACACGTGTACATATGTGTCGTGGATCGGCAGTCGTAATAAATGCTCCGAACATCTTGGCGGAGGGTGGGTTGGGTTGTCCAGTCGCACCTCCGATGCCCTACTGTTCTTCCGACCGACATAATTAATGCTTCTATCCATTGACGTAATCGTGCGGACAGACTATCAAGGTAGGCATAGGTAGTTAATATGAGGCCTGTGAGAGGATTGGCGTCGGACATGTATGCACCCGTTCTTCCCAAATCACCTTCCGTTTTCACCCTGAACCAGCCGCTCCCAACCACGTAAGACCTTTATTTTTTTCCGTGTGTGTGTGTGTGCGTGTGTGCGTGTTGTTCTTCTGGCGCGCATAACCCCTTCTTTCTTCGATCGATCCCATTCTGCGTTCCCCCCTCCCCTGTTCCCCCTGTTTCCCCTATGCTTTCTTTCCCAATGAGGTGGGAACCCCGAGCCGGATCATCATCCGTCGAACTGAAGAGCGGAAAAAGAAACCCCCCAACGGCCAACACGACCAACACGACACTTTGCTGCATCTGCCAGGGACAAGGCAGCAGACAGTTCGGCACTTGGATGCGCAGCCAGTGAGGACAAGACGCCGAGGCTGGCCGGGCACCCACATCGCCCACTTCACCCAACCGTCAAATGTCTTACAACGGTACGGAAGGTAACATCTCGCCAAGCCTTAACCCCAAAACGGGGACGTGGTTGGCTCTTCTTCGTCCATTGTGTGCCAAGTATCATATTACTGTGTACCTATTCCATCAGTGAGTGCAACCTCATTCATCATTCCTCGCACCACACAGGCCAGAGGAGAACGATGGATCTTGATCGGGAGAA
Source organism: Sodiomyces alkalinus F11 (assembly GCF_003711515.1). Taxonomy (NCBI): domain Eukaryota; kingdom Fungi; phylum Ascomycota; class Sordariomycetes; order Glomerellales; family Plectosphaerellaceae; genus Sodiomyces; species Sodiomyces alkalinus. The sequence continues at coordinate 391,178 of NW_021167090.1, read as the reverse complement.
ACAGACGAGGAGGGGATGAAATTGAAGTGAACCAAGGACTTTGGGACCCCTCTTGTTGCAAAAAAAAAAAAAAAAAAAAAATTGGATGCCTTCGGCTGACTCTCGGCGGCAATGTTGCCTGCCCGCCGCCATCTTTGAAATCCGCCCTGTTGGTTCGGAAAAGTGCCGCACATCTGTCTGTCTCTGTGCGCAAACAAACGGGCGGCCCGGGGAGATATACCGGAAACCGGGGAGGCCTGTCTCGCATCACGTACATACAACGTACGTTGGAGACTCCGTACGCTGTACCTACGTACAACGGTATATGCACAGGATGTCTGTGCCGTGGCCCCCGATCTGGAGTGGGAAGGTCATGGGCTTATGGCCCTTCCTTCCCTTCCCTTTTGCTTCCCCTTCGATCTAGGTACCTTATGGAGTAAAATCGCCCTGATCCCCCATCTGACTCCAAAGTTCTTCTGATACCGTACGAAAGTACTTGACTTTGTGTGTTTCTATCCGTACATACCTTACGAATACTTCGTAGTACTCCTACACACCAGGCCACCAACATGTACCGACCCATCCGCTGGAAACAAGAAGTAAAAGCAAGCCACCCCGGTGTTGGCATCGGAAGCGGCCGGGCGGGTAGACCTTCTAGAACACCACCACCCTTGTCATCCGTGCCATCTTGGCTTCCAGGTTTCGACTTGGGAGAGACACCAATGGCCGTCCGTATTACGATTACCGTTACCGCGCGTAGATCAGAGGGCAACAAAGGCAAAGGGACTACGGAGTGAGCAATCTTCCAGGCGACATCGGTGGAATCCCATGTCATACCGAACACACATAAAACCAAACGATGAAGCAAAAGTGCCATGACTGCCCACGCATGTAAATGGATCAAGGTCTTCCTGTCTTCCGTAACCCTCTTGGCTTCGCCGTGATGTCAGCCCAGTTCATCGGCCGATCGCTGAAATAGGCAGTTAAGTAAGATCTATCTATGGAGATATAAGACGAAATATAGCAGCCCGGGTGGAGGCACGGATACAAGTTGATGGTCCTTTTGACTCCAGCGTGTATCACATCTATCCACCTATCCACACGTCGGAAGGACGGATTTTACGCCATTCTCACATCAGGCCCTCTCAATCCCGCCGTTTTTATCCACATCCGTGTCTGGCCGGCCATTTGCATTCAGCCCCCTTCAACCCATCCATCCACCGTGGTACCCATACAGCGGTCAGCCAGGCGGTGAAGCGGTTCGGTTGGCGATGAAAAATACAAACGGCCAACTGCTTACTCGCGGCTGCATTGCCATCCACCCGCTCTCTTGCCTGCATCTGCCAAGCAAGTAAAAGCCACTCTCCCGTCAATCCAGCCGCGCGTCTCCCTTCCCCGGGCTTTGCTAGAACACCTTCCCTTCCTGCGGCCTGCCCTTTGTGTCTAGTAGACTTGGGACTAGGTGGATTTCAAAGTTCGCGCTTTGCATGGCCCGATTACGACCTGTGACCATGTACGTACGTCTAGCAGCTCCCACATGGATCAGAACCAGTCTACGAAACACCATACCAGAATCGTGGTCAGCCCTTTCATTGCCAAGAACTCTTAACACTTTTAACATTGCATTGTCTCTAGACGCCTGCGCTTGCCTCGTGAGGGGATATCTCTGGTGGTATCATACTCCTAACACATCCAAACGCCTGCCATGAAAGACGAACAAATATCTCTCTGCCCTGAACTGAGTCTCCGGCCAACGGGCCCGGGGGTCTTGTGGTGAACCGCATCAACGACAATGCCGTATTCTCTACATCCGGAGTGTCTGAGGTGGTCCACGACGTCGTTTCTGTAGTGGCCAACGGGCCCGGGGTTCGTTTGGTGGTGGTCCACGGACCCGTCGTTTCTGTGGTGGCCGACGGGCCCGAGGTCATTTTGGCGGTGGCCCACGGACCCGTCGTTTCAGTGGTGGCCGACGGGCCCGGGGTTTTCGTGGTGGTCCACGGACCCGTCGTTTCTGTGGTAAACCACATGAACGCAAAACGTCCGTCGTTTGTTCATCAGAACCTCCAAGAGGCAGGGGCCCGGCGGCATCTTTCTAGATGTCCGCCAGGTCGAAATCCCCAGTGAAGCCTCCATTCAGAAGCATGGCCGCAATGCGCAAACGTTGCAGCGGCATCTCATGTGACGCGTAAGCGTCGATGGGGTTGAGCCCCAGAGCGATGCATATACCGTTGGTGATCGTATGCACACCGCAGTCGTAACCGTTAGTCTGGAGCGGTGCTTCGTGGTCCACGACTTTCCACTCGTCCTCTACGTATTTCTCCTTCAATGTCGCCTCGACCCATTCCTGTGCCTTCCTGAGGTGCCGGGTCGACCCGGTAGGGCTCATCGAATTCATGTGCGCAATCGTCCGTTGTTTCGGTCGGATCACGATTAGTGTCCAATGATTTCTTTCGCAAAGCGGTAAGAGCACCGCGTCGAGATTGAGGAAGTTGTTCTTGCTCACGCCAACGCGTCGGAGAGCGCGTTCGGTACTTCCAGGGCCGGCTTGGTTGATCCTTTCCCACATGAATGTCGAGCAGGCGAGGAACGTGCGGTCATGGGATCGAGTGTCGGTGATCCCAGCTTTGGCGTTGACATAGCGATCGAGCCATTGCAGCGAACCGTTGACAATTTCGTCGTTAAGCCATTCGGTGGCGGGCACGACGGTAGCAAAATCGTGCTGGCGTAGTTGAGTTCCCTCGGACGTGGACGCGAGGGCACCACTGCTCGAGTGGAGGCTGCCTCTCGCCCTTTGCGCCCATTCCTCCGACAGGGGCGCGACGAGCGGTTTATGAGGGCTCCGCAGGCCGCCCGTCCTGCGCAGTTTCTCTTCCTCCGCAAGTCTCTCCTCTTCTTCCCTAGCCCTGGCTTCTTCTGCCTCCTGTTCAAGCTGCTTCGCAATGCCGATGTCGTCTATGTCTTCCTTCTTTCCACCGCTAATTCGTAATCCTTGTAGTGCTAGTAGTGGAGGCGAATCGTCGCCCTCAAACGGCCGAGCTGCCTTCTTGGGGAATCTGGCATTGACCGATTCAATCATGGTCTTCATGATGCTGGGCTGTCGCCTACGAACGACGTCATCTTCGTCAGTCGTCTCCTCATTCTCCTGTTTGTCTGCATCATTTGTGGTTTGGAGCTCCTGCTCTGCGTCTTGAGCATCCTGGTCTTGGGATGCATTGTTCTCATTGTTCTCATTGTGGGTTATTGATTGGGTTTCTTGCTGAGCGGGTTGATTTTCACCCGCATGATTGGCCGAGTCATCCTCTGGAGACTCATTCGCAGCTGTACTCTCGCGAGCACCGGCAGTAGCCATCGTATCGTTTACGGTATCGTCAAGGTCGGCAGATCCATCAATCTGCGCCGAAGAGGCTGTTTGGACCGTCCTGCTCGGTGCGACGAGGGGCGAGTCGGGAAGATTGGGAGATGCAAGTTGAGGAGAGTGGGGGGGTGTGCGGTAACGCAAATAAAACGGGTCAGAAATCCCCGTCAACCTTTTCTTAGTGGGGGTAAGGAAGCGAGATCTTGGCTCGGGGGACGGCATGTGCAAAGGGGAAGCGAAATGCACCGACTTCATCTTCGTTGCACTTTGCAGCCGCTTGGGGTTTGTTGGAGACAAGGACTTCAATTTAGTCCTTAAAATGGACCGGGGTGCCGGTTTCTTTCGCTGAGAGCCATCAGAAGTATATTTTCCGTAGGTCGGAACATTGGCCTCAGGAATTAGGTGGTGCAAAATCAGCTCTATAGGAATGGTGCGATGCTTTCGCGAGAATCCTCTCTTGGGAAAGTCCGGCAGTTCGGGGGTGGAAGATTGCCTCTCATGATCTAGAGCGAAGGGATCACGGCGTCGCGCAGCTCGAGAAGATGGGTCACCAGGAAAGCTTCCAGGCATGACGGGAACGGCTGGTGCCGACTGTGCAGTGGGCTTGGTCCCCAAAGCGGCTTCATCTCGCCCAAGACGGGTAAGTGTGATAGAGCCCTTGACAAGAGCAGGAATCGGCTGCTTCTCAAGTAGAGCCTTGAGATCAATACAAATGACTCGAAGCGTGCCTCGAGATATTCTAGCGGAACGGAGGGTGAAATCCAAGCTGCGAGGAAAGTCCTCCAGCAAAAGCAAGGTCGACTTGATCTTCCGAACGTCTTCCGGCACCGTGGGGTATTCGACTTGGATCTGTGGGTGTTCCATCATATTTTTTAGCGTCGTCAGGAAATCGGCAGAATAGATGCCACTCAGGACATCAACTGCATCAGCGAGGATCGGCTTAATCTCCACAAAACGCGTGAGCTGCGAGCTCTCGAAGGGATTGTGATCAAGATCCTGGAGTGAATCTCTGGTGATGCCGTTGGGTGAAGTGATGCCGTTGGGTGAAGTAGGAGGTGTGGGTTCGTGATGAGAATCGATGACCATCGTGTCGTCGATATTTTCGACCGTGCGCTTCAAAGCAGCGACGAAGCCGAGTCTCTGGCGCAGAACGTTCAGACGGTTTTCCTCGTCAATCCAACGAACTGGGTCGTCATCCAATGAACAGCATCGTCTTTTCGAGCTGACATGACCCGTGGTAGGATCGACTTGCCGCATACGTGGACCTGGGCGAACCCTACACTGCTTGACTGGGAGGGGTTAGACCTCTTTCTCAGTGTAGAGAGAAACACAGATACACATACCAAAACTGCCGAGCTGTGTAGTGATTGTAGTGACGGCTCCGGTCAAGGACGCCATGATGGATCTGATCCACGACTTTGGTTGCCAAGTAGCGGCAGGGTTGGATGGCGGGATCTGCATCAATTCGTCAGCATCTTCACGGTTAAGATAAGCGGTAGCAGTAGACGGCGTAATGCACTCACATTGTGAACATTCAGTACGGGGCCGGCTTCATTGCCAGCGGCGGCAGGAGCGCGGGAGGTTTCAGATGCGAGGAATGCCTGACTAGCTGCGTCCTAGGCAGCCAGATCGGGATCTAGATCCTCCGGCTCCAGATCTTCGGCCTTACGCTTGCGGGAGGACCTGTTGGCGGCCTCGTGGGCTCGGATGGCGTCTCCGAGACGGTAACCTGTCGTCACCTTGTCCCACTTGAGCGATGGACGCGGATCGCGGGCGAGCTTCTTTCCGGTGAAGAGGTCGACTTGTGCCGGACGTATGATCAAATTCCGACGACGACCGGGTGGAAATAGGTGACGCGGGGAACCGCCCCCCTCAGGATAAATGATACCGCGTTTAAGCTCGTCTTCTTCTTTGATACGAGCGAATTGTCTTTGTTCTTCCTGCTCGAACAGTCTCCACTTGACAGCTTCTTTGCCGCCGTAGCGTGTGTAAAGCATCCAGGAATGTTTCTTGGCAATGCAGCGGCCTGTAAGGCGGTCGCTGACGGACAGGCCCGGGTTACGGAGAACCAACGGGTTCTCTGGAACGACTTCCCATTTATATGGATAGATGGTGGTTTGGGAATCGAAAGCGGTGCCGCGAAAACGCGACTCGGGTTTCCAGTGGCTATAGGTATCGCGGATCTCGAGGAAGTCAGAGGAGTTCGGCTGGGGCTGATCTGTCGCCATGATGACGGTTAATTTCCTTGTTGTTTCGGGTTACGTAGTGCGGATGGGGGAAGTCTCGATGGATAATAACGGGAAGGCGGAGATGCGGATAATTGAGGTAGCGGTGATGGAAGTATGAGATGAGAAGTGAGGCGGGAAGGAGGAAGGTGATATCAAAGGGTTAATTAACCGACGTGTCAGCGGGATAGAAGTTCGTCGTAGGTGCCACGTAGCACAGATGAAGAGGAAGAGAAGAGGGCGTTGCTGGAAAACGGTCCAGTGGTTTTGACAAAGCGGGAAATTTGGAAGGGCTGAGGCAGCCAAAGCAATGGAAAATGGAAATCGAGAGTCAAAGTATTGAGGTGTAGTGAAGTGAATCTTGTGTTCAAGAAGGCAGCAGGGGGAAGTTGTTTTGGTAGTTGAAGAAGCTGAAAGAAAACTGGTTGGACGTTACACGTTTGCTTGATCGATGAAGCTGTTGCGATTGTTGAAAAGAGCGAGGAATGGGAAATCGGGGACGGATATAGGCTCTGTGTCGCGTCTCGGTTTGTTTACTTCTTTCCTGTGTTTCGCTCGCGTGATGTCAATCGTGGTTTCGCGTCTCGGTAGGGTTTAACTTAGTATGTCGACGAAGGGAAGGTGCGAGGCAGGCATGTTCGGATTTATGGATAAACCTTAGAAGGGACGAGGCAGGTGCGAGCGACGCAAAACGTCATAAAGGGAAGTCGCGATGGCGATGAGAAAATGTCAAGTATCCGTGTAATTAAGCTTAGCACCCTGCTGGTCCCACCTAAGGTAAGCAAATTCGAGTCACGTGATGTTGTACCAGTGTGGTTGGCATGAACCCGGATGGACAAACCTCGGTCGTATTTCACTTCAACGCTGGTATGTCGATCCTCAATCCTCCTCCTATCCCTCCTCCTGTCACAGACATAATCATTCAGAATAGGGTTACGTACGAACAGGTAAACTAATTAATTCATTGCTCCAGAGTCTTATTTACATTCCCTAGTTCGGTCTTCATTTGGCGACATCATAAAGATGCTTCCGCACATAAACCCTCGGGTTAGAAAGCTAACAGTCGCCATCGGCAGGCAGATCAATGCCATCCAAAACTAAATTCATTTATGCTCCGTTTTTACATCGAAATGATCTTACGCTTGAGATACCCTCCCTCAACAAACTCACAACCCCCGATTCATGAGTCTCATCTCACACGGGAAAAAAAACCCCCCCCGGAAGAAAAAAAGAGCAACATCTATACATGCATGTCCCATTCAACGCCGCAACAAGCCCCTGGCACGAACATGGCTGGCCACCCAGGGCACCTTTATAGAAGCGACAGCTTCTGGCCAAGCTTCTTCGTCGTAAAGGCACCAAAGTACTCGTTGAGGGCGTCCACGGTCCCGCTGCCCTCGACCAGCTGGGCAACCATACCCACATAGCCGTCCGGCCGCACGACCACGACGCCTCCCTTCTCCTCATCCAAGCCGGCCTTGGCATGGGCCGCCGCCTTGGCGTCAGGCATGCGCCGGTCCCACTGGTCATCGGCGTAGATGTGCGCCCGGTAGCGGGCCAACAGGCTCGGCACGTGGCGGCTGATCTCGATGTTACTCCTCCGCTCGGAGAAAATGGTGCAGAAGGTGAAGAAGAGGCTGTGCGGGTTGTGTTGCTCGTGGTATGACACCTGGTCCTGGTCTGGCCTCTGGTACGCCATGTAGAACGAGTCCTTGCTCTGGAGCTTGTTGGCGAAATCAGTGAGAGCACCGGCCGTCACCGACGGCTTGCCAGCGAACACGAAGATGCGGAACGAGCCGTTCATGGGCACCTCTTGCTCCAGGTGGACCACGTTCGCGTCGACGACCCTGGTGACGTTGGCGTTGATCAGGAGGCGACCGGTGCGCAGGGTGGAGCCGGTCGGGTTGATGACGGGCGATCGAGCTGGGTGGCTGGGAGACCAGTTCAGGACGTTGGGCTGGTAAGCGACGCCGTAGCCGCTGGTAAACTCGCAAGCCTCCTTGAAGGCCTTGATGAACGCGTTCTCGCCCTCGCTCGAACCAGTATCCTTCTTCTTCAATGCCGCCTCGGCCTCGGATGCCGCCGTTGGTCTCTGCGAGAAGAGCTTGGCATATCGGTTGTCGAAGTCCAACAAGGACTCCGCAACTTGTCTGCGCTCTTGCTCGTACGTCTGCAAAACGCTGCGATCGGCGAATCCGGCCTCAACCAAATGGATTTTCCATGCCAAGTTCTGCGCATCCAGGAAAGCAGTGTTCATGCCCTGACCAGCCTTGGGCTGTGTGTGTGTGTGTGTGAAGGAAAGTAAGCGACCTGATCAGAACGCTACGGTTGTTGAGGTGGGTAGGGGAAGAAAAAGGGGAGAAGGGGCTTACGCTGTGCGTGTGAACGGCATCGCCGCCGAGGAAAACGCGGCAGTCCAGAGTGTACCTGTCGCCGAGGCCTTGGCCGATGGGGTAGACGGAGTACCACTCAACCCTCTCCCACGAGATGGTGTAGGGCTGGAGGATGCGCTGTGCCGAGGCCTGAACATCCTCGGCAGTGGCTGTCTTGCGTGGGTGCCAGTCGGGATCGGTCGACGACGCGATTTGAATGTAGAGGCGAACCATGTTGTCCTCTCTGGGGATGACCATGATGGAACCGTGTTCGCTGTGAATGGTACATTTCATCTATGAACCCCGCAGGTCAGTTGTGGATCCGGGGGGAAAGAAGAAGAAGAAACAAAAAAAAGGGTTGTGTGAAAAAGTATACGAACCTGAATATCGGGGAAATCGGTCTGGACGACGCCGTCCATAACTCCCCATACGTGCTCGATGGGGTCCTTGTGCTTGATGCCGATGTTGAGTTGTTCCCGGACAAAGGAGCGGGCACCCTCGCCGCCGAAGAGGTACTTGGCACGGAGCGTCTCGCTCGCCTTCCCATCCACGTGCTCCAGTTGGACCTCCACGGGATACTCCGGGTTCTCGGCCTCGTTGGAGGTGAAGCCCTTGATGGTCCAAGGCCGCTGGACTTCGACGTTGTGCTTGGCGAGGTCAGCGAGGAAGACGCGCTCGATGTGGCCCTGGTGGAGAAGGGTGGTGAAAGGGTAGCGGGCGTCGATGAAGCTCGGGCAGCTTGCCCAGGTACCGGTCCTCGCAATGCCGGTACCCTCCTTGGCCGGGTCCCAAAAGGCAACTTCGTAGACGCGGGCGGGCTTGTGGGCCATGAGAGGCGACTTGAGGCCCATGTTCCGGAGGAGGTCGAGGGAGCGCGGTTGGATGCCGTCGGCCCGGCCGGTCTGGGTCGGCTCGGGTCGGTTGTCGATGTGCTTGATCTTGTAGCCCCATCTAGCCAGGCATGTTGAGAGCATCAGCCCAACAGGACCAGCGCCGACGATAACTGCGGTTGATGTCAGCCCTTTTGAGTTCCAATGGGTTTTCTTCCTTTCTTCGGGTCCCAGGATGTCGTAGTAACACCTACCAATGTCATATTTCTGCGCCTCCGGCGAAGACTGCGATTGGAGACTCATTGTGGTGTGTGGTTTTTTGTTTTGCGGCCGAGCTCTCTCTCTCTCTCTCTCTCTCTCGCTCTCTCTGGATCTTTCACTCTCTCGCCAGCGGTTATAGCTGGGAAGTCGATCCTGTAGACTCAACACTGGAGATTGAAAAAACGAGCAACGTCGAACAGCGAAATAGACGAGCGACGGGATGGTGGTATCTCTGAGGAAAGTCTAAGAAATGTCTTGAAATGTAAATGCGACGAGAGAGGGGCGGGGGGGGAAGGACGATGGATCTAGCGATGGCGATAGTTATACATGAGCTAATGAAGTTTTCGGATCAAGTAGGCCAAGGACTAATCCGCAGCGGCTTCGGAGGGGCTGGACTCGAATCCCAAGTCAACGGATGTGAAGGTGGAAATTTGAGCACGGCATGGGAGTCGGGAATCCAGGTAGGCGGGACTGAGAAGGAAAAGAACCCTCTTCTGGATGGAGTCCGGGAGAGATGTCGGGAAACGGGGCGATCGACGGGATTCAAAAACGACCGGTGCGAGACTGGGGCTAGACCAAAGAGTTTGATCCTCGAGCTCTTGGGGCTCTGAAGCTGTCACTGCACTGGGTCTGCTAAAGCGTAGCGTGTCCTTATAAGATAAGAGGGGATCCCGGGGTGAAGAGCCGGAGTCAGTGCTCAATGAGATGGGGGAAGAAATATGGAGTCAAGATGGAGCAAGTATCCCTTTTCCTTCTTTCGATTCAGGGGAAACGAGACGGAAGCGGGGTGAAGGGGGTGAAGGGGGTGAAGAGGCGGGGAGGGAGAAGAAAAGGACGAAGAGGGTTCACGGAGGAAGCTATTGTTTTCGTACCTTCCAGGTTGCAAGTGCAAGGTACCAGGTAAGGTACGTTGTAGGAGAGATAAGGTAAGGTAAGGTAAGGTACCTTAGGGTGCGGAGTACAAGTTTACAATGACATGACCTACCCATGTTTTGTTCCCGAAGCTCCAGTCACGGCAGGTCATGGCAGTCGGGGGCGGGTTGGTTGGCGGGTTCAACGAGGACGAATCCAGGGTCCCCACGAAGGGCCACAACGGACGAAGTACGGGGTCAGGTCAAGAGAACAAGGGCCAGCTAATGGGACGGTTAGACGAATCGGTACTTTTCAGGGGAAACTAAAAAGGGAACCAGCGCGAAAGGCCACGCTCACGCTACCTTACTGAGTACGCCCGGCTCGAAACTACGGAGGTACTCGATGAGGGGAGGTTCGAACGGGGTTAGAACGGGGCTCACGGCAATGTGAGCGGCAACCTCGAGTTTGTCCAGAAAAAGAAGAAAAAGAGGAGAAACTACGGCAAGCTGCAGGACGGTCTGTTTCAACTTCTAAAAATAGTAATAATCGATTAATAGGTTCACCCGGGCCGTAGAAGTCTTTTACCTAGTAGTACGATTTATATATAGGCGTGTGCAGATATAATTAAGCAGGGTTATAGGGTATATATATATAAACCTAATCTGTATAGCCCTATATATATCTATATAACTATCATAGTGCCTATTCAGAAGAGGAATCTATATCTATAGAGCGCTGTATGTATCCATATAACTATCGCAGGGCCTATTTAGAAGAGGCATCTACGCTAATAGTTATATAATAGTCTGTATAATAACGCCCCTAACTATGCTTATTTACCCTGACGTTAAGGTCTATTATACTATTCTTTTCGATACTAATCCTGATTAGTTAGTATACGCTAAATACGGTGCAGGCCGGTTTAAAACTATACTCCTTAAGAACGAATTAATACCTCCTATTAACGACGACGACACGGTTATCGACTTAACCGTAGATACTCCTCCCCGCTTAAAGCGCGAAGATACGGAACCGAAGGCGCTTTATATACCCGGCGCCGTCGCGTAGGCGTAGGTATAGGGTAGAGTGCTTCTAACTACGTTTCGAAGCGGCGAGGCGTAGCGTAGGGCTAGTATCTAATTAACACAGAAAGAAAAGCAGCCGTAGGCTACGAAGGAGATTAGTATTAGCCTGTATAGCGGCGAGTACTACATTTAAGATATCGGCGGCGTGGATATCTTAAAGTTTATAAGATTAGAGAATAAAAAATTACCGGCCGTGTTTCGATTATACTAGACTAGACTTTTCCGAACCACTAAGACTTTATACGCTACCTTATAAGCTAGTTTATATCCGATAAATACTAGTTTAATTAGGACCTTACGGTCTTTCTATATGATTAGAAGAACCCGAAAACTATTATCTTTTTCCGTAATAAGGCGTATAATACTATAACGCTCCGTGCGTTTCTACGCGAATCTAGTCTCGGTCTTATAAAGGAATATTATCTTACCTTCCTCCGAAAGACTAAGGTACCCGCCCTGGTAAAGCTAACCTTAGGTAAACGGAATAATATAAAAGGAAATAACGATAATAAGGAGGTGCCGATCGCTATAAAGAAGGAAGTCGGAAAGGGGACCCGTGCGAAAAAGCAGACCGGAAAGGGGAAAGGGAAATAAGCCGTAAAGGTAATAGTAAAGACCGAACCGTAGGTTAAGACCGAGCCGTAGGTGGTTAAGACTGAGATAGTACCGGATACTTACGCGTAGGCTTATATAGAAGAGGAGGATCACGGTATGGAGGAATACGGTATAGAGGAATAGGAGGCGGGTAAAAGTAAGGTGCTACCATTAATAATAAATCTTCGCGGCCGGAAGCGTATATTTTTAATAACTTCCGACACGGAGCCTTAGATTAGAATTAATTCCTTAGATTAGAATTAATTACTACCCTCGCTTT